>NC_084751.1:35728299-35978299 GCF_033978785.1 Entelurus aequoreus
TGATCTATTTCCACTCATTTGACTTATCTTAAGGAAACAACAACTAACCATGAACACACATCTTTCACTTTTCTGTGCCTTCTAAACAGTGAAAAACTACTAACACGAGGCAGCTAACAATGTGGCCAATAATGTTTTTTTATTCCGCCTATAAAGCACTCTAAAAAACATTCAAAAATCTTTACCAACGCTCCATGCACATGCTGGGACCTGCATATTAACCAAGCTATAGCGACATTATTGTAATACTTAATGCAGACCAACTAAATTCCTGGACATTACAAACAAATTTTCTGTGACAAGTTACTTATTGAACAATAAATCAATCATTTATATTTTAAGTTTTTTTATTTTTAGGTTAAATTTTTTGGATTAAAGACCTCTCAACGCCAAACTATTCAATATGAACCATCCTAAAATGTTTTACTTTTTCTGAAATTCAACATTTTCTGTTGCACATATTACCCTTTTGATGTTGTTAACATTTAATGACATTTAGACAATCTAGTTCACGGAATTCAAACATTTGTGTTTTTTCCGCACATTTTTTGGCACCCAAATTTCCATTGACATTAATTAAGAACTTGTCTTAATTCCACATCACTCAAACTATTCGAAAAGAGATGCGCCGATTGATCAGTATCAGACGATTCTTCTGGGGGCTACAATATATTATAGTACTTTAATTTGTTTTCATGTATAAAAAATAAAAATAATTCAAGGTGTGCCGGTAATAAAAATGTGTGGCGGTCCGCCACATTCAAATACATTATAAGCCGTAGATATATACATTGTGAAATGAGTTATTTACACAGAAATATTTTGTAAATGTTTATTTATATACCTTAATTGTTTCCAAACACTGTCTGTAACACGGCAGTAAAATGGTTGATCAAACAAAACAGACGTCATTGTCATGGACCCACTAGCTGCGGAAGCTAGCTCTCCAATCAGCTAAACAGGCTCAGTAACTCCACGGTGAAGACTTGGTAGAATTTCCTGGGGAATTTGTAAAACTGAAACAATACAAAAAGAATACCGTTGTATGTTACCGATACTAACATAGACACTCGTAAACATGTTAGCATATTAGCTCATCCTAACAATGCTGGCTTCATTACATTACGATAGCACGTACAAATATGCATGAAACATTTCTACAGACATCACACATGGGACTGTTTAGTAAGTAAGAATTGTTTTAGTTATATTGTAAAACTTACAAACGTTGCTTGGAGTGATGAATGAAAAGTCTTTTCGAGTGGAGACGCTATGGACGATTAGAAGACGGAATGGCAATTGTACTTCCGGTTCGAAAGTTTAAACGGCAGGAAATACTGTAGACGTTTACCCCGCAGTACTTGCAGTGAGCAAACTCGTCCAGAAGATGGCGCCATATCAGAAACAATAACACCATTTCAGTGTCTTACCATGTGTTTTATGAAAACTATTTACAAATGGCCGTCAGCGAAGGAAAATCTGTTTTATAAGCTGCAGGGTTCAAAGCATAGGAAAAAAGTAGCGGCTTGTATTCCGGACTTTACGGTATATTACGGCTTTATACTATTATGTTGTGGCGTTAGTATTTGTTGTGGCTTTTGCAATCGTGCTGTAGCTGAAAGTTGTTGTATTGTAATTTATGATATTGTCTTATCGCGTTTGCATTTGTTGTGACTTTTCTCAGCCACCCTAGCTATCCGCCATTCTTGTTTTGCCAACTGATGGCGATGACGCCACAGACGGGTAGACAGACTTGAATAACTTTTAACATCCTTATCAATAAAAGTGCTTCTTTTCATATAAAGTCTGCCGTTTCTAAATTATTTTTTTTTAGTATGGATAAATTCGATCGATGGGCTTTTAAAACAATCTTGGATCAATACCTAGCTTCCGGAAGGCAAACTTGCCGAGCACAGATGGATTTAGTTGATTCTTTAGAATATAAACTGATTACGGATGTAAATGTTTCAAAGACTTCATAATAATGCAATGACATGTGACGGTATCCAATTAAAACTTGTTGAGTGTATGTCAAAGAATGTGCTCATTCATCCAGGTCATTCAATCGATCGTAACTGGACTGTTTGGTTTGTCTTAGAAGACATTTCGTCTCTCATCCGAGTAGGCTTTATCAGCTCATGCTCATAGACTTAGATTGGTCAGATCTAGTCTTAGACATAGATTGGTCAGATCTAATCCAGCGGCTGGTGCCAAAACCCCAAATATTTGTATTCCAAAACCCGGAGGGTGTGCCTGGGCAAGGATGGTTTCACCTTATCGTGTTGAGAAAATCAACTGTTTTAATGCAAACGAGCAATCCTAATTGTCAAAGCCAACAACAGTCGTTGAAGTATAATTTGCCTTTGTCAGCATTGAGGTATTGTGTGGCAGAACGATCGCTGTGGATCGATTACTACCAGTCCAAAATAGTCGGAATCCCCCACGTTAGCATTCTATTCAGTTGTAGACAAATGGCACAAATGGCATACTGGTCAACTCCTGTTATTAGTTGGAGGTTTAAATTGCAGAGATTGGTTAAAAGGACAGTGTTGTATGTGGGGGACAGGTGGTGCCGCAGACCACCTCCTCTGTTCAGGAATGGTTTTTCAACCTTGACATAGATGGCTTCCCTCACTCACTCCTCTTTCGTACCATCCGTCCTCCCTGTCCAGAAACTGTACATTTTTGTTCTCAAAGGAGTGATGTTTCTCCCTGAGGTGCAGGTAGACAGCTGTGTCTTGGCCTGAAGAGTTTGTCGGCTACTGAGGTATTAGCACCAACGACTAGACTAGACCTAAGTCTAAGATTTGATCTGACCAATCTAAGTCTATGACCATGAACTGATGAAGCCTACTCGGATGAGAGTTGAAATGTCTTCTAGGGACAAACTAAACAGTCCAGTTGCCATCGATTGAACGCCCTGAGATTTGGTGAGTGCAGTTTTTTTCTGGCGCTTTATCCCAGAATCCTCTGTGCAGTGCGGGGCGGGAAGGTGGGGGTGTGGAACATAGTTAGCTGGAAGTGAAGTGTGTTCGTAGAAGATGAGAAGGATTGTTTTTTTCGGACATTTCCTGAAACTTTCATCACAATCCGACCATAACTGTTTGAGTTATGTTGCTAACAGACAAACAAACCATGGTGAAAACGTAACCTCTTCGGCTCAGGTGAGAAAGTCTGGATTCTCCCGCGCAAAGTGCGGCACTTTCGTCTCAAGCGTTTCCAAGCCGACACATCCAGCCGGTTTTGGGAAATCACCCCCCCCAAAAAAAGCCTAACTTCCACCATCCAACCTTCTCCCCCATCACAGACGCATTGCCATTAATAACAAGTGACGCTTTGTAAATTAATAGTTATTCGTGTTGTTGACATGTTTAGTTGTCACTTGCTGTGTTTTTGCAGCCAATTTTCAATTCCTTTTGCTCGCTGGTCAAGAGTCGCATGTTCGCTAGAGTCCGCAAATACAGGAGGGTTAAGGTTACGGTAACCATGACACTAACCCTAACCCACAAAAGGAAAAACATTTCTTCCTGCTCTTCCGCCCTCTTAGAAGCTAGAGTGGAAGCCATCCGCTTTTATTGAAAATGTTCAAAACTCCTCACCTCCTTCTGATGGCGACCGAGCCAAAACCAAACATTGGACGGAAAATATTTTTAGCCAGGGTTAAAGTAGACGAATGTGTGTAAACAAAATTAGATATTAAAGGCCTACTGAAATGAAATTTTCTTATTTAAACGGGGATAGCAGGTCCATTCCATGTGTCATACTTGATCATTTCGCGATATTGCCATATTTTTGCTGAAAGGATTTAGTAGAGAACATAGACGATAAAGTTTGCAACTTTTGGTCGCTGATAAAAAAAGCCTTGCCTGTACCGGAAGTAGCGTGACGTCACAGGTTGTGGAGCGCCTCATTGTTTACAATCATTCCCACCAGCAGCGAGAGCGATTCGGACCGAGAAAGCGACGATTACCCCATTAATTTGAGCGAGGATGAAAGATTTGTGAATTACGAAAGTGAGAGTGAAGGATTAGAGTGCAGTGCAGGACGCCAGGATGTATCTTTTTTCGCTCTGACCGTAACTTAGGTACAAGGGCTCATTGGATTCCACACTTTCTCCTTTTTCTATTGTGGATCACAGATTTGTATTTTAAACCACCTCGGATACTATATCCTCTTGAAAATGAGAGTCGAGAACGCGAAATGGACATTCACAGTGACTTTTATCTCCACGACAATACATCGGCGAAACACTTTAGCTACGGAGCTAACGTGATAGCATCGTGCTTAACTGCAGATAGAAACAGAAGAAATAAGCCCCTGACTGGAAGGATAGACAGAAGATCAACAATACTACTATTACTTCTACTATCAGGAGACACCGAACCAAACCCTGGACCTGTAACCACACGGTTAATGCTGTCCCGCCTGGCGAAGCCTAGCAATGCTGTTGCTAACGACGCCATTGAAGCTAACTTAGCTACGGGACCTCGACAAAGCTATGCTAAAAACATTAGCTCTCCACTTACGCCAGCCCTCATCTGCTCATCACCACCCGTGCTCACCTGCGTTCCAGCGATCGACGGCGCGACGGAGGACTTCACCACGATCATCGGTGCGGTCGGCGGCTAGCGTCGGATAGCGCGTCTGCTATCCAAGTCAAAGTCCTCCTGGTTGTGTTGCTGCAGCCGGCCGCTAATACACCGATCCCACCTACAGCTTTCTTCTTTGCTGTCTCCATTGTTCATTAAACAAATTACAAAAGATTCACCAACACAGATGTCCAGAATACTGTGGAATTTTGCGATGAAAACAGACGACTTAAGCTGGCCACCGTGCTGTTCCAAAATGTCTGCTACAATCCGTGACGTCACACGCAAACGTCATCATACCGAGACGTTTTCAGCCGGATATTTCCCGGTGAATTTAAAATTGCACTTTATAAGTTAACCCGGCCGTATTGGCATGTGTTGCAATGTTAAGATTTCATCATTGATATATAAACTATCAGACTGCGTGGTCGGTAGTAGTGGGTTTCAGTAGGCCTTTAAGCACTGAGCTACAAGAAGAGGTTATCTGGCTTCATTAAAGTTAAAGTTAAAGTTAAAGTACCAGTGATTGTCACACACACACTAGGTGTGGTGAAATTTGTCCTCTGCATTTGACCCATCCCCTTGATCACCCCCTGGGAAGTGAGGGGAGCAGTGGGCAGCAGCGTAGCCGCGCCCGGGAATCATTTTTGGTGATTCTGCTGTTTCCTGAAAAAAGGGCTTTATAAAAGTGGTGTACCTAATTAATGGGCGCATTGGGGGTATTTTCCTGAATAGTGTCGCCATGATAACACAAAATCTTCCAAAAATTAAGTACCACTGTAAGTGCATTTGAGACCTTTCCTACGATATAAGATATGTTGGGGTTCGTCGGCCAGTTCATCCTGTATTAAAAGCGGCAGAATAAGATAGAATAATAATAATAAAGAAGTCCAAGCAATAATAATACGGGCTACTTTGCAGCATGTGAATGGGTGCTTGCTTTGCAGCGGGGCCATAATGATAATACCACTGGAAATGATGCAGTGCCGTATTTTTCGGACTATAAAATCCGTTCATTTTCTCAAAACTCGACAGTGCACCTTAAAACCCAGTGCGCCTAATGTACGGAATAATTTTGGTTGTGCTTACCTTTACCATAAATGATAAGTGTGACCAGTAGATGGCAGTTACACATAAGAGATACGTGTAGACTGCAAAATGACTCAAGTAAACAACACCAACATTTTATATGTTTCATTGAAAATATAGAACATTACACACGGCACTCAAAAATCTATCAAAATGTTTTAGTACAACTTTGGTAAGCTATGAAGCCACACCGCTTGATGGATTGTACTGTGCTTCAACATACAAGTATTATTATGGTGTGTGTATAAGGTAAGACATATCGTCTGGCGTTTTGTTCCACAATATTATGCAAAAGCAACTTTTCTTACCTTCTGGTACCTGCTGATCTGTATTTGGGATCTGCACAAGTCCTGTAAATTTGCATGCGTCCGCCTTTGTAGTCTGTTGACACTGTAGTCGATAAGCTTCTTCTTTTCCTCAATCTTCTTGTTTTGGGACATTCATCCTCCGCTGTTGCCATTTCTAATATAAAGTAGTGTAAAGTTCTTACTCATATCTGTCAGTAAACTCGCCATGAAAGCACTAAAACATACCGGTCTAGTGAGTTTACATTATTCACCCAAGGAACTTTATTTATTAGAGAGTTCCGGTCTGACGTTTTTTTACGGGACACATTTCCGGCGTTGTTATTACACTAGTGAGCCACGGATGAGGAGATGCTGCTCTGTTATTGATTTAAGTAAAGTCTGAATGTCATTAAAACAGTTAGCTCCATCTTTTGACACTTCTTCCACCCCCGTTCTTGCACGCTACACCGCTACAACAAAGATGACGGAGAAAGAACGCTGTCACGTCGTGACATTGCTGGTTTTACGAGCAGAGGAGCATGTTCGGCAACGCACAATCACAGAATACTTACAAGCAGACACAGTGTGTAGACAGAAAAGGGAGAATGGACACATTTTGGCTTAAAAACTAAAAATAAAAGTGAAGCTATAACACTGAAACGCCCTCAGGAAGAGGTGCTTTAAGACATGGCTAGCTAGCTAGCGGCTAACGTCCAGCCGTAGTCTGCAGTGTTTTAGCTACCTCTAAATCACTAATCCTCGCCTCCATGGCGACAAATAAAGTAAGTTTCTTACAAGTATCATCCCTGCAGGACGAGGAATAGCTAAACATGCTTCACTACACACTGTAGCTCACCAGCGTCACAATGTAGACAAACGCCATGGGTGGATCTGCACCTGACATCCACTGTAATGATACCAAGTACAGGAGTGTATCTAGTCGATACTACTATGATTACATCGATATTTTTTTAGCATCACAAAATCTTTATTTTTTTATTTTTTTATTTATATTATGTTTATAAATGCAGGAAATACGTATGTCCCTGGACACATGAGGACTTAAATTATGACCATTGTATGATCCTGTAACTACTTGGTATCGGATGGATACCTAAATTTGTGGTATCATCCACAACTATGTAAAGTATCAAACAACAGGAGAATAAGTGATTATTAAATTTTAACAGAAGTGTAGATAGAACATGTTAAAAGAGAAAGTAAGCAGATATTAACAGTAAAGGAACAAGTAGATCAATAATTCATTTTCTACCACTTGTCCTTAATAATGTTGACAAAATAACAGAATGAAAAATGACACAATATGTTACTGCATATGTCAGCAGACTAAATTAGGAGCCTTTGTTTGCTTACTTACTACTAAAAGACAAGTTGTCTTGTATGTTCACTATTTTATTTAAGGACAAAATTGCAATAATAAACATATGTTTAATGTACCGTAAGAGCTTTTGTTAAAATAAAGCCAATAATGACATTTTTTGTGGTCCCCTTTATTTAGAAAAGTATCGAAAAGTTTGTACCAAAAATTGGTACAACCCTACAATGTACACATGTGTTTTTTGCAAAACATTTGTTCTATCCAGTTGTTATCTTTAAGAAACAATGGAACATGTCATGTTAAACACAATGGATCCTTGAACGCTTTGTTTTGTTGGTATTTTAAAAGGTTTTCCTGTTGGAAATATAAATGTGGCCTTTGGGGTCACACTGGCGCCATAATAAAACCTACATGAACTGTTCAGACATTTTTTAAAAGCAATTCCAATTCTTAACAGTTTTAGTATTTAACTAGTGTTCTGACAAGTGGTATTTTGTAACGAATGCCAGCTTTTTGGGGGTTTTATTTGTTCACATTCTGAATTGATTAATCATTTTCAAGAATTGATTTTTAGATTTTTTTGTATTCATCTTTTTTTATATTATTTTATACAATACATTTAAAAAAAAACAAGTGTTTCAGGACATCTCTATGCTACTCGCTGTTTATATACATCAGCAACCTGTCACCTGTTTTGAAGAGATTTTATTATAACTTTATGACCAAATAATATCAGATTCCAACTGTTACACTTAAGGTGCATATTATTTTCCAAAATGCCACTTCAATTCTGAGTTGTGCATCTTCTGGCCAGACTGGCCTATGTTTGTCATTTCTCAAACAAAAAACTGTGAACTTGTCAACAAAGCAGCTTACTGCAGCATCTTGGTGGAGCGTGTGAAGTGGAACAACATGACCAAACAAGTTGTGCTTGTGTTAAGTGCGTGTTTGTAACGCTGCCACAACACACAAGTACTGTGTGTGTATTTACTTATTGACTTTGGGTGCTGTCCAGCAGACAGCAGAACTACTTGGCGCGGCGAAAGGTGACGGAACAGATGAGAGACGATCCAACATGAGTCTAACCAGTGAGGAAATGTCTGCTAAGTGGCCTCTGAGCCGACATACAACAGAATGGAAATATCACACTTGATTTTGTTCACGGACCCACTGCAGGCGAGTGTAGACTAGTGTTGTCCCGATATCAATATTTTGGTACTTGTACCGGTACCAAAATGTATTTCGATACTTTTTGGTACTTGTTAAAACTTTTTTAAATAAAGGGGACCACAAAAAATTGCATTATTGGCTTTATTTTAACAAAAAATCTTACGGTACATTAAACATATGTTTCTTATTGCAAGTTTGTCCTTAAATAAAATAGTAAACATACAAGACAACTTGTCTTTTAGTAGTAAGTAAGCAAACAAAGGCTCCTAATTTAGTCTGCTGACATATGCAGTACAGTGTTTCCCATAAACTGCCAAGACACCTGTGGCAGTGGGGGCGTGGCTGTGGGCGTGGCTGTGGGCGTGTTCACCATGACATCATCGAGTAATTTGCATAATTTACTACAATGATATGATTTTCTCTAAAAAGGCTCAAAAAATGTGTACTTACTAATTAATAATAACAGTTTTGTTTTAAACGTCCATCCATCCATCCATCCATCCATCCATCCATTTTACAATATAATAATAACACTTTATGTACATATTTATATACAGATTTGAACAATAAGTTATTCACTGAAATATATTTATTAATTGTGGTTCTTACAAAAAATATATCTTATAAAATATATAAGCTAAAATGTCTCTTAAAGCTCTGCCCCTTTAATTAGTGCATACTAAATAATTTAACTTTAGCCTACTACTACAACCATAGTATTTACCAGCAACATAAAGTGAAACAGAGGCAGAGGTGTCCTGCCACAGTCAGTAACAAATAAACAGAAAACAGTAGTGGTCAAATACAAATAAGGCAACAAGAGAAGTATCCTACGCTTCTCTTTTGTAAAGTAAATCTGAACAGCCTATATGGGCATCGACACCAACTATATGATTTGCCTGAGAAGCTGGACAGGACAAAAAAAATATATATATATATATATATTTTTTGAATTTTTTATTTTTTTATTTGTGGCGGACGTAATTCTTTCGTGGCGGGCCGCAACAAATAAATGAATGTGTGGGAAACACTGCAGTAACATATTGTGTCATTTTCCATTCTATTATTTTGTCAAAATTATTAAGGACAAGTTGAGTTGAGTTGAGTTTGAGTTTATTTCGAACATGCATGCATACAACATGATACATGTTCGAAAAGGAGTAGGAAGAAGCAGAGCTTATTTCATCCTACCCCTTTTCTTTTACACAACAGTTGCTAAAACGTTTGTTCACTTCCTGTTCTCATTTTATTCACAATATACTCCATAAGTAATCACAATAAAAATAAATAAACGAATAAAACTCGGTGAAGTAAGTTACATTTCATATGGTGAGATGAGTAAGATTATTTTGAAAATGAACAGATGGATGGATGAAATAAATAAATGGTTTGAGTAAATAAATAAGTAAATAAGTTAAATAATTAAATTGGTTACCACCCAAGTGGTAGAAAATGAATTATTAATCTACTTGTTCATTTACTGTTAATATCTGCTTACTTTCTCTTTCAACATGTTCTATCTACACTTCTGTTAAAATGTAATAATCACTTATTCTTCTGTTGTTTGGATGCTTTACATTAGTTTTGGATGATACCATAAATTTGGGTATCAATCCGATACCAAGCCGTTACAGGATCATGCATTGGTCATATTCAAAATCCTCATGTGTCCAGGGACATATTTCCTGAGTTTATAAACATAAAATAAATTTTAAAAAAACGAAAGAAGATGTCATGCCAAATAATATCGATGTAATCATAGTAATATCGACTAGATACACTCCTGTACTTGGTATCATTACAGTGGATGTTAGGTGTAGATCCACCCATGGCGTTTGTTTACATTTTGACGCGGGTGAGCCACGGTGTGTAGTGAAGCATGTTTAGCTATTCCTCGTCCTGCATGGATGATACTTGTAAGAAACTTACTTTATTTGTCGCCATGGAGACAAGGATTAATGATTTAGAAGTAGCTACAACACTGCAGACTAGAGACTACATGTCTTAAAGCACCTCTTCCTGAGGGCGTTTTCAGTGTTATAACTTCACCTCTATCGTTAGTTTTTAAGCCAAAATGCGTCCGTTCTCCCTTTTCTGTCTACACACCGTGTCTGCTTGTAAGTACTCAGTGATTGTGCGCTGCCGAACATGCTCCTCTGCTCGTAAACCAGCAATGTCACGACGTGACGACGATGGGGTGGTGGACTGGTACTTTTTAGAGGCGGTATAGTACCGAATATGATTCATTAGTATCGCGGTACTATACTAATACCGGTAGAGACTTTTAAGGAGTATTTTTTTATAAATTAAAAACAACTAGCAACAAATCTAGCATGTTTTTTCTGGTGTTCTTATATAATGTAATATTGTTTAGAGACTGTACTTCTGTCTCTCGATGTCCCTGACGAAAAGAGAGTTGCAGCGAGCATGACGTCACACTCCAGTTGGACTTTCTCTCCTTAACCATTGCACATTTCGTAGATGGCTATCCGCGGGTATATCTGGGATATATTAAAGTACGTATACATCGCAGACATGCTGACTCCGCTCCAGACAGTCTTGTGTGTCTTCTTTACACACAACATCCGGTTTCGGCAGAGCTGTTTACGGTGATCAAACTCTATTTTGGGCGGCCAGGCACTATTTTGTGTTTTAGTTGGCATGTGTCGGAAGGCCATGCAAAATGACAGTTCCACACAGTGCTGCAGGATCAGTTTTTAAGGTTTATTTGAAATCGGGACAGATACAGAAACATAGATATCTGAAACAGTTATCCAAAGTATGCATCATAGTGTTTGTAGCCAAAGCTAATTTACAACACATGTCCCCAACAACAACAACAACAACACAGATCTAACATCATTAAAATAGGAAAATAAAAAGAATAGGGCAAAGAGGAGTCGACAATAATGATAATAGTCCATCGTCTGCACAGACAGATGACGGACACACAAAAATCCTCCGTATGTGATGTCAGAAATAAAAAATATTAGACATATCGTCTATTCAGCAGTTTTCTTTAATAATTGTATTGCTGCTGGATGATTTATGGCACTATGCATATTTTATTTGATCTAGATTGCAATACAAGCGCTTTTCGTGTCGTTCTCACCAGTTCCAGGTCCTAGATGGCTGTCAAAATGTCTCATCTTGTCAGATTATATTCTCAGCCATCTACTTTTCAGGTCAGAGGCATGATTTATGATCTACCACAGTGGTGTCACACTCATTTTAGCTCGAGGGCCGCATGAAGGAACATTTTTTCCCACGGCATAATAACTTAAAAATATTGGGATTTACAATATTAACTTTAAAACACTGAATGCAAGACACTTCACCCTTGCTCCTGATGGGTGCTGGTTAGCGCCTTGCATGGCAGCTCCCGCCATCAGTGTGTGAATGTGTGTGTGAATGGGTGAATGTGGAAATACTGTCAAAGCGCTTTGAGTACCTTGAAGGTAGAAAAGTGCTATACAAGTATAACCCATTTATCATTATAATGTTGACAACATATGAACGTCACACCCCCTCTCGATCGATATATTTTACAATCAAGCGAAACGCAACAAAAATGCAACAAACAAAGAAAAATATGAACGCGAAGGGTAAAAAATAAACACACCTACAATCTGATATATCTGATATATCACTAAGCTTTAGATCGTTGTTGTAAAAATCTCCTTCCGCGTCTGTCCCTGACACCCGCATTTCAGGCTGGCCGCTTTGGAAACACTCTGTGGAAACGCTCCCCACCCACACTGCTTGGTGCCTCGTCTGAGCTGCTGTGACGTAGATTACCATAGTAACTAGTATATCATGCAAAAGCGCAGATTCCAACCATTGAAATACTTTGTATAATTCAAGACTTAGGGTGTCAGGTGCAAACACTGATGACATCTATTAAACAGACAAGAAGCAAGGAATTAAACAGAGACAGGATTCAATTTGGCTCAATGAGGAGAAACGTCTAGGCCAGGGGTCACCAACGCGGTGCCCGCGGGCACCAGGTCGCCCGTAAGGACCAGATGAGTCGCCCGCGGGCCTGTTCTAAAAAAAAAATAAAATAAAAAAAAATAAAAAATTTTTTATTTTTTTATTTTTTTTATTTAAAAAAAAAAAAATTATATCTACATAGAAAAAACACAAGATACACTTTCAATCAGTGCATCAACCCAAACAACCTCCCCCATGCACACTCATCCACACCCACTCACACAAAAGGGGTTCTGCCACCAATATTCTGGTTCCCACAACATAGACAACACATCTGCAAGGGACACAGTCCCTGAAGCACACATGATTGTATAGGCTGCTGGTCCACTAACATTTTCATTAATTACTATTTTTTATGTAATTATTTTTATATTGTTTTACTTTCTTTTTTTTCCAAGAAAATGTTTTTTATTTATTTATCTTATTTTATTTTATTTTTTAAAAAAGGGCCTTATCTTCAACAGACCAGGTTGTCAATGAAATTAGATTTGTTTAAAGGGTTTTTTAAACCAGGCCCAGTCCAGATAATGTCCAAGTCGGACTCAGCAACACACACCTTCATTCATGTACACAGAAAAAAATTAGGGAACACAACAGATTGCATATAATTTATAAACAAAATTACATTTTCAAAATAAGCATTCATGTACAGTCCAGATTATGTCCAGGTCACTCAAATTAGGGAACACAACAGATAGCATATAATCTATAAAAATAATTATACTTTCAAAATAAGCCTTTGAGGACTTCCCATCTTTTTTTTAATGTTTTTTGGCATCATTATCGTTTTCAACCATGTAACTTTCTAAAGTTAGAAAATACTGAATAAATGTTTTAAAGAAAGTAATACTAAGTGAATATCTGTTTTTGGCCTTAAAAATAAACATTTTACCGAGTACTATAATTAAATTGACTAAATCATGATTGTCAATGAACTCTCCTAAAATAACAGAAACCACATTAAGCTTCATAAACAAACCAATCCTTAAACACATTTTTTCAACTTCCACCCAAAACAAAGACACAATATGACAATACCAAAACAAATGCAGGGTGGATTCAGGCTCCTGACAACAAAATGGGCAATCATCTGACTCTGTCATATTCCATAATTTTAAAATTTTACCTGTGGGTAAGAAGTTATAAATAATTTTAATTTGAAAATAACGATATTGCACATCGATAGTGGTTTTATAGATTAGTTTGAATATGGCATCCCATGGCAACGGGCAGTCAAAAAAGTCCTCCCATTTTCCATTTGTGTTGTATGGGGCAGCCTTCAAAGATTTCTTTATTAAATAAAAATTATATATTTTTCTATTTATTTTAGTTCCTTTTTGCCAACTAGAATTTCTTATTAGAGGTTTACAAACTAATAATTTAGTAGTTCCATAATGTATTATTTGTTTCCATCTTTTCCCAATTACTCCAGTTAGTTGAAAAAATGAAAAGCTTGAGCAAGCATCACCATACATAGCTCTAAATTCATCATACTTCATAATTTTACCATTCTCATTGATAATATCATTGACAAAAATTATTCCTCTTTGAAACATATTTTTCCAAAAGAAAGGCTTTCCATCTATTACAATATTAGAGTTCATCCATATTAACTGCTGCAAAATATTGTCTCTTTTTTCTGGCACATAAAATTGAAAACACCACCATGAGTGGATTGTTTCCTCGCCATGTTTCCCAGCAGACTCTCTGGGAGGGGATCACTTGTAAAAAAAGGATACAATTTCTTTTGATACAGTACATGTTTTTTGTCCAACAGGACATTTGTGTACCACTCAATGTTTAAATACATCTTTGGAACAATTGATGCTTTTAAAGACAGACACATAGCTTCAAGGTTGAGAAGTTTCAGGCCCCCATATTCATACTCTTTGTACAAAACCTTTCTTTTAATCTTTTCTGGTTTGCCGTTCCAGACAAAATCGAAGACCCTCCGCTCATAAATCTTAAAAAAGTTTTGTGATGGAGCTGGTAATGACAAAAACAAATAAATAAATTGAGGAATAATTAACAAGTTGACAATAGATATTTTACCATACAAGGTTAGGGATTTGACTTTCCATAATTGCATAATTTTGTCCAGTTTTCTTAGTCGATTATCATAATTTACTGAGCCTAGATCTTCCAGATTTTCTGGGACAACAACACCAAGTATGTTAACTGGTCCATCTGTCCACAAAACAGGCACTTTGCATTCCATTCGAAAGGACGTTCCCTTTAGATTTCCGATCCTTAATATTTTACATTTATCATCATTAAGCTTAAGGCCAGATTGCTGTGAAAATATGTCCAAAAGATTAAGAAGGTTCCGCAAACAATGAGGAAAAATCTTATCTTTGTGAATCAGCCTTTTCTGACATGAACTTCATCAAGAACAAACACAGAACACGCCTCACTGATGCACATCTGCAAGACTCACTCAGAGTTGCAGTGTCAAGTTACACACCAGAGTACAACACACTAGTTAACAGCATGCAATGCCAGGCTTCCTACTAACTGACAAAGAAACAGATAACAGATTTGGTGTCCAGTTCAAAGTGTGACATGATTTAAAAATTTGAGAGTTTACTTTTGTATTTTACATGAGTTATTATTTGTACAAACATGGTGCAAAGTAATTCATGATTTGTTAAAAAATGTTAGTGGCTAGCTAGTTAAAATGGGATATTGTGATTTCACAAGACTATCTTAGAAGTGATCATTTGAAAATGTTCAATTTGAAAAATGTGCACTTAGAGAAAATATAAAAATAAAGTGTTGCATATTGATATTTATCTGTTTCTATATATATTTATTGTGAGAAATCATTAAGATGATCAGTGTTTCCACAAAGATAAATATCATAAATTATTAATAATAACAGAGTTAAAGGTAAATTGAGCAAATTGGCTACTTCTGGCAATTTATTTAAGTGTGTATCAAACTGGTAGCCCGTCGCATTAATCAGTACCCAAGAAGTAGCCCTTGGTTTCAAAAAGGTTGGTGACCCCTGGTCTAGGCTGTACTCTTTGCACCGTCTTCCACCACGCTCTGATGAAAGGATTGCACGCATCCTCTTTTATTTGGACTTTCCCTGATTACATGGCAACAGCTATTTCTAAGGGGAGAGGGGGTCGTAAACAGCCGTTGCCCTCGGTCACAAAACAGTTCAAAGAAAAGATGCCTGGAGCTTGCGTCAGGTCCTGCTTCCTCTCCGCTTCGTAGATCTCGGGTCAAGACATGATCTTCCTGTGGATTACAATAGATCAAAGAAACCGACCCCTTCCTGTCGCTTCCCATCGTACACAGTGGAGTTTTACAAGCCTTCTGCTTGGTAAGATCAAAGACAGCTTTTGTCCTCTCGTCGGGAACTCTTGGAAAGACAAAGTTTTGTGATAACTTAGATACATTTATTCTGCCATAGGGTCATTTGGAAACATCACTGCACATCGTAATGGAAGCTACAGTTTCCATCTTAAAGATCTAAAAAAATGATTTGGGAATGTCTGGTGGGCTAGATTGAAAAGCTTAACAGGCCGCATGTGGCCCCCGGGCCTTAATTTGTAACGTGACTCTCGTCAGATCCTAGTAGTTCGCTGAGCTGCACACAAGAATCTGGGACTTCTCAATAGGAGCTGCATTTCAGAAGGCTGGGCCTTTGTAAAAAAATCATTGTATGTGATTGGATAAACCACTCATATCGAAAATCAACCCGTGACGCTGATGAGAGCGACGCTGGGAAATCCAGACCCGGTTGGAAGAAGAGCTAAAACATCCTTGCCCCCAATAAAAGCCTTCAAAACCGTTCTCTGTTAATCTTTTAAATAATTAATATTCGATAGATTCGACAAAACTGTTGCAATAGCAGAATCAATGTCAGCACACGACTGAGCGAGGGTCTACGTGCCAACATTGTTGTTTGAATCAAACAGTCGCTTCGGCGCTACGTCACATCTATGAAATCCCGCCCGGCGATCCCGATTGGTTCATTATTTTTTGCTATCTTGAAGGTGTTTGCATTGCCTTCGAGCCCAGATCCTTGTGTGGAGCTCAGCGAAGTACAAGGGTCTGGCGAGAGTCACTTTAGTGGTTACTGTCATGATCCGTGGCGGATCATGTTTTTGTTATTTTCTGTTACTTTTGGACTCCCTTTGTTCCTGTTGTTGTGCACCCTTGAGTTTGTTTAGTTACCTTGGCTACTTATTTCCACCTGCCTCCGGTTGGTGTTCGGGACGCTCACTTGTTCCCCGAGCACTAATCAGATGCATTATTTAAGCCTGCCTTTGCCGGTCAGTCGGCATGGCTTCTTTGTTTGCTACACGCAACCTGCTACGTGAGTATTCCTTGTCTTCTAGTCTATGCTAAGTGGTAGCCTTAGCTTCCAGTGCGATCGGCACGTTGTTGCTTCGGCTTGTTTTTGGTACTTCCTTGAGTTTAGAAGAATAAATCATGTTCCTACCTGCACGGCCTGTCCGGAGTGGTCCGTCTGCATCCTGGGGGAACGAACCCCGCAGTTACTTAATTTGTGCAGGTCTGACCCAAACGGTAAAATATTACTTTCCTTAACAAAATTTAAAAAAAACATTTAAAACCTTTTTTTTTTTTGCAAACTGTATTTTTAAATAAGAAATACATATATGATATAAATTAATGGTAACACTTTAGTATGGGGAACATATTCTAAGTAACAAAGACTTAATTTAGAGTTATTTGGACACTAGGGGAACATATTTTGGTTAGGGTTGAGGTTAGGGTTAAGGTTAGGGTTAGGGTTACTAATAAGCAAATCATTCTGAGGTTATTGAGGGAAGACTCTTGGTTACTGGTTGTATAATAAGGCCATGCAGAATAAGGCATTAATAAGTACTTAATAATGACTAATTAGAGCCAATATGTTACTAATTTGCATGTTACTAAGCAACTAATTATTGGCGAATATGTTCCCCATACTAAAGTGTTACCAAATTAATTACAAATAAATGAATGTATGATAAACATGGCAATGTAAGCATTCTATTTATGATCTGCAAAAAGTCTGGTTGTATTGCTGATTTATTCTGCCAGCCTCATCTCTAGCTTATACTACAGTGTTTCCCACACATTCATTTATTTGTGGCGGCCCGCCACGAAAGAATTAAGGCTGTGGTAATCTGTAAATGTCCTTGCCTATTTCTGTTGTCTGCACTCCATGTTCACTCTCTCTCTCGTTCACAGTATGGAGTGCAGCTGACGCAAGGCAGCAGCACACACCTGACTGTAATTAAAAACAGCCTATTTAACCAGGCTGCTGACAACCGGTGAGCGCCGGAACTTTGCCATTGCTTGCAACCTGTTGGTCGTGCCAAAAGAACTCACTAGTTCATCGTGTGCTTTTCATCTCAGGTTGGCCCGTATTATTCCTAGCCTTGTCTAGCGTTTTATTTTGTATCCAGTCTATTTACTTCTTTCATGAAGTATAGTTTTCCTAGCCTTGTCTAGCGCTTTTAGTTTTGTGTGTTTTTTCCCTCTCAGTAGTTTTTTACATGGTGTGTTTTGTGTTTTCCACCATCGCCTTTGTTTTGCTACCTTGTGCTTCCGCCTAATAAAAGGAAGAACAATTGTAAACACAAATTCGTCTCTGCATCCTTGGGATCCACCTCACCAAACCCTAACAGAAAAGTTCCGGCCAAACTATGGAACCCGCAGAGACAGACCCCTGGAAAAGAGCATTGCAAGGCCAGGCTCAAAGGATCAACCAGCAGGGGGACCAGCTTGACCACCTGAGCCGAGGTCTACAGGGGATGTCGGAGCGTCAAGACGCCATGTTGGAGCGAATCAACATGCTGTTAGCCACCGTCGTACCCACCTCGACCACCGTGCCTGACCAGGCATCCACCCAGCCTACACAACCCGCTAGTACTAGCAACATACGGCTTTCCCGACCCGAACGTTTTTCCGGGGAAAAGGAAGACGTAAGACAATTCCTGACGCAGTGTGAACTTCATTTTGAGCTAAACGCTTCCGCTTTCACCTCTGAGCGGGCTAAGGTAGCGTTTGTGATCTCTCACCTGTCTGGCCGTGCTGGCACCTGGGCGACTGCAGAATGGAACCGTCAGACCACCTCCAGCTCCACATACGCGAACTTTTCCAAATCCTTGAAGCAAATCTTCCAACGACGACTCCCAGGTAGAGAGGCAGCGAGATCCCTTTTCCGGCTGCAACAGGGTTCACGACGGGTCGCGGATTACGCGATCGAGTTCCGCACCATGGCGGCCGATTGTGACTGGGGTCCCTCAGCACTATTGGACGCTTTCTTCCTGGGTCTCGCGGACGAGATTCGTCACATGATGATCCCGCTGTCACTCCCGACGAATCTGGATGATCTCATCGAGCTGGCGGTGCAAATCGACTTCCGCCTATTGGAGGAGAGGAGGGATCGACTAGGAAGACAAGCCCCACCTTGCAGCCAATCAGCGCCTGCTAGACCTGCCATCTGCAAGACGGAGCAACTCGAAGACAACCCCCCTTCATGGCAGATAGATGAGCCGATGCAACTGGGAGGCCACCGACTCACCGCCGCCGAGAGGGAACGTCGCGTTCACCTCCAACTCTGCCTATACTGTGGGGCCGCTGATCATCTCATCTCCCGCTGCAAAGAACTGCCGCGCCCCGCCGCACGGCCACGAGTGCGCCCTCACTCGCCAGAGGACACGTCCACCAGAGGTCGTCGTTCTCCTTCGTTGGCCGCAGGCAGAATGCAGCTAAAAGGTACTCTTTCTTGGTCTAACCAACAAATAGACATTTGCGCTCTCATTGACTCAGGAGCAGATGATAACTTTTTGGATTTTGAATTCATGAGACTCCATAAGATCCCTGTTGTCAAACTATTTGTGCCCAAGAGGGTGTATTCTCTTGATGGGCGCCTATTAGCCAGCATAACCCACCAGACACTCCCACTCAACCTGCGCTTGTCTGGAAATCATTGTGAGAAAATAATTTTTCTTGTTGTGCCATCACGGTCCGCGCCCGTCATTCTAGGGTTAACCTGGTTACATAAGCATAACCCGCACATAGACTGGCCTCGTTCGGCCATTATTAATTGGAGTGTAACCTGCCACACACATTGTCTTCGTTCCGCAGCAGGATCTCGTACACCGCCACCCACCGCTGTTATAGAGAACATAGACTTGACAAACGTGCCCAAGCACTACCATGACTTAAGGGCGGTGTTTAGCAAGGATAGAGCACTCTCACTTCCCCCCCACCGACCCTACGATTGTGGCATTGATTTGCTAGCCGGGGCGGCGCTACCATCGACCCGTATGTACAAGGTGTCTAACACCGAACTCAAAGCACTAGAAGAATACATAAACACATCTATAGCTGCCGGCCTCATTCGCCCTTCGACCGCACCTGTAGCCGCTGGATTTTTTTTTTGTCGAAAAGAAGGACAAGTCCCTACGGCCTTGTATAGACTACCGCACTCTTAATCAGATTACTATCAAGAATAAGTATCCTCTACCACTCCTTGATTCAGCTTTTACTCCATTACAATCAGCGAGGTTTTTTACTAAACTCGATCTACGTAACGCTTACCATCTTGTTCGCATCCGAGAGGGGGATGAATGGAAGACCGCATTCAACACTCCTCTCGGACATTTTGAGTATCTTGTCATGCCTTTTGGACTTACTAATGCACCTGGCGTTTTTCAGGGTTTCATTAATGACATTTTTCGGGACATGACAGGTCGTTTTCTCTTTGTTTACTTGGACGATATATTAATTTATTCATCTACATTTGACGAACATGTGCAGCAGGTTCGGTTAGTCCTTCAACGATTGCTCGAGAACAAACTGTTCGTCAAGGCGGAAAAATGCGAGTTTCACTCATCCTCCATTCCATTCTTAGGTTTTATCATTGAGGAGGGTAGACTCAGACCGGATCCCGCTAAGGTAAAAGCAGTAGTAGATTGGCCCACTCCGGTTTCCAAGAAGCACCTTCAGAGATTCTTGGGCTTCTCTAATTTTTATAGGCGATTTATTCGTAATTTTAGTCGCGTCGCTGAGCCACTTACGAGGCTAACCTCTACTAAGGTTCCGTTTGAATGGGGACCCGAAGCCAATTCCGCGTTCTTGAGGCTGAAAAGGTTGTTTACTTCTGCCCCTGTTCTGTGTTACCCTGACCGTTCTCTCCAATTTTTTGTTGAGGTGGACGCTTCTGATTCAGGTGTAGGGGCCGTACTCTCCCAGAAATCTACCACCGACCAGAAGTTGCACCCCTGTGCTTTCTTCTCTCGTCGCCTATCCCCTGCTGAGAGAAATTATGACATTGGCAACAGGGAGCTTCTGGCGGTCATTTTGGCCCTTCAGGAGTGGAGACATTGGCTGGAAGGGGCGGAGCAACCATTCATCATCTACACAGACCACAAGAACCTGTCCTACTTAAGGACCGCACAGAGACTGAACCCCCGCCAGGCCAGGTGGCAACTATTTCTGACCCGTTTTAACTTTATCATCACTTTCCGACCTGGTTCTCAGAATGGGAAGCCCGATGCCCTGTCCCGTGTCTACTCTTCATCCTTTGAGAATTCTTCACATGAACCAATTGTTCCCCATACCCACGTCATTGGGGGACTCCAGTGGGACATCGAGCGGCAAGTCTTGGAGGCCCTGAAGTCGGACACATCTCCTCGGGGCTGCCCACCAGGCCGGTTGTTTGTGGTTCCTCGGCTCCGCTCCAGCGTTCTGGATTGGGCACATGGGTCGAAGATCGCTTGCCATCCAGGTATTCGTCGCACCAGTTTTGTCCTCTCCCAGCGTTTTTGGTGGCCATCCATTCTGGCAGATACGAAGGCGTTTGTGGCAGCATGTCGGATCTGCGCCCGGAACAAGGCATCCCACCAGGCTCCAGCAGGACTGTTACACCCATTACCCATCCCCTCCCGCCCGTGGTCACACATAGCTGTGGACTTTGTCACAGGACTACCCCCCTCCGAGGGTAATGACACTGTCTTGACCATTGTGGACCGGTTCTCGAAGATGGCCCACTTCGTGGCCCTCCCCAAGCTGCCGTCAGCTCTTGAAACTGCCCAATTATTAGTGCTCCACGTTTTCCGGCTGCACGGCATCCCCACTGATGTGGTATCCGACAGAGGACCACAGTTTTCCTCGGCCGTCTGGAGGGCATTCTGCAAATCTCTGGGGGCCTCCCCTAGCCTGTCCTCCGGCTACCACCCTCAGAGCAATGGACAGACCGAGCGGACCAACCAAGACCTGGAGGCAGCCATCCGGTGCACTTGTCATCAGCAACCTTCGACCTGGTCTGAGAATCTCCCATGGATCGAATACGCTCACAATTCCCTCATTAGCTCCGCCACCGGCCTGTCTCCATTTCACGTCGCCTATGGGTTCCAACCACCAGTTTTTCCTTCTACCCAACCCAGTGCCGACGTCCCATCTGTTACTGCACACCTACATCGGGCTCACCAGGCTTGGCGCAACACCAGGGCGGCGTTAAGAAGAACATCGGCCAGGAATCAACTCTTAGCCAACCGCCATCGCACACCAGCCCCACACTACCTGTTGGGACAGAAGGTCTGGTTATCGTCTCGGGACCTACCATTGGCCACCGAATCTAGGAAACTGGCTCCCAGGTTCATTGGACCATTCCCCATTGCCAAGATCATCAATCGTGTTGCAGTCAAGCTCCATCTCCCTAGATCTCTCAAGTGCCATCCTGTTTTTCACGTGTCCCGCATCAAGCCTGTCTCATCCAGCCCGCTCAGTCCTCCGGAGGTACCGCCTCCTCCACCCAGGCTGGTTGATGGTCACCCAGCATTTACTGTAAACACCATCTTGGATGTGAGAAGAAGGGGAAGGGGTTTCCAATACCTGGTGGACTGGGAGGGGTACGGCCCAGAGGAACGGTCATGGATTTCTAGATCGCTTATAATTGACAAGGACTTGATCAAGGACTTTTACGTTCGATTCCCAGACAAGCCAGGTAGGTCGCCAGGAGGCATCCGTTGAGGGGGGGGTACTGTGGTAATCTGTAAATGTCCTTGCCTATTTCTGTTGTCTGCACTCCATGTTCACTCTCTCTCTCGTTCACAGTATGGAGTGCAGCTGACGCAAGGCAGCAGCACACACCTGACTGTAATTAAAAACAGCCTATTTAACCAGGCTGCTGACAACCGGTGAGCGCCGGAACTTTGCCATTGCTTGCAACCTGTTGGTCGTGCCAAAAGAACTCACTAGTTCATCGTGTGCTTTTCATCTCAGGTTGGCCCGTATTATTCCTAGCCTTGTCTAGCGTTTTATTTTGTATCCAGTCTATTTACTTCTTTCATGAAGTATAGTTTTCCTAGCCTTGTCTAGCGCTTTTAGTTTTGTGTGTTTTTTCCCTCTCAGTAGTTTTTTACATGGTGTGTTTTGTGTTTTCCACCATCGCCTTTGTTTTGCTACCTTGTGCTTCCGCCTAATAAAAGGAAGAACAATTGTAAACACAAATTCGTCTCTGCATCCTTGGGATCCACCTCACCAAACCCTAACAAAGGCCGCCACAAAAATTTTTTTTTATTTTTTAAATTTAAAATTTAATTTTTTTTTTTTGTTGTCCTGTCCAGCTTCTCAGGCAAATCATATAGTTGATGTAGATACCCATATCGGCTGTTCAGATTTACTTTACAAAAGAGAAGTGTAGGATCAAGATTTTTGGAGCTCTTTGTTCAGTGGATCAGATGTTTGATGACGCTTTGTGTCTATCTACCACCACTACTGTTTTCTGTTTATTTGTTACTGACTGCGCCAGGACACCTCTGCCTCTGTTTCACTTTATGTTGCTGGTAAATAATATGGTTGTAGTAGTAGGCTAAAGTTAAATTATTTAGTATGCACTAATTAAAGGGGCAGAGCTTTAAGAGACATTTTAGCTTTTATATTTTTATAAGATATATTTTTTGTAAGAACCACAATTATTAAATATATTTCAGTGAATAACTTATTGTTCAAATCTGTATATAAATATGTACATAAAGTGTTGTAATTATATTGTAAAATGGATGGATGGATGGATGGACGTTTAAAACAAAACTGTTATTATTAATTGGTAAGTATACATTTTTTGAGCCTTTTTAGAGAAAATCATATCATTGTAGTACATTATGCAAATTACTCGATGATGTCATAGTGACCACGCCCATAGCCACGCCCCCACCGCCACAGGTATCTTGGCAGTTTATGGGAAACACTGTGCTACTGATACTACTCATGCATACCTCTAAAATATGCAACAGATTTTTTTTTTGTAAGAGAGACATTAGATGCTGAGTTATTTTTAACGTGATATTTGGATCTAAATTGTTTGTTTATTTTGTTACAGTCGTGTACATCTGTGGGCCTCTGGACACTTTCTTAATCATCATGAAACTCTTCCAGAGTGAGATCCAAGACCCAGAAAACTACGCCATTTTTTATCTGGATGTTTTCGCCGAGAGTTTGACGGAGCGCAAACCTTGGCAGAACTCTGACACGGACTGGAACGATCTCATCAAGGTCTTTAAGGTACAGCCAACGCATACACAATACATATACCCCCCCTGAGAAGCAGCTTCCTTTGCAGTGGACTTCTGTTTTGTCAAGGTTACACATTATAGAAAATAATAACTGTTGTGCTAAACACACTGCAGAGGACGCTGCTTCTCAGAAGGATCTGGTATACTGTCATGAAATATTGATTTCTTTAAAGAGAAACAGAATGACATCTTTTCAATCACTTTAATTGGGCTCTCCAGAACTCGCCACTTTTGTTTTGCCATTCCTAGTGTTTTTCTGGATTGTCACAAGACTCACCTGCTTATAGCTTCAATTTTAAAGGGTGCTTGAAAAAAAAGAATGAAAAAAAAAAGCTGATTTTGCAGTCTACGCAATAATAAATGTAGAGGGACTGTCTGAAGGCCTATTCGCCTAACACAGTACACTTGAACGCCTCGCAACGTGGGAGCACAGTGCGTGATAGATCTTGCTTAGACACGATTAAATGTAACACAAAGAGTTGTTCATCACTTTGTGTACAAAACCCAAAACCAGTAAAGTTGGCATGTTGTGTAAATGGTAAATAGGAGGAGTAAGTAAGAGTGATCCTATTATTAATAGGAGCTCCACAACCTGTGACGTCACGCGCATATTGTCTGCTACTTCCGGTACAGGCAAGGCTTTTTTATCAGCGACCAAAGGTTGCAAACTTTATCGTCGATGTTCTCTACTAAATCCTTTCAGCAAAAATATGGCAATATCGCGAAATGATCAAGTATGACACATAGCATGGACCTGCTATCCCCGTTTAAATAAGAACATCGCTTTTCAGTAGGCCTTTAAGGTATTCATGTGTGATTTCCACAAGCGTCTGTTACGAAGCTGGCTACGGCGCGTTCTTTCTGACGTCACTTCCTGTGTGGGGGGCGGTCTTTCTGGCGTCACTTCCTCTCCGAACTCAGGTTGTAAACGATCGATGAGTCCATACAGAGCTAAGAGCCGAAGATTCAAGAAATAGACGGTGCACTTACCCGTGTAAAAAATTATCCAAGGAGGGGAACCTTAAACGATGGTTTAGTGTAGAGATGTCCGATAATGGAATTTTTGCCGATATCCGATATTCCGATATTGTCCAACTCTTAATTACCGATTCCGATATCAACCGATACCGATATATACAGTCGTGGAATTAACACATTATTATGCCTAATTTTGTTGTGATGCCCCGCTGGATGCATTAAACAATGTAACAAGGTTTTCCAAAATAAATCAACTCAAGTTATGGAAAAAAATGCCAACATGGCACGGCCGTATTTATTATTAAAGTCACAAAGTGCATTATTTTTTTTAACATGCCTCAAAACAGCAGCTTGGAATTTGGGACATGCTCTCCCCTACCATATAAGGTAGGGGGGGTGTATATTGTAGCGTCCCGGAAGAGTTAGTGCTGCAAGGGGTTCTGGGTATTTGTTCTGTTGTGTTTATGTTATGTTACAGTGCGGATGTTCTCCAGAAATGTGTTTGTCATTCTTGTTTGGTGTGGGTTCACAGTGTGTAACATATTTGTAACAGTGTTAAAGTTGTTTATACGGTCACCCTCAGTGTGACCTGTATGGCTGTTGACCAAGTATGCCTTGCATTCACTTGTGTGTGTAAAAAGCAATTGATATTATGTGATTGGGCCGGCATGCAAATGCAGTGCCTTAAAGGCACGCCCCCAATATTGTCGTCTGGGTGGAAATCGGGAGAAGTTCGGGAGAATGGTTGCCCCGGGACATTTTCGGGTGGGGCACTGAAATTTGGGAGTCTCTCGGGAAAATCGTGAGGGTTGGCAAGTATGACTGGGAGACGCAACTGCTCTGTACTTCTCCCTACGTCCGTGTACCACTCCGTACAGCTGCGTTTTAAAAAGTCATACATTTTACTTTTTGAAACCGATACCGATAATTTCCGATATTACATTTTAAAGCATTTATCGGCCGATAATATCGGCAGCCCGATATTATCGGACATCTCTAGTTTAGTGTGGCCGAAACAGGGCTTAGGCTAAATAATTATTTGTTTAATGAGTTATCCGGCTTAATGTAGACAGGGTCTTAGTGTAGAAGGGGCTTTAGATGATAACAGGCTGTCCAACTTTGCACAAGTAAACACGCTGCAGGACTGCTTGTATCGGAGATGATATCATACATTTTACATGCAAGCACGTACAATCCCATACTTGTTGTTTTTTTTCGGGCCGAGATCCAATATCAATATGGGATCGGGATTCGGGACACCCCTACTTGTACATTGCTCACTTTATCATGTTGCACAATTATGACTCAATCTTTTTCTGTGTCTTTTTAGTCTGTTTTGGTCATTACATACCGACCTCCTGATAACCCAGAGTACAGAGACTTTCAGAGAAGACTCCACGCCAGAGCAAAGAAGGATTTTGGCGTGCACTTGGAACCATCACTGGTAGGTTCAGTATAGAAATCCATTGCAATCCTCCTCACTGTGCTACATTCCAAAAGGCCGGTGGCATCATGTCAACATCGGTACTTTTAATGGCGGAACCCAAATCTGAGAATGACGAGTGATCACGTTGCAGATGGACTACATCGCTGGCTGTTTTTACGATGGCTTCGTGCTTTATGCAAAGGCCTTGGAGGAAACACTGGCTGAGGGTGGAGCACAGAACGATGGCATCAACATCACAATGAGGACACAGAACCGTCAAATGTGGGGTGAGCAAACGTTGCGGCCTAACTTACATGCGTACTAAAGAGTCATTTCAAATCCATGTCATCAATGCCTCAAGTTTTTTTGTTACAATTAAAAAAATTAAACCGTATTTTTCGGAGTATAAGTCGCTCCGGAGTATACGTCGCACCGGCCGAAAATGCATAATAAAGAAGGAAAAAAACATATATATTTCACACTTGAGTATAAGTCGCATTTTTGGGGGAAATGTATTTAATAAAATCCAACACCAAGAATAGACATTTGAAAGGCAATTTAAAATAAATAAAGAATAGTGAACAACAGGCTGAATAAGTGTACGTTATATGACGCATAAATAACCAACTGAGAACGTGCCTGGTATGTTAACATATTATGGTAAGAGTCATTCAAATAACTATAACATATAGAACATGCTATACGTTTACCAAACAATCTGTCACTCCTAATTAGGGATGATACTCGAAACCGGTTTTCCCGGTTGTTCGATAAGAAAAGAACCGAGTCCTCGGACTCGAATCCCTTTTTGAGAACCGGTACCCATTATCGAGACCACTATAGTAAAGAAAAAGAGTTGGTTCTTTATTCGCATCCCGTCCCGACCAGAAATGCTCCGTGGGACATTACAAGAAATGACGTCACGTAGCTCAGTCATTAGGCGCAGATAGGGAAAGCAGGAAAACAATGGACCGGAAAAAGCGCTCCAAGGTGTAATAAAGTTCAAAACAAAAGGTATAATCCAATGAATAACTTTACTGAGAGATTTGAGCAGGGTACAAACACATGACGAACACATTTACGACCAACCGGAAACATAGCAAACAGGCTAGCAACGCACCTCCTTTACGGCAGCTGTCGCAACGTTCTTAAAGCAACCGCAGCACATACATATATATATACAACATATCTCCCTTTTTTAACTTTTCTTTTTCTTTCCTTGTAAACAAACCAAAATCAACTGTATATGTGTTGTTTGTCTAATTATAAATAATGCAGACGAGGCGTGTTGGCTGAGTTCTTGACGTTTACTTTCACAGCGTGCTCATAACCTCATTCTTAGCTGCCGGCGTGACGACATGCAACAACACTTTTTGGGGCTACCGCGCATGCTTGTCACTCCCGTTGCATGATGGGTAGTGTAGTTGTTATATTCCCTAGCTCATAACATCACATCTTTCCCCCTATAAAGAAATAATGTTAACTCAATAAAGTGTATTTCTTTTTTAGCTTTAACTTTTCATTTTTTAGCATTGTAACCACATTTGCAAACACATTTTCTCTTCATAGAATTTTCTTTCAATAAAGAAATAAAGTGCAAAAATGTCAAAACATCATAACAAACAGTTATGTCAACACTTATTTTTTTTATTTTATTTTATTTTTTAAACAACTCGAAATCAGCCTCTTAGGTGGCTGAACATGTCTCTTAGGTCTAGACAGTCTCTCAACAGCAGGTGACGCGGACACTGCTGTCAGTCCTTGGTCAGCAAGGTCAGGCTCCATGTCAGCAAGTTCTGCAGGTCCAGCTGAGTCCTGTTGAGCCTTTTCCTGAGTAATAGCTGTAGTTAGTATGTTCCAATAGCAGCAGAAGTGCACTTTTTGAAGAGCTGTATTATTTTCAGTTTTGTGCCCAAGGGACTGATTTTATTTAACAGTATATTATCATTTATACACCTATTGTGATCACAGAGATGGATTTTTGTGTTACTGTATATATTTGTTTTTCTGAAAAGTCCCACTTAATATACTTTGGGTAACAACAGTCAATATTTATTTTTTTTATTTTATTTTTTTAGGGGGATAACAGTCAATATTTATTTATTTATTAGATTTTATTTTTTTCTTATATAATAAAAGTGAGCTTTTGTTAAACCAAATGTGTGTTTTTTTCCATATACAACAACCTATCCGGACTCGAAATGAGAATCGATAAGGAATCGTTTCGATAAGAGGATTCGATAATAGGCTCAAACTCGATAATTTCTTATCAAACATCATCCCTACCAAGAATAGACATTTGAAAGGCAATTTAAAATAGATAAAGAATAGTGAACAACAGGCTGAATAAGTGTACGTTATATGACGCACAAATAACCAACTGAGAACGTGGCTGGTATGTTAACGTAACATATTATGGTAAGAGTCATTCAAATAACTATAACATATAGAACATGCTATACGTTTACCAAACAATCTGTCACTCCTAATCGCTAAATCCCATGAAATCTTCTTCCTCTGTGTCGCATCTAAACAACTCTGCCAACTCTGCCAACTCCAAAAGTATGCGCCGCTTCCTCTTGCTGTTTTCTGCTGCATATTTCACTACGTCCAGCTTGTAATCTGCAGTATATGATTTCCTTTTCGGTGCCATTTTTGTTCAGCCCTTCTCAGTTTTTATAAGTTACCGACAATGTTGAAATGATCCATTTTTATAGCTACGGACGTAGTAGCAGGTAGCATCCCATGACCCACAATGCACTTCTGCCATGACCCACCCCCGCCAAATTTTTATTGGTTGACGTGTGTGTGACGATTGCTGACATTCGCCTCGTCTCTTACGGGAATGAGATAGATAATATTATTTGATATTTTACGGTAAGGTGTTAATAATTTCACACATAAATCGCTCTGGAGTATTAATTGCAAACTATGAAAAAAGCTACGATATATAATCCGAAAAATACGGTATAGGCTCGCCATCCAGCCCCACCTCCAGGCCTGGCTCCAGAGGGGGGCACCAGTGACCCCTGTCTGGGCGAGGGAAATCTGAGTCCTTGTTTTTTCTTCTTCATAAAAGTCTTCGAGCTGCCCTTTGTCTGACCCCTCACCTAAGACCTTTTTGTCTTGGGAGACCCTACCAGGGGGCATAAAGGCCCCTGGACAACATAGCTCCTTGGATCATTGGGACACGCTAACTCTTCTACCATGATAAGGTGGCAGCTCAGAAAGGAGTGAAAATATTTTATTTATTGATTCATAGTGGTCATGTCTGAAACCAATTAACAAAGATAAACGAGCGACGGCTGTTTTAAAAAACACAATTTTTATCAAAGTGAATTAGTCTCCTATTTTCTCATTATCCATTTAAAGGGGAACTGTACTACCATTCACAATCATTATGTAAGACAACACATATGTTTTCTTTTTTTATGCATTGTAAATATTAAATAAATGCGATCAAAATTATGCCTGCAATGGAGCCTATGGGAGTCGCTCTATTCTGCCTATATAGTCCATAAAAAAACATCCAAACACCATCAAGGTTTTATATACATGATGTAAGTATATATGTAATATAATAACGTGCATTGATTGATTGATTGAGACTTTTATTAGTAGGTTGCACAGTGAAGTACATATTCCGTACAATTGACCACTAAATGGTAACACCCGAATAAGTTTTTCAACTTGTTTAAGTCGGGGTCCACTTAAATTGATTCATGATACAGATATATACTATCATATATACTATCATCATAATACAGTCATCACACAAGATAATCACATTGAATTATTTACATTATTTACAATCAGGGGTGTGGAGGGGGGGGTGGGGGGGTGGTAGGATATGGACATCAAGTAGTGGACATAGAGAGAGAGAGAGAGAGAGAGAGAGAGAGAGAGAGAGAGAGAGAGAGAGATCAGAAGGCATAAGAAAAAGTATCTGCATTTGATTGTTTACATTTGATTATTAGCAATCCGGGGAGGGTGTTAGTTTAGGGTTGTAGCTGCCTGGAGGTGAACTTTTATTGCGGTTTTGAAGGAGGATAGAGATGCCCTTTCTTTTATACCTGTTGGGAGCGCATTCCACATTGATGTGGCATAGAAAGAGAATGAGTTAATATTTATAATAACATATAATATTTACGTATTTTACTCATTTTAAGCATACGCGGTGCAATAATTTAAAAAACTTTCGCTTTTTTTCCCACTACATAACTGATTTCTACTCACTGCAGACTTCATGAGAGCCAACAAACATAATAAAACATCACTTACTGTACAATGTCTGCTGTTATTCGGATGTCAACTGATAGAATCTTGTAATGTTCCCATTTATGATTGACTCATAATCCTCGCCAGGAAAAGGCGTGAAACCAAGCGTCTTTTTGTGTCATTCTCAACATTTCCGGGTATAAATCGGCTGTCAAAGTGTACCAACTTGCATATACTTATATGCATATATAACTTGAATACATCCTTATCTCTCTACTATCAAGATGAGAGGCATTATTTATGTTCTAGAATAAACTTCCACAAGCACCGAGGCGAGGAAGCAGCTCACCAGCCGATGATGTCAATATAGACACACGGCTCTGCTATAAATAGTTTGTCTGCGTTAGCGCTTCTAATAACAATATCACTAATACCTGGTCAGTATTCAAGTCACAAGTTTTTTATTGCGTTTATGTGTGACGATCTGCTTCATTAGTTGGTTTATTTTCTGTGTAGCGCTCTTATTTTCAGTTCCTTTTCCTGCTTTTTCTAAGTGTCGCAAAGTCTGGATTTTTTCTAAGTGTCGCAAAATCGGGATTTTTTCTAAGTGTCACAAACCCTGGATTTTTTTCTAAGTGTCAAAAAATTTGGATTTCTGTCAAAAAGTCGGGATTTTTTCCAAGTGTCACAAAATCGGGATTTTTTCTAAATGTCAAAAAATCTGGAGTTTTCTGTGTCAAAAAGTCGTTTTTTTGGTAAGTGTCACAAAATTGGGATTTTTTCTAAGTGTCAAAAAATCTGGATTTTTTTCTGTAAAAAAAATGGATTTTTCCAAGGGTCAAAAGGTCGGGATTTTTTCCAAGTGTCAAAAAGTCTGGATTTTTTCAAAATGTCAAAAAAATGGATTTTTTCTTAGTGTCAAAAATTCTGGATTTTTTCTTAGTGTCAAAATGTCTGGATTTTTTCTAAGTGTCAAAAAGTCTGGATTTTTTGTGTCAAAAAGTCTTCTAAGTGTCACAAAATCTGGATTTTTTGTAAGTGTCAAAAAATCAGGATTTTTTCTTTCTAAATCGGGATTTTTTCCAAGTGCCAAAAAGTCTGGATTTTTTTCTGAATGTCAAAAAGTCTGGATTTTTTCTAAATGTCAAAAAGTCTGGATTTTTTCTAAGTGTCAAAAAGCCTGGATTTTTTCTAAGTGGAACAAAATCGGGATTTTTTCTAAGTGTCACAAAGTCGGCATTTTTTTTAAGCGTCAAAAAGTCTGGATTTTTTCTGTCAAAAATAGTTTGTGTTAGCGCTTCTAATAACAATATCACTAATACTTGGTTAATATTGAAGTCACGAAATGTAAATAGAGCAATTTTGGTGCTTTTTGGATGTTTTTTATTGGGGTTTATGTGTGACGATGTGTCACATTCACGGTTTGTTATGCTTCATTAGTTAGTTTATTTCCTGTGTAGCGCTCTTATTTTCAGTTCCTTTTCCTGCATGTCTCCCTGAGCGCTCTCTCCCCTCACCTGCCGCTGATTGGCAGCCTGGCCACACCTGGTAGTGGTTGTCAATCAGGGCTTCTATAAATGCCTGCCTCGCCTTTTCTTCAGGGCTCGAGGATTGTTTCTTTGTAAATGTCACTGACTCAGTTTGCTGTAGGCTGCTATGTTTTCGTGCACTTCCCTGCTGCACCACTTGTGTTAAATATAATTAAAAGACCTGCACGTCGTCCTCCCGTCTCCTGCATCTTGGGGTCACAACTACCGCTGCCATGAGAGTCCCTGACATTCTGTGCAGAATAGAGGACCTACCGTTGGCTCCATTGTAAGCAATGCAGCCATTTACGAGTTACAATGCATTAAAAAAATACATCCGTCATCATGTCTTTTATAATGATTGTGAAAAATTCAAAAAAAAAATAAAAAAACAGTCCAGTTACCCTTTAAAAAACAAACTGTACCAACATTAATTTGCACCCAATTATTTAAAATAAAATATCGCATATCAAATTTGTGTGTTTGTTGACAGGATTTATAGCCAGAGAGAAAGAACTGCCTTCAAATTGTTCCATGCGAGAAACTAAAAACGCTTGGAAGAACTTGATACAACAAGAACAGAAAAAAACAGCAACATCTTAATTGTGTGTAGTTCACTAGACACTTGACACTGCACTAAATATGACTCATTATACTTAAGTGTCAGCATCGGCACTTGGTAGTAAAGTATGACATCACAATGTCTGACCACACCTTTTCATGTTGTTGCCAGGTGTGACGGGCCTTGTTACCACAGACCACAAAAACGCCAGGGATATTGACATCGACCTTTGGGCCATGACCAACCACAGCACTGGAGAGTATGGGGTAAGAGTCATATTGATATTTGTTATTGTGTGGATTGTTTTATTTGTTGTACTTTATTGCAACATACATATGTATATATAGTCAAGGTTTCTGTGGTTTATCCGTTATACAGTGCTCAATACCGGGGTAGAGCGGAATATACTGTACGTAAGGTCAGAAAAAAAAACAGAGGCTATATCGAAACAGGCTTTTAGGGATGATATAGCCTTTGTATTTTTTTTCTGACCTAACGTACAGTATGTATATATATATATAGATTTTTTTCTAAGTGTCAAAAAGTCTGGATTTTTTCTAAGTGTCAAAAAATTGGGATTTTTTCTAAATGTCAAAAAATCTGGATTTTTTCTCAGTGTCAAAAAGTCTGGATTTTTTCTAAACTAAGGATTCACCACAATTAGAACACACAAAACAAATGTAAGTAAAACACTGACTACTGCTATATGTGTATATATATATATATATATATATATATATATATATATATATATATATATATATATATATATATATATATATATATATATATATATATATATATATATATATATGGAGCTGTGGACTCAAATCACAGGACTTTGTAGTATCTACAAAGTCTGGAATTTTTCTGTCACAAAGTCAGGATTTTTTTAAGTGTCAAAAAGTCTGGATTTTGCCTAGGTGTCAAAAAGTCTGGATTTTTTTCTAAGTGTCACAAAGTCGGGATCTTTTCTAAGTGTCATGAAGTCGGGATTTTTTCTAAGTGTCAAAAAGTTGGGATTTTTTCCAAGTATCAAAAAGTTGGGATTTTTTCTCAACTAAGGATTCACCACAATTAGAACACACAAAACAAATGTAAGTAAGGATTTTTTCCAAGTGTCAAAAAGTCTGGATTTTTTTAAATGTCAAAAAGTCTGGATTTTTTCCAAGTGTCAAAAAGTCAGGATTTTTTCCAAGTGTCACGAAGTCGGGATTTTTTTTTTTTTCTAAACTAAGGATTCACCACAATTAGAACACGCAAAACAAATGTGAGTAAAACACTAACTACTGCTATATGTGTGTATATATGTATATATATATATATATATATATATATATATATATATATGTATATATATATATATATATATATATATGGATGGCATAGTGGGTAGAGCAACCGTGCCAGAAACCTGAGGGTTGCAGGTTCGCTCCCCGCCTCTTACCATCCAAAAAAAATCGCTGCCGTTGTGTCCTTGGGCATATATATATATATATATATATATATATATATATATATATATATATATATATATATATATATATATATATATATATATATATATATATATATATATATATATATATATATATATATATATATATATATATATATATATTTATATATATATATATATATGTGTGTATATATATATATATATATAAATATAAAATAAAATACATATATATATATATATATATATATATATATATATATATATATATATATATATATATATATATATATATGGAGCTGTGGACTCAAATCACGGGACTTTGTAGTATCTACAAAGTCTGGATTTTTTCTGTCACAAAGTCAGGATTTTTTAAAGTGTCAATAAGTCTGGATTTTGTCTAGGTGTCAAAAAGTCTGGATTTTTTTTCTAAACAAAGTCGGGATCTTTTCTAAGTGTCATGAAGTCGGGATTTTTTCTAAATGTCAAAAAATTGGGATTTTTCCCAAGTGTCAAAAAGTCTGGATTTTTTCTGAACTAAGGATTCACCACAATTAGAACACGCAAAACAAATGTAAGTAAGGATTTTTTCTAAGTGTCAAAAAGTCGGGATTTTTTTAAGTGTCAAAAAGTCGGGATTTTTTCCAAGTGTCAAAAAGTCAGGATTTTTTCTAAGTGTCACAAAGTCTGGATTTTTTTCTAAGTGTCAAAAAGTCTGGATTTTTTTCTAAGTGTCACAAAATCGGGATTTTTTCTAAGGGCCAAAAAGTCAGGATTTTTATATATATATATATATATATATATATATGTATGTATGTATGTATGTATGTGTATATATATATATATATATATATATATATATATATATATATATATATATATATATATATATATATATATATATATATATATATGTACATACACCACTGTTCAAAAGTTTGGGGTCACATTGAAATGTAATTTTTGAAGGAAAAGCACTGTACTTTTCAATGAAGATAACTTTAAACTAGTCTTAACTTTAAAGAAATACACTCTATACATTGCTAATGTGGTAAATGACTATTCTAGCTGCAAATGTCTGGTTTTTGGTGCAATATCTACATAGGTGTATAGAGGCCCATTTCCAGCAACTATCACTCCAGTGTTCTAATGGTACAATGTGTTTGCTCATTGGCTCAGAAGGCTAATTGATGATTAGAAAACCCTTGTGCAATCATGTTCACACATCTGAAAACAGTTTAGCTCGTTTCAGAAGCTACAAAACGGACCTTCCTTTGAGCAGATGGAGTTTCTGGAGCATCACATTTGTGAGGTCAATTAAACGCTCAAAATGGCCAGAAAAAGAGAACTTTCATCTGAAACTCGACAGTCTATTCTTGTTCTTAGAAATGAAGGCTATTCCACAAAATTGTTTGGGTGACCCCAAACTTTTGAACGGTAGTGTATACATGTATGTTCAAGCAAGCCAACCAGAAAAAGCAGCATTCCGGAGTTATTAAAATCTTGTCGAAAAAGTGCAGTTAAAAGGATGACCATATTTGTCTACAACTCTTCATCCTGTGAATTCACGTTTAATGTTGATGCACTTTTTTATTCCAAACCAGGTTAAGATGAAACCCTGTTCAATGTTCTTAAATCCTTTAAAAATGCTTTGTTTACGTGTTTATATTTTCAAACCTAAAGCACTATTATTGTAATATATTATTCAACAAGACTAAACTTTTATTCAATTTATGTATTTCTTTGCTTAATTTCCCCCAAGTGTTCTTTCTTTATAAAATAAAACGCCCCTTATAATGTGAGGAAAAATCCCATGTACATAAGTATTCGCAGCCTTTGCTCAATGCCTTGTAGATGCAACTTTGGCAGCAATTACAGCCTCAAAATGTTTGAATACGAAGCCACCTAGCAAACAAAAACATGTTTTTTGGTTGTTACTGATACAGTATCTTCCATGTGGTATTAGCAGAGATGACGATAACAGTTGTGTTTAGGTTAAAGACACATACTTTGGCAAATACTGAGGTCGTGACTAATAATAAGATGCTTAAAACCTCAAATTTCCGTTACAGTCGGTGGAATAAAACATTTGTACATTTGTGTTGTGCTCTGCAAAACTTTTTTTTTTTCTGCCTCTGGAGCCAGAAGAAATGGGTTAGTTTCAAAGTCCTCTGAGGCATTCTTGCTCTCGTTTATCCTCGGCTCTTAATTAGCGCCATCAAATGACGGATTGACTGACCAGTAAACAGTAAGGGTGTAACTCTATCAAAATATTATCACAGTATTAAGGCCACGGTTTGATATTATTGTGGTATATGTCCAAAAACACCCCCAAAATTAAAATATGTTATAGTGTGTAAAATGAAGTGGCTAAAGGATAAACACACTTACTGCAATTGAACATAAACATAACGCTTAAATGTTGTAATCATATTTATTACTACAAAGATGTATTTTTAAGTGCAAATAATGGTGCTGGACAATCCATTGTTTCAAGCAAATATATATATATATAAAAAAACTTACAGTTGCGTGTCTTTAAAGTGACAATGCAAACATCCAGTGTAAAACAATAAGTGTCTTTCAACTTTTACCTTCTGAGAAGCAGTGTCCTCCACAGTGGACATGTTTTATATCAATTCTGAAAATGCTGTTTCTAGGGCTGCAACAACTAATCGATTAAATCGATTAAAATCAATTATAAAAATAGTTGGCGTTTAATTTAGTCATAGATTCGTTGGATCTATGCTATGCGCATGCGCAGAGGCAATTTTTTGTAATTTTTAAATTATTTTTTAATTTTTTAAATTTTTTATAAACCTTTATTTATAATCTACAACATGTACAAACAGCTGAGAAACAATAATCAACAAAAGTATGGTGCCAGTATGCTGTTTTTTTTCAATAAAATTCTGGAAAGGATAGAAATGTAGTTTGTCTCTTTTATCCGATTATTAATCGATTAATCGAAGTAATAATCGACAGATTAATCGCTTACCAAATTAAACGTTAGTTGCAGCCCTAGCTGTTTCTCAGAAAACTTTCTAAGTTTTAATGATGTAAATACCTCACAAACTGATGTTTAGCGTCGCTGGCTTCAAATGTCTTTTCTGGGGGGCGGTTTTATGAGGTGGCGACTTGTCTCGGGTGTTTGCTGCCTTCCGCCGCTCGACATTGAGAGAGACAACAGGTAGAACATGGATGATGGATTGAGGATTTATCGAGTCATTTTTCCAGTTTACCGTATTTTTCGGAATATAAGGCGCACTTAAAATCCTTTAATTTTCTCAAATATTATAACCCGGTGCGCCTAATGTACGGAATAATCCTGGTTGTGCTTACCGACCTCGAAGCAATTTTATTTGTACATGGTGTAATGATAAGTGTGACCAGTAGATGGTAGTAACACATAAGAGATACGTGTAGACTGCAATATGACACCAGTAAACTACACCAAAACTTTAAAATGTTCAATTGATAATAAAGAAAATTACACACGGCCCTCATAAATCTGTCAAAATGTTTTAGTATGACTTTGAAGCCGCACCGCTTGATGGATTGTCGGCCCATTACGGCTACCGTAATCAGAGATACAAGTATTACTATGGTGTGTGTATAAGGACCGCATTAGCAGACATATTATCTGGCGTTTTGTTTCACAATATTATGCAAAACCAAATTTTCTTACCTTCTGGTACCTGCTGATGTGTATTCGAGATCTGCGTAAGTCCTGAAAATTTGCGTGTGTCCGCCATTGTAGTCTGTGCCGATACCGTAGTCGATAAGCTTCTTCTTTTTCTCTATCTTCTTGATATGGGACATTCATCCTCTGCTGTTGCCATTTCTAATATAAAGTAGCGTAAAGTTCTTACTTATATCTCGGTATGGAAGCGCTAAAAACATACCGGTGTAGTGGGTTTACATTATTCACCCAAAGAACTTTAGTTACTCGGACGGTTTTTCACGGTCCACATTTACGGCGTTGTTGCACTAGTGAGCCACGGATGTGGAGATGCTGCTGAAGTCAGTGTTCAAAAACAAGAAAAAAAAAATAAAAAATGAGGGGTATTTTATTTGACCTAAGCAAAATTATCTGCCAATAGAACAAGAAAATTCAGCTTGTCAAGACTTTCCAAAACGTAAAATTAGCTAACCTCAATGAACCCAAAAATACCTTAAAATAGGTATATTCTCACTAATAACAAGTGCACTTTTCTTGGTAGAAAAAAAAAGAGACCTTTTTGCTCAATATGTTGAAAAATATTCTTAAATTAAGTAAATGCTAGTACCATTATCTTGACATAATGATATGCGCTCGGCATCATGATTTTTTTTTCATGCTTGAAGTAAGAAATTATTACTTTCAAAAAGTAGTTTTATACTTGTGAGTAGAGATGTCCGATAATGGCTTTTTAGCCGATATTCCGATATTGTCCAACTCTTAATTACTCATACCGATATCAACCGATACCGATATATACAGTTGTGGAATTAACACATTATTATGCCTAATTTTGTTGTGATGCCCTGCTGGATGCACTAAACCGATTGGTACCGGGCCGCACAAGAATTTAAAAATAAATAAATAAATAAATAAAAAATTTTGTTTTTATTTTTTATAATGAAATCAACATAAAAAACACAATATATACATTCTATATCAATATAGATCAATACAGCCTGCAGGGATACAGTCCGTAAGCACACATGATTGTATTTATTTATGAAATTTTTTTTAAATACACCCCCCCACCGGTCCGTGGGACAAATTTTCAAGCGTTGACTGGGCCGCAGCTACAAAAAGGTTGGGGACCACTGCACTAAACAATGTATATATTTATTATTGAAGTCACAAAGTGCATTATTTTTTTTAACATGCCTCAAAACAGCAGCTTGGAATTTGGGACATGGTTCTGGGTATTTGTTCTGTTGTGTTTATGTTGTTTTACGGTGCGGATGTTCTCCCGAAATGTGTTTGTCATTCTTGTTTGGTGTGGTTTCACAGTGTGGCAGATATTTGTAACAGTGTTAAAGTTGTTTATATGGCTACCCTCAGTGTGACCGGTATGGCTGTAGATCAAGTGTGCCTTGCATTCACTTGTGTGTGTGAAAAGCCGAAGATACAGTATCATGTGACTGGGCCGGCACGCAAAGGCAGTGCCTTCAAGGTTTATTGGCATTCTGTACTTCTTCCTACGTCCGTGTACACAGCGGCGTTTTAAAAAGTCATAAATTGTACTTTTTGTAAACAGATACGATCATTTTGAAATTTCCGATATTACATTTTAAAGCATTTATCGGCCGATAATATCGGTAGTCCGATATTATCGGACATCCCTACTTGTGAGTGTTAATGACACAGCTTTGCAACAATTGATATTCTAGTTTCAAGCATGTTTAATGTCTTACTGAGATCATTTAGGACCAAAACCCTTAAAACGAGTAAAACACTCTAACATAAAATCTGCTTAGTGAGAAGAATTATCTTATCAGACAGAAAATAAGCAAATATCACCCTTATTTGAGATATTTAATCTTACTTAGAATTCAGTTTTTGCAGTGCAAATGTATATTTTATTTACTTTTTGTAGTGGAGCCAAACACAAATTGTGATGTAGTTATTTGGCTTAGCATTAAAAGTATTAAGAACCTTACGGTTAATAATATTAGGTTATTAAGTTAAGCTCCTCCATACTGTAGCTAACTTTGGAATGTTCCATGAATTCAAAATAGAATTGTTCCTATGCAGCAGAGTTTCACAGACTGATAACCGGAGCGGTAACCAAAATAGAACCAAAAGGCTGCAACTATTTGGGAGTGTGCGGCTCCTGGCCCCACGACCGTCACCTTCTGCGTTGTTTTGATGACCCCTCGTAGGGGTGATGGCCTACAAGGTTGAGCAGAGAGGACACGACATGCTGCAAGTATGAAGGAGGGACAAAGCAGACTTGCTAGTAACACAGGTGTCATGTTTCACAGCTGAGAAGCAGACGCTGTCTCGTCAAAACAAAGCTCATACTCTTAGAACTCAGAACTGTCGGGGTTATACCGGAGAACTGTACTGTTTGGACGCAGAATGTTGAGCAGTGCTCTACACTGCAAAAAGTCAGTGTTCAAAGACAAGAGAAAAAAATACAAAAATTAGGGGTATTTTATTTGAACTAAGCAAAATGATCTGCCAATAGAACAAGAAAATTTGGCTTGTCAAGACTTTCCAAAACAAGTAAAATTAGCTAACTTCAATGATCCCAAAAAAATACCTTAAAATAAGTATATTCTCACTGATAACAAGAGCACTTTTCTTGGTAGAAAAAAAAAGAGACCTTTTTGCTCAATATGTTGAAAAATATTCTTAAATTAAGTAAATGCTAGTGCCATTATCTTGACATAATGATATGCGCTCGGCATTACATTTCTTGAAACCAGCAAACTTGTACTAAAAGCTAATTTATTGTTCTTAATGGAAAGGCAACAAGGCAACCGCTTGTTACTCTCGGGGTCTACTAGCCGCTCAGGCAAATCATATTGTCTAAAAATGCATTTTTCCATTTATAACATGACATCATCGCGCCAAGTGCGTGCTCTTTCAGTCAATTAGTGCGCATATATACAGCCCGGCCCCCGGCCAAAATGTTTTTAATTGTAATTTTGAAGAATTTATCTGAATGTGCATGAACTATTTCTGTTCAAAATTGTTTGAAATGTTAAATGTTTAAATATTAACTGTCAGTTTACTGTACTGTGCCAACTGTACTACTATATGAGTACGTATTTTCTATTGTTTCATTTTAAATAAAACAGCAAAGTCCATTTGGCTGTCATCTGTTTTAATTATGAGACACAATTGTGTCAAAGTCATGATTTTTTTTTGTTTCATGCTTGAAATAAGAAATTAATACTTTAAAAAAGCAGTTTTATACTTGTGAGTGTTGATGACACAGCTTTTCAATAGTTGGTATTCTAGTTTCAAGCATGTTTTACTCAATATAGGTCATAAAATCTCAGCTACAAGCTGTAATATCTTACTGAGATCATTTAGGACCAAAACACTTAAAACAAGTAAAACACTAACATAAAATCTGCTTAGTGAGAAGCATTATCTTATCAGACAGAAAATAAGCAAATGTCAGCCTTATTTGACATATTTAATATTACTTAGATTTCAGTTTTTGCAGTGTACAAATTCATATTCTTTCCCTCCAACATTCTCTTGACGTTATGTATTGATATTGAACACCGAACAATATTTCCACAAAAAAATCCCATCTGATCGGAACATTTTCCAATCACCTTTCAATTCCTACTAGTTGACACCACTAGGCAAAACTTTCTTAACTAGGGGTGGAACGCTTCACAAAATCCACGGTTTGGATCTTGTCACAGTTTTTCGGTTGGGTTCAGTTAAAATTGCACTCTTTTGCCCTTCTTGATTACCTCTGAAGAAACGTTTATCCTTTTCGCGATTTGAACGACTCGTACAGCCCAAAACAACGCAAGCGTAGAGCGTTTTTTCTTCGAGAAAGGCTACAATGCAAAAACTGAAATCTAAGTAAGATTAAATATCTCAAATAAGGGTGATATTTGCTTATTTTCTGTCTGATAAGATAATTCTTCTCACTAAGCAGATTTTATGTTAGAGTGTTTTACTTGTTTTAAGGGTTTTGGTCCTAAATGATCTCAGTAAGATATTACAGCTTGTTGCTGAGATTTTATGACCTATATTAAGTAAAACATGCTTGAAACTAGAATATCAACTGTTGCAAAGCTGTGTCATCAACATTCACAAGTATAAAACTACTTTTTTAAAGTAATAATTTCTTACTTCAAGCATGAAAAAAAAAATCATGATGCTGAGCGCATATCATTATGTCAAAAATCTTTTTCAACATATTGAGCAAAAAGGTCTCTTTTTTTCTACCAAGAAAAGTGCACTTGTTATTAATGAGAATATACTTCTTTTAAGGTATTTTTTGGGTTTATTGAGGTTAGCTAATTTTACTTGTTTTGGAAAGTCTTGACAAGCCGAATTTTCTTGTTCAATTGGCAGATAATTTTGCTTAGTTCAAATAAAATACCCCTCATTTTGTTTTGTTTTTCTTGTTTTTGAACACTGACTTTTTGCAGTGTAAACGGCGCCTCGTATCCATTGAGAAAAGAGCTAGCTTGACCTCCACCCATAAAATAATACAATACCGAATAGCAATATTGTGACATATGGAAGGTAAACCCTGCGATAATCGAGAAAACATTGTATATTGCAGTTGTATAGAACATGGATTCAGTTTCTTGCCAAAAAAAGTCCTCTCCTTCTTAATTGTCCACTTCTTGTACTGCCTTGCTAACCACTAAAGCCAGGTTTGCAAAATGAGGTTACACTGTACATTACTGCAAGTTATATTAGTATTATTGTGTGAATGCATTCACACATACGGTTTTCTACACCAAAATTCATCTATTTATTAAACTTCTTCAACAACTTTTTCTTCTTCTCCAGATTTTGGCGCGCTCTACCTTTCACATTTTTCATCCGATTCAAACCGTTCCAACTTCAAACTGTTCATTCAGCCTATTCAGGAATCGCGGGCTTTCCCTTGACAAATTCCAAAAATTCCCAGATTTCCCAGAATTCCAGGTTTTCCTGAACATTTTTCCCATTCAAAACTAATTGGCCATTTTTCAAACTTCAACTATTTCCACATTTCTCAACAGATTAAAACCATTCCACCTTCAACATATTCCACTCATCCTGGACATTCTACACTGCAAAAACTGAAATCTAAGTAAGATTAAATATCTCAAATAAGGGTGATATTTGCTTATTTTCTGTCTGATAAGATAATTCTTCTCACTAAGCAGATTTTATGTTAGAGTGTTTTACTTGTTTTAAGGGTTTTGGTCCTAAATGATCTCAGTAAGATATTACAGCTTGTTGCTGAGATTTTATGACTTATATTGAGTAAAACATGCTTGAAACTAAAAAAATCAACTGTTGCAAAGCTGTGTCATCAACACTCAGAAGTATAAAACTACTTTTTTCAAGTAACAATTTCTTATTTCAAGCATGGAACAAAAAATCATGACTTTGACACAATTGTGTCTCATATTAAAACAGAAGACAGCAAAATGGACTTTGCTGTTTTATTTTCAATGAAACAATAGAAAATACGTACTCATATAGTAGTACAGTTGTTATTAGTGAGACTATACTTATTTTAAGGTATTTTTGGGTTCATTGAGGTTAGCTAATTTTACTTGTTTTGGAAAGTCTTGACAAGCCAAATGTTCTTGTTCTATTGGCAGATAATTTTGCTTAGTTCAAATAAAATACCCCTAATTTTTGTATTTTTTTTCTGGTTTTTGAACACTGACTTTTTGCAGTGTAACTATTATGTTTCCAAGTTTAAAAAAGTTCCAGGAATTCCTAGTATTCCCGTTTTTTTCAAAACCTTTTTTGACCCTTTTTTCTGGTGACTACTCCTTCCACATTTTTCAACCGTTCCACCGTTCAAACATTCCTCTTAATCAGGACAATAAACAAAGTTGTTTTTCGAACTAGAAAAATTCCCGGTTTTCTCGAAATTCCAGGAATTCCTCAATACCATTTCTCAATTAAAAATGTTACTACTTCAACATTTCTCGCCCGATTTGAAAAATTCCAACACCAACCATTTCAACTCATTCAGACCATCCGAGTTCTTTACCACTTTCCAAAAAATTTCCGCTTTTCCCCAAATTCCCAATTTTTTGGGAAATTCCCATTGAAATCAATGGGACATTATTCAAAGTTCCACAATTCCCACATTTTTCATCCCATTCAAACTGTTCCAACTTCAAAATATTCAGCCTGTTTGGGAATTGTGTGCTGTACTTCAACAATTCTAAAAAAAGTTCCAGGATTTCAGTTCGTCAGCATTGGAGCATTCACACGCAATTCCTCTGGGAATTGCCTCATCTAGTTAAATATTAAAATACCCATTTCAACCTGTTTATGCAGATTGTTGCCTACTACAATGGAACCATGAAAGAGATCATTTGGTCCCAGACAGAGAAGATCCACTGGCCCAGTGGAGGACCACCCCTGGATAACCCCCCCTGTGTGTTTTCCACAGATGACCCACTCTGCAATGATGGTATGACATCACCACTTCATTAAACAATTAAAAAACTACAATATGTATATTAATATAATAAAATGTATGTATAAATGTAATATGTTTGCTAATCTGGTAGTTTGCATTGGTTTACAACTAGATCGCAATAGAGAGCTTTTGTTTCCAATTTGCTTGCATGGTTACATGATACAGAGAATATATTAGATAAGCAGAACACAGTGGACCAGGACTCAATGAGCTGGTCGGCAAAGACGAATTATCGGCATGAACGAGACCGACTTAAATGGGTTCCAGTGCACCCTTAAATCTTGAGTAAGCAAATTTGGTAGAAACATTTAGCACACTAGCCAGGTAGCGTCAAATCACACAATATATGACTTTTGGGTGTATACTTACACAATGAGAAAAAAAAGTTAGCATGCTAAATCTTAGCAAAAAGATATTGAAATCGGAGGCGTATACCAGCAAAATTTGCTAAAAATCTAGCTTGCTAACATTAACATGCTAATATGTTAACAGTTAGTATTTATGAAGAAACAAAACATTTGACTCTGAGGTGTACAACTGTAAAATGACCTAAAAAAGCTAGCATTCTAACATGCCTAAAGTTAAATGAGCTAATATTAGCTACAAAGCTAACAGTTATTATGCATCAAGTAACAAAATATTTGACTTCAAGGTGTGTACCAGAAAAGCTTAGCTAAAAATGTTGCATGCTAATGCTACTAGAAACATTACAAACAATAGCAGGAGCATTTTAACTTTTAAACCAGGGGTCCCCAAACTACGGCCCGCGGGCCGAATATGGCCCGCCAGCATCCAAAATCCGGTCCGCGGGAACTCCCAAGTTTAAAATATTTTTTTTTTAAATATTTTTTTTAATTATTATTTTTTTAAATCTGTCCTTTCTAATCTATTTTCTACCACTTGTTACTCTCGGTGTCTCCTAGCTGTTCAGAAAATGCATTTTTGTGACATCAAGTACGCGCTCTTTCAGTCAATTAGTGTGCGAAGAAAATATAAATATAAATATATATTAGTGCGCGAGGAAAATATAAATATATATATATATATATATATATATATATATATATATATATATATATATATATATATATATATATATATATATATATATATATTTTTTTTACATTTTGGCAGAGACATTTATGCAAGGCTTGAATATATATATATATACTATATATATATATATATATATATATATATATATATATATAGTATATATATATATATATATATATATATATATATATACTATATATATATATATATATATATATATATATATATATATATACTATATATATATATATATATATATATATATATATATATATATATATATATATATATATATATTAGGGCTGCAACTAACGATTAATTTGATAATCGATTAATCTGTCGATTATTACTTCGATTGATCGATTAATAATCGGATAAAAGAGACAAACTACATTTCTATCCTTTCCAGTATTTTATTGAAAAAAACCAGCATATTGGCACCATACTTATTTTGATTATTGTTTCTCAGCTGTTTGTACATGTTGCAGTTTATAAATAAAGGTTTATTTAAAAAAAAAAAAAAAAACATTTTTTTTTTTTTTTTAAAAAGCCTCTGCGCATGCGCATAGCATAGATCCAACGAATCGATGACTAAATTAATCTGCAACTATTTTTATAATCGATTTTAATCGATTTAATCGATTAGTTGTTGCAGCCCTAATATATATATACTGTGTGTATATATATAAATATATATATATATATATATATATATATATATATATATATATATATATATATATATATATATATATATATATATATATATATATATATATATATATATATATATATATATATATATATATATATATAAGTATATATATATATATATATATATACTGTGTGTATATATATATATATATATATATATATATATATATATACTGTATTTTTCGGAGTATAACTCGCACCGGCCGAAAATGCATAATAAAGAAGGAAAAAAACATATACACTACCGTTCAAAAGTTTGGGGTCACTCAAACAATTTTGTGGAATAGCCTTCATTTCTAAGAACAAGAATGGACTGTCGAGTTTCAGATGAAAGTTCTCTTTTTCTGGCCATTTTGAGCGTTTAATTGACCCCACAAATGTGATGCTCCAGAAACTCAATCTTCTCAAAGGAAGGTCATTTTTGCAGCTTCTGTAACGAGCTAAACTGTTTTCAGATGTGTGAACATGATTGCACAAGGGTTTTCTAATCATCAATTAGCCTTCTGAGCCAATGAGCAAACACATTGTACCATTAGAACACTGGAGTGATAGTTGCTGGAAATGGGCCTATACACCTATGTAAATATTGCACCAAAAACCAGACATTTGCAGCTACAATAGTCATTTACCACATTAGAAATGTATAGAGTGTATTTCTTTAAAGTTAAGACTAGTTTAAAGTTATGTTCATTGAAAAGTACAGTGCTTTTCCTTAAAAAATAAGGACATTTCAATGTGACCCCAAACTTTTGAACGGTAGTGTATAAGTCGCACTGGAGTATAAGTCGCATTTTTGGGGGAAATTTATTTGATAAAACCCAACACCAAGAATAGACATTTGAAAGGCAATTTAAAATAAATAAAGAATAGTGAACAACAGGTTGAATAAGTGTACGTTATATGACGCATAAATAACCAACTGAGAACGTGCCTGGTATGTTAACGTAACATATTATGGTAAGAGTCATTCAAATAACTATAACATATAGAACATGCTATACGTTTACCAAACAATCTGTCACTCCTAATCGCTAAATCCCATGAAATCTTATACGTCTAGTCTCTTACGTGAATGAGCTAAATAATATTATTTGATATTTTACGCTAATGTGTTAATAATTTCACACATAAGTCGCTCCTGAGTATAAGTCGGCCAAACTATGAAAAAAACTGCAACTTATATTCCGAAAAATATGGTATAACCCAATGCGGCCCCCGAGTGAAAAAGTTTGGGGACCCCTGTTTTAAACAGTTTCCCAAAAAATTAAGTTTTTTCCTCATTTTCCAATTTTCTGCAAAATGTATTCTCTATTAAAAAGTGTTACTATTTTCACATTTCTCAACTGTTCCATTTTTTCTGAAGTCAAATAATCTCCTTGCGAATGTCAGTCAATGTTAGCACGCTAACATTTTTAGCAAATTTTTTTCTGGTATACACCTCAGAGTCAAATAAGTTGTTAATTGATACATGCTAAGCGTTAGCATGTTAACATTCACATTTTTAATTAGCTGATATTGCAGGTATATACCTCAGACTCATAGTTACTGTGTTTTGGTACTTCATGCTCACAGTTAGCATGCTAACATTAATATGCTTGATTTTTACGGGCTCATTTTGCAGGTATACACCTCAGAGTCATATTTTTTGGTACTTGACACGTGTTAGCGTTTCAATTCGGCTTCAACTATTCAAAATTCTTGCAAAATTTTTACGGAATTTGCTTTTTCCACTGGTTCATAAGTTTACTGTTCTGTGATTCACTGCTGTAGTATGATTTGTATCTTGATGTACTAGTATGTAAAACAAGTGTCTTTTAATCGTCTGAAATGTTTGTTGGTGTCGAACAAACCGCTGAAGTTGTGCAGCTGTACTTCCTGAAGTCACAGCTGTGTTTTTACTGCTGTGTTTTTTTTCCCTTTCCAAAGATATAAATGTGGACATCTGTTCAACACATGAGAGACAACTGAGTGTGGAATCCTTGTTCTCTTTGTTTCCAGGTCAGCTGCCAGTTCTGGGAATTGTCGCAGTGGGATCTGGCTTGGCGCTCATCATTTTTGGAATCTCCAGTTTTCTCATTTACAGGTGAGTGTGTCTGCACTGCTCTGAGGAACGCTGTAAACGTGAAGGTTGTGTGAGTGAGACGATAAAAACCACATGTGTTTGAATGAGGGCTTTACGGGCCGTGCTTCAATTGGTGCCAGTGTGGTATTTTCACAATTGTTGCCATAGCAACATAACAGGTATTGCAAGGTATGGTATTAATGCAGCGTGAAGAGGCCACTGGATCATCCAGTCTGCTCATTTAGTATGTTTCAATCAAAATGACACATTTTCTGATTCACACAAAAATTGTACATAATAATGTGGGGCAAAAAAAAACGTTTTTATATAATATTTGTTTAACTTTTTAATTATTCATTTAATTTATTTTTTAATTAAATGAAAAATTGGTAGGGACATCATACAATAATTTATGTGTTGGTGTTTTCAATATACAATCAGTGTCAATGGCGGATGAATCATAATTAGAGATGTCCGATAATGGCTTTTTTTCCGATATCCGATATTCCGATATTGTCCAACTCTTAATTACCGATTCCGATATCAATCGATACCGATATATACAGTCGTGGAATTAACACATTATTATGCCTGATTTTGTTGTGATGCCCCGCTGGATGCATTAAACAATGTAACAAGTTTTTCCAAAATAAATCAACTCAATTTATGGAAAAAAATGCCAACATGGCACTGCCATATTTATTATTGAAGTCACAAAGTGCAATATTTTTTTTAATATGCCTCAAAACAGCAGCTTGGAATTTGGAAATGCTCTCCCTGAGAGAGCATGAGGAGGTTGAGGTGGGCGGGGTTGGGCAGGTAGCGGGGGGTATATATTGTAGTGTCCCGGAAGAGTTAGTGCTGCAAGGGGTTCTGGGTATTTGTTCTGTTGTGTTTATGTTGTGTTACGGTCCGGATGTTCTCCCGAAATGTGTTTGTCATTCTTGTTTGGTGTGGGTTCACAGTGTGGCGCATATTTGTAACAGTGTTAAAGTTGTTTATACGGACACCCTCAGTGTGACCTGTATGGCTGTTGACCAAGTATGCCTTGCATTCACTTGTGTGTGTGAAATGCCGTAGATGTTATGTGATGGGGCCGGCACGCAATTGCAAAATGGCCTATGTAAGGAGGTATATTTATATATATATATATATATATATATATATATATATACACGTTAGGTCAGGAAAAAACACAGAGGCTATATCATCCCTACAAGCCTGTTTCACAGGTTTCCCTGACAAGCAAGTGTTTTTTCCTGACGTATATTCCGCTCTACCCCGGTATCCCGGGTTCGGGATCTTTCTGCGTGGGTTCCCTCCGGGTACTCCGGCTTCCTCCCACCTCCAAAGACATGCACCTGGGGATAGGTTGATTGGCAACACTAAATTGGCCCTAGTGTGTGAATGTGAGTGTGAATGTTGTCTGTCTATCTGTGTTGGCCCTGCGATGAGGTGGCGACTTGTCCAGGGTGTACCCCGCCTTCCGCCCGATTGTAGCTGAGATAGGCTCCAGCGACCCCTCCGCGACCCCAAAAGGGACAAGCGGTAGAAAAATGGATGGATGGATATGTTAGGTCAGGAAAAAACACAGACGCTATTTCATCCCTACAAGCCTGTTTCGCAGGTTTCCCTGCTCTTCAGGGGATTTATATATTGGACACACATTGTCATTCAAATAATAACTGAAGTTATAGTTTAATTTATTAAAAAAAATAAAAAAAAATAAAAATGTATTTAAAAAAAAAAAATTTAAAATATTAAAAAAAATAAAAAAATAAAAAAATCGATTTTTTAAAAATGAGAATTGATTCTGAATCGCACAACGTGAGAATCGGGATTCGAATTCGAATCGATTTTTTTCCCACATCCCTAATATATATATATATATATATATATATATATATATATATATATATATATATATATATATATATATATATATATATGGTAACACTTTAGTGTGGGGAACACATATTCACCATTAATTAGTTGCTTATTAACATGCAAATTAGTAACATATTGGCTCTTAATTAGTCATTATTAAGTACTTATTAATGCCTTATTCTGCATGGCCCTATTATACAACCAGTAAGCCATTAACTAAGAGTGTTCCCTCAATAACCTCAGAATTATTGCTTATTGGTAACACTAACCCTAACCCTAACCCTAACCCTTATATGTTCCCCTAGTGTCCAAATAACTCTAAATTAAGTCTTTGTTACTTTAATAAGCAAGTAATTAATGGTGAATATGTTCCCCATACTAAAGTGTTACCATATATATATATATATATATATATATATATATATATATATATATATATATATATATATATATATATATATATATATATATATATATATATATATATATATATATATATATATATATGTTTGTTTGTATATACTGTATAGAGTGGGGCAAAAAAGTATTTAGTCCGCCACAAATTGTGCAAGTTCTCCCACTTGAAAAGATGAGAGAGGCCTGTAATTTTCATCATAGGTATACCTCAACTATGAGAGACAGAATGGGGGAAAATAATCCAGGAAATCACATTGTAATATTTTTTTATTAATTAATTGGTAAATTCCTCTGTAAAATAAGTATTTGGTCACCTACAAACAAGCAAGTTTTCTGGCTTTCACAGACCTGTAACTTCTTCTTTAAGAGGCTCCTCTGTCCTCCACTCATAGCCTGTGTTAATGGCACCTGTTTGGCCTCGTTATCAGAATAAAAGACACCTGTCCACAACCTCAAACAGTCACACTCCAAACTCCACTATGGCCAAGACCAAAGAGCTGTCAAAGGACACCAGAAACAAAATTGTAGACCTGCACCAGGCTGGGAAGACTGAATCTGCAATAGGTAAACAGCTTGGTGTGGAGAAATCAACTGTTATTGGAAAATGGAAGACATACAAGACCACTGATAGTCTCCTTCGATCTGGGGCTCCACGCAACATCTCACCCCGTGGGGTCAAAATGATCACAAGAACGGTGAGCAAAAATCCCAGAATCACACGGGGGGACCTAGTGAATGACCTTCATAGAGCTGGGACCAAAGTAACAATTAAGGCTACCATCAGTAACACTAGGAACTCAAATCCTGTAGTGCCAGACATGTCCCCCTGCTTACGCCAGTCCAAGCCCGTCTGAAGTTTGCTAGAGAGCATGTGGATGATCCAGAAAAGTATTGGGAGAATGTCACATGGTCGGATGGAACCAAAATAGAACTTTTTGGTAAAAAATCAACTTGTCGTGTTTGGAGGAGAAGGAATGCTGAGTTGCATCCAAAGAACACCATACCTACTGTGAAGCCTGGGGGTGGAAACATCATGTTTTGGGGCTGATTTCCTGCAAAGGGACCAGGACGACTGATCCGTGTAAAGAAAAGAATGAATGCGGCCATGTTTCGTGAGATTTTCAGTGAAAACCTCCTATCAGCAAGGGCATTGAAGATGAACCGTGGCTGGGTCCTTAAGATAACAATGATCCCAAACTCACCGCCGGGGCGAACAAATGGCTCTGTAAGAAGCATTTCAAGGAGTGGCCTAGACAGATTTCAGATCTCAACCCCATAGAAAGTCTTTGGAGGGAGTTGAAAGTCTGTGTTGGCCAGCGACAGCCCCAAAACATCACTGCTCTAGAGGAGATCAGCATGCAGGAATGGGTTAAAATACCAGCAACAATGTGAAAACCTTGTGAAGACTTACAGAAAACGTTTGACCTCTGTCATTGCCAACAAAGGGTATATAAAAAGGTATTGACATGAACCTTTGTTATTGACAAAATACGTATTTCCCAACATAATTTGCAAATAAATTCTTTAAAAATCCTATATTGGGATTTTCGGGATATTTTTTTCTAATTTTGTCTCTCATAGTTGAGGTATACCTATGATGAAAATTACAGGCCTCTCTCCTCTTTTTAAGTGGGAGAACTTGCACAATTGGTGACTGACTAAATACTTTTTCGCCCCACTGTATATATATACACTACCGTTCAAAAGTTTGGGGTCACCCAAACAACTTTGTGGAATAGCCTTCATTTCTAAGAACAAGAATAGACTGTCGAGTTTCAGATGAAAGTTCTCTTTTTATGGCCATTTTGAGCGTTTAAGTGACCCCACAAATGTGATGCTCCAGAAACTCAATCTGCTCAAAGGAAGGTCAGTTTTGTAGCTTCTTTAACGAGCTAAACTGTTTTCAGATGTGTGAACATGATTGCACAAGGGTTTTCTAATCATCAATTAGCCTTCTGAGTAGGGCTGAACGATTTATCGTTTTCAGATCGAAATTGCGATTTCAGAAGTCTCAATCTTGAGATCGTGAAGGCTTCGGTTTTAGACGAACGTTATTTAGCTCTCCTGGCTGACATGTCTGTTGTGTATATGCAGCCTGCTCGTGCTACTCTCATGCCTTGTCAAACTCACCAATCAGAAGTGGTAAACTACTTGTGAGCAGGGCATGCCGTCACGCTAACCAATCAGAGGCGGCCATTGACGAGGCTACCGCGTACACGCCCACTAACAACTTTGGTGAAGAAACAAACGTCCTGGAGGAAATGCCTGCTGCCGCCGGGTCAGAAGTGGAGGAGGATTTAGTTTTAATACAGAAGAAGAGCAGCACGTCTGTCATTTGGGACTACTTCGGTTTCGAAACTTCAGATGTGCATCAGAAACAGGTACTTTGTAAAACTTGTCGGGCCAAAGTCGCCACATCCCAAGGCAACACGACTAATTTATTCCGGCAGTTACACGACGAATGTATGACCAAAAAGTCCGGTGAAAAGTCAACCCCGAGCGATTCAGCCCATTGTAGCAAACATACCACAATTACAGCGTCGTTTATTACCAGCCACCAGTTCACCATCAGAAAGATTGTTTAGTGCTAGTGGCAATGTTGTCACATGTCAGCGCTCATGTCTTAAACCATCAAAGGTTGACATGCTAGTTTTCTTGACCAAAAATCTGTGAAGAGTGATGTAGAGATGTCAGGGAAGCAAGTATTATTGTTAAAGTACTTTTTAGATTGTGTTTGTTCTGCACTTTACCCTGACTTGTGGTGTCAGTTTTTGTAAAAAAAAAAAAGATAAATGCTAGTTTTCAGGAATATTATGTTCTATTGTTAACAGAATAGATGTGCAATATTTGGGTGCTGCTAAGCGGTAAATGAATGACCCACCTATTTTAATGTCTGACATATTTTTCAGAAGGGCAGAGGTTGGGTCATTTTGTTTTTGTAATAGTATTTTCTTTATTACCATTACTTTTCAATTTCACTTTAAAATATTGTTCAGGTTTCTTCCAGGGTTGAATAAAGTACTTGAATTGCTGCTATAGATGTTGATAGGCTAGCTCTCTTGAGCCATAAAAGACTGACCTACCTACTTGAGTATAAGACTGTTTACATAAGGTCAGGATCCTTTTTTTCCTTTATTGAAGTTGTTGAATTTTGTTTTTCTTATTATATATTAAGCATTGCTTTTTGTGTTGGAATTGTTTTGTATTTTATTTAACTTAAACTTTTTTATTTATCTTAACATAATTAAGGTTTTTGTACTGGTTTTAGTTCTTTAGTTTTAATAACTGCTGTTGGTCAAGAACTTTGGAGAATGTACATGCATGTTTCTTAATAAATACATGTTTGAAGCAATTCTTACCTTTTAGTATTCATCCTTGCATTACATAGCATTTAATGTTTTCATGGTATATCATTTTTTGTCATGTTTTAAATCTGTTACTGTTACTGAAGCTTGATTTGAAAAGAAATCGTGAGTCAAAATCGAAATCGCAATTTCTGTCAGAAAAATCGTGATCAGATTTTTTCCTGAAATCGTTCAGCCCTACTTCTGAGCCAATGAGCAAACACATTGTACCATTAGAACACTGGAGTGATAGTTGCTGGAAATGGGCCTCTATACACCTATGTAGATATTGCACCAAAAACCAGACATTTGCAGCTAGAATAGTCATTTACCACATTAGAAATGTATAGAGTGTATTTCTTTAAAGTTAAGACTAGTTTAAAGTTATCTTCATTGAAAAGTACAGTGCTTTTCCTTCAAAAATAAGGACATTTCAATGTGACCCCAAACTTTTGAATGGTAGTGTATATACAGTACAGGCCAAAATTTTGGACACACCTTCTCATTCATTGCGTTTTCTTTATTTTCATGACTATTTACTATGATTATTGTAGATTGTCACTGAAGGCAAAAAAAGATGAAATAACTGAAAACATGTTTTATATTCTAGTTTCTTCAAAATAGCCCACCCTTTGCTCTGATTACTTCTTTTGCACACTCTTGGCATTCTCTCAATGAGCTTCAAGAGGTAGTCACCTGAAATGGTTTTCACTTCACAGGTGTGCTTGAAGCTCATCAAGAGAATGCCAAGAGTGTGCAAAGCAGTAATCAGATGGTGGCTATTTTGAAGAAACTAGAATATAAAACATGTTTTTAGTTATTTCCCCTTTTTTTTGTTAAGTACATAACTCCACATGTGTTCATTCCTAGTTTTGATGCCTTCAGTGACAATCTACAATGTAAATAGTCATGAAAATAAAGAAAACGCATTCAATGAGGAGAAGGTGTTTTTCCCAACTTTTGGCCTGTACTGTATATAAACAATCTTGTAATATGCATTTTCTTGCATGTGGAGCGCACACAGTGCCAGCCTCTCCCATGAGCACATGCAAAAAAAAAATTGTGGGTTCCATTGCAGATGGACTGCTTCAAAAATGCCCAGAAAAATGAGTACTGTATTTTTCGGACTATAAGTCGCAGTTTTTTTCATAGTTTGGCCGGGGGTGCGACTTATACTCAGGAGCGACTTGTGTGTAAAATTATTAACACATTACCGTAAAATATCAAATAATATTATTTAGCTCATTCACGTAAGAGACTAGACGTATAAGATTTCATGGGATTTAGCGATTAGGAGTGACAGATTGTTTGGTAAACGTATAGCATGTTCTATATGTTATAGTTATTTGAATGACCCTTACCATAATATGTTACGTTAACATACCAGGCACGTTCTCAGTTGGTTATTTATGCGTCATATAACGTACACTTATTCAGCCTGTTGTTCACTATTCTTTATTTATTTTAAATTGCCTTTCAAATGTCTATTCTTGGTGTTGGGTTTTATCAAATAAATTTCCCCAAAAAATGCGACTTATACTCCAGTGCGACTTATATATGTTTTTTCCTTCTTTATTATGCATTTCGGCCGGTGCGACTTATACTCCGAAAAATACGGTACATGTTTGAAAACAGCTAAACGCTACAGGTAGGAGCATAATAACATGAAATTGCAGTAAAATATCGAGTCTCTCCATGGTGAAAGCTGCATTGTGCATGCAAAAACCTCATTTAAATAAGGCCGTATGCACCAGTTTTCGAAGTAAATCCCATGCAACACGCAAATTACTTTGCACACGCTCTTTAGCGTGTGTTATTTGTATCTTAGTAGATCAGGCCCAAAGTCTTCCATTTTGCGCATAAAGCTAGAGCTTTTAAAAATACTTATATTTGCACCCTGCGCATAATCTAAGATAAGTAAAGTCTAATTGTTTGAATGCATTTTTTTTTTTAAATGTTCAAATCCTGAAGATGCCCGGTGAGTTCCTTGACGTAATGCTAAGTAAGCATAACCAAAACATCAAAGAAATAATCTGCATTAAGCAGCTTGGTAGCTCCAGTTGAGTCGCCTTTTGGCCACGATAAAACTCTTATCTGTGCCTCGCTGGAAATAGCCTGCCTTCAAAAACCCATTTTAGTTTCCTCGTTCTCCCACAATGCTGGCACTTTTCCTCCAGAGATGGGAGCTCAAATTAATCTTTGTGACCATTTTTGTGAGATTTAGTCTTCAGTGGCACTTTTGAAAACAATCTCTCTGTGAGTGGAATATTTTAATGCCTGCAACCTTTTTAATTACCACATCGGTCATTCGCTTTAATGTTTTTTGTTTACGACCCCAAGACTGACTCAACACTGCAAAAACTGAAATCTAAGTAAGATGAAATATATCAAATAAGGGTGATATTTGCTTATTTTCTGTCTGATAAGATCATTCTTCTCACTAAGCAGAGTTTATGTTAGTGTTTTACTTGTTTTAAGTGTTTTGGTCCTAAATGATCTCAGTAAGATATTACAGCTTGTTGCTAAGATTTGATGACCTATATTGAGTAAAACATGCTTGAAACTAGAATATCAACTGTTGCAAAGCTGTGTCATCAACACTCACAGGTATAAAACTACTTTTTTAAAGTAATAATTTCTTATTTCAAGCATGAAAAAAAATCATGATTTTGACACAAATGTGTCTCATAATTAAAACAGATGACAGCCAAATGGACTTTGCTGCTTTATTTTCAATGAAACAATAGACAATACGTACTCATATAGTAGTACAGTTGGCACAGTACAGTAAACTGACAGTTAGTATTTAAACATTTCACATGTGACATTTCTAACAATTTTGAACAGAAATAGTTCATGCACATTCAGATGAATTCTTCAAAATGACAATTAAAAAATGTTTTGCCGGGGGCCGGGCTGTATATATGCGCACTAATTGACTGAAAGAGCACGCACTTGGCGCGATGATGTCATGTTATCGATGGAAAAATGCATTTTTAGACAATAGGATTTGCTTGAGCGGCTAGGAGACCCCGAGAGTAACAAGCGGTTGCCTTGTTGCTTTTCCATTAAGAACAATAAATTCGTTTTTAGTGTAACTTTGCTGGTTTCAAGAAATGTAATGTCGAGTGCATATCATTATGTCAAAATAATGGCACTAGCATTTACTTAATTTAAGAATATTTTTCAACATATTGAGCAAAAAGGTCTCTTTTTTTTTTTTTTCTATCAAGAAAAGTGCACTTGTTATTAGTGAAAATATACTTATTTTAAGGTATTTTTGGGTTAATTGAAGTTAGCTAATTTTACTTGTTTTGGAAAGTCTTGACAAGCCAAATTTTTTGTTCTATTGGCAGATAATTTTGCCTAGTTCAAGTAAAATACCCCTCATTTTTGTATTTTTTTTCCTTGTTTTTGAACACTGACTTTTTGCAGTGAAAGAACCAAGATTGATTAATTGCGAATAGATTTTCCTCAAAGGGTTTATTATGCAAAACCAATTTTTCTTACCTCTTTTTGTGTTTTTGGGATAGATTTATGAGAATTTGTAATTATATATTAAAATGTAGCATCCTTCTGACCATTGATATTATTAGCAAGTAGCAAGTAGTACACTGGCACATGTAGTTATAGAGTTAGGGTTTAGCATGCATTGTTGTGTTTTTTAGCATTTTGTATTACATTTAATACTTTTTGTCTCTACTTGCAGTGCACTATATGAATATTAATAGATAGCTCCATTGACAAATTTAGTAAAGCAAACTAAATCAGTAAGGTTGTTACACAGGTGGGAGCCATAGTGGCTAAATGCCACCTCACCACGGGTCTTTGTTCTGGTATTTGGTGAAGATAAAAGTTTGGTGCCACAGGACCTCGGGATTTGCGAGGGTTAATGTGGTAAAAGCATTAAGACATTTAAAAATTAATAATATGACTTATAAAATATACAAAACCCAAAACCTTTGCGCCTATAACAATCCGGATGGTTCTTTTCCTCTTTGTTCCGGAGGACACAATGTCCACAGTTTCCAAAAACAATTTCAAATGTGGACTTGTCAGACCACAGAACACTTTTCCACTCTGCATCAGTCCATCTTAGATGAGCTCGGGCCCAGCAAAGCCGGCGGCGTTTCTGGGTGTTGTTGATAAATGGCTTTCGCTTTGCATAGTAGAGTTTTAACTTGCACTTACAGATGTAGCGACCAACTGTAGTTACTGACAGTGGTTTTCTGAAGTGTTCCTGAGCCCCTGTGGTGATATCCTTTACACACTGATGTCGGTTTTTGATGCAGTACCGCCTGAGGGATCGAAGGTGCGTAATATAATCGCTTACGTGCAGTGATTTCTCCAGATTCTCTGAAACGTTTGATGATATTCCGGACCGTAGATGGTGAAATCCCTAAATTCCTTGCAATTCCTCAACTTTCTCCGTCTTTTTTGCCACTTGTGCCAGCTTTTTTTAAACATGTTGCACGCATCAAATTCCAAATGAGCTAATATTTGCAAAAAATAACAAAGTATTCCAGTTCAAACGTTAAGTATCTTGTCTTTGCAGTCTATTCAATTGAATATAGGTTGAAAAGGATTTGCAAATCATTGTATTCTGCCAACTTCACTGTATTTTTTTTTTTTTTTTTTTTTTTTTTTACATAGTTGTTGCTAGTGGTTGAGCAAGTTAGACAGACATTATAATAACACATAGCGTGTATTCCTGTAGCGGTATGGACTGAAAACTAATAAACTAATCGTTGAGACATGTTAATCTCCTCATTTCAGAAGTTTCTTCTGCTTGCTCCTACATATACACTTGAATGCTAAAAATCTTCTTCTGTTGCTATTTCCAATAAAAAGTTTTGTGTAGTTCTAACTTATGATAATTGTCATTACGGAAGTCACTTGCAAAAACAACAACATGGCTGATAAATTTTCAAGAGACAGCGAAAAGAAGATGGTCTGTGAAGTACAATTTATGCAATAGTTAGACCAAAGTACCACCACTATGTTATGTTGACCACAATAAAGTCTTTTAAGTGTATATTTAAAATCATACAAGGAGGTCCAGTCCTATTGTGATTAGAGATGTCCGATAATGAATTTTTTGCCGATATCCGATATTCCGATATTGTCCAACTCTTAATTACCGATTACGATATATACAGTCGTGGAATTAACACATTATTATGCCTAATTTTGTTGTGATGCCGTGCTGGATGCACTAAACAATGTAACAGGGTTTTCCAAAATAAATCAACTCAAGTTATGTAAAAAAATGCCAACATGGCACTGCCATATTTATTATTGAAGTCACAAAGTGCATTATTTTTTTAAACATGCCTCAAAAGAGCAGCTTGGAATTTGGGACACGCTCTCCCTGAGACAGCATGAGGAGGTTGAGGTGGGCGGGGTTGGGGGGGGGGCGGGGGTAGGGGGTAGCTGTAGAGTTAGTGCTGCAAGGGGTTCTGGGTATTTGTTCTGTTGTGTTTATGTTGTGTTACGGTGCGGATGTTCTCCCGAAATGTGTTTGTCATTCTTGTTTGGTGTGGGTTCACAGTGTGGCGCATATTTGTAACAGTGTTAAAGTTGTTTATACGGCCACCCTCAGTGTGACCTTTATGGCTGTTGACCAAGTATGCTTTGCATTCACTTGTGTGTGTGAAAAGCTGTAGATATTATGTGATTGGGCCGGCACGCAAATGCAGGGCCTTTAAGGCACGCCCCCAATATTGTTGTCTGGGTGGAAATCGGGAGAAATTCGGGGGAATGGTTGCCCCGGGAGATTTTCGGGAGGGGCACTGAAATTCGGGAGTCTCCCGGGAAAATCGGGAGGGTTGGCAAGTATGACTGGGAGACACAACTGCTCTGTACTTCTCCCTACGTCCCATATTAGTACATTGTTTGACTTCTTTACTTAATCCCTTCCACAATTCAATCCCACATACTGATATACTAAAGCTTTTAAGTGATGGATGTGCATACAGAGTGTTGAAGTGAGACGTTTATTTAAGGTTATATTTCACCGCTCTAGTTGAGAAGAAATGTAAAGTACGTTCTTGGGTGCAGGTTAAAGTTTGCTTTGTGCCTTCTTTTAGCTGTTTGAAAATGCACCAAGCTCTTGAATTTCAATATTTTTATTTAATAAATAAAGAGTTTGAATGTTATTGATAGCCAATGTCATAGCTTTGGCTATCAAGAACATTCAAACTTATTATTATAAACTTATTATTCTCACTGTCCTTTTTTATAACACGGTTAGTGAATGAAGTGTACTTTTGTATTTATTTTCCCGCATTTCTACACAATAACTTGATATAGTAACATTAGCGAGCAGTGAAGAGTAAAATATGTAGTGATTTTTGGTCCCGAACATATTTTGCTCTGTCCATTAGTTCAAGTATTTCTTGCCACCTTATGTTGTTAATGATTTATTTTATTTTTTCTGGATTACTTTCCCTCTGTTATTATTCGTATTAGCTTCTGTGTGTTCTTTCCTGAACAAAATGCCATCGTGTCGTCTGTAAAGAGTAATAACCTTGAGTCCCTTGCAACTTACCAAATGTTGTTTGTTTGTATAAGATTAAACAATTTTTGTCCCGGTATTGATTCCTGGGGTATGCTGCAAGATATATTTAGCGCTGTAGACGTGGGTTTGCTTACCAAGACACTTCACCCTTGCTCCTGATGGTTTGTGGTTTGGGCCTTGCATGGCAGCTCCCGCCATCAGTGTGTGAATGTATGTGAGTGTGTGTGTGTGAATGGGGGAATGTGGAAATAGTGTCAAAGCACTCTGAGTACCTTGAAGGTAGAAAAGTGCTATACATGTATAACCCATTTAGCTTAACGTATTGCTTCCTGTTGGTTAAGTAGTTTCTTACCCAGTTCAAGACCATCCCCCTAAGGAACAGAACACGGGAAGGAAGCGATGAGAATCCATACAGTATATTCTTCAGTGGCTTTATTTCAGCTGATGGTGATTGCACTGTAATATATTTTTATATATAGGAATAGAGTGAGTTTTTCATCAGTGACTTCAGCGCTAAACATAACCAGCAGTTCTAAAACGGGGTTTAAACTGCCTCATCGAACGTGCGTGCCTCTTGCAGCAGGAAACCGGAAACCTACTCAAACAACGCGAGATCATCACGTGACTTCACAAGAGTACAAACAATAACTTAGCCTTTATTACAGGTACCCCCAAATGTGCCCGGCACATTTGCTACCAAGTAAAGGCTTATCAACAGAGGGTAAAAAAGTCTAGTCCTCCACCATGGAAGGGCTCGCAGCCTCAATAGGTGAGCGACATGACCCTAAATATCCACATCAGCTGATCTAATATTCATCCCTCCTGTGAATCTTGGTGACCCGTCCAATGGGCCATGAAGCTCTGGGCAGTTAAGGGTCCACTAACAAGACGACTGCTCTCTCAAGGAGCTCTGGGGTTGCAGAATGCCACTTTTGCCTGATCTGTAGGGTAAGGAGGTATTCTTTGATTAGTCTAGTCCAGAATTGGTCAGCGAGCACCTGGAAAAGCCGCCAATGCTTGCGACTCAGAAGCTCAGTCTTGTGGTTCACAACTTGAGGGGGAGGGATATTTCCGGCCGCCCCTTCAGCAGACTATTTGGAGTCACAGTGTCAGCATCGGCCACAACAGCAGAGACGTAGACCTACGATTTTGAGTTCAGGATGGACTCTACTTTCAGGAATACAGTGAGCAGCACTTCCTCGTTGATCGGTTGGTGTCCTACACAGGTGTACTGGACAATCTTCACAGAATCGATTTTTCGCTCCCACACTCCGCTGAAGTAAGGGCCACTGGGGAATTAAAACATAGTTTAATCCTTTGGCATGCAAGCTGTTGTTGTAGTGTGGGAGCCATGTTGGTGAAGTCCTCATGGAGTTTGTGCTCCCCACCCTTAATGTTGGTCCCCTGGTCGGACCACAACTCTGCTGGGGTTCCACACGTGGCAATGAATCTCCGCAGAGCCATCAGAAAAGCGTCCGTAATCCATGCTCCTCAGAAGATCCAAATGGATGGCACGGGTCGTCAGACACTTAAAGATTATTTACTGCTGTTTCACGTGATGTCTGGCCACTTTGACCAGCATCGGCCCAAAACAGTCTACGCCCATGGAATAGAATGCTGGCTTAAATAGTCACAGGGAACGGATGGCTGGGCTCTCTAGCATTGACATTCAACACAGGTGGACAGCCGCAACTCAGCGTAGTCCCACTTTGGACCAGGATGGTGAAGATCGCATCGCGTCGTATTTCTGGAAGAGTAGCCGAATGACAAAATGTAATGGATTCAGAACAACTGGATGTAGTGTAGAGTCACTAAGGCCTTCTGAACGCCGCAGCTGACCGCCCACTCTTATCTCCAATTCAGGGGGTAAGATAAGTAATTGAATGAGAAAACATTTCCCTTTGCTAGCAGCTTGTAGTCCTCAGGAAACAATTGTTGTTGTACCTGCAGCAACACCACTGTCTCTTCAGCACTTGTAGGGGATTCGAAGGACCTCTGTCCATGAATCTCCATCCAAGTGTCATACACTTTGTCACTGGAGCTTGTAGGCAAGGTAACCATCAGGGCGCAGAAGGTAGCTTTCCAGATCTCTGTTAGGTCCTCCTGGGGCTGTTTGCTAGGCCTCTCCGGCCAGGTGTCCGGGTCTTGACCAAGGAAGGGATGGCCTTGTGACCAGGTTCGATGAGAGCTCTCAGAATCGTCTGCGGGGTTGTTGGTGGAGTATACGTAGCGCCAGGTACAGTTCTGTGTAAGCTCTTGGATTTCGGCTACTCTCGCCCCCACAAAGATTTTGTAGTGGCAGGACTGGAATTGTAACCATGTTAATACTGTCATGGAGTCTGACCAGAGCACCATCCGGGTCACTTCGAGGGTCAGTTGCTTCTCATGGAGATGGGCGAGCTGCGCTGCTACCAGAGCCGCACAGAGTTCCACGTGTGGGATGGACTGCATGCGTTTGGGAGCCACACAGGACCGGGCAAGGATAAAGAATATGTGAATTTGAACATCGCCATCTTGCTCGGAGGCATCCGTGAAAATGTGAACTACATGTAGCACTTTCCAACACAGCACCTTGGGAAACATAAGGAGAGGATAGAAAAAACAAGACAAACATTCAGGTTCAGCTTCCTAACTGGACCAGGCTTGCACAAGTTCGTAGGGTAGATTTGTGTCATCCCAGCCACACTGCTTATCCCATAATTGCCGTACAATAAGCTTTGCCTGAGTGGAGTAAGGCAGCAGGTAACCGAGGGAATCATATTGGGAGGCAAGGACTTTGTAAATGTTTCTCAGAGTTGGCGCGATGAAGTAGACTGCGGGATTGCAAAAGCCAGGGCAGCATTTGGTAGGCTAAGAAGTAATGTATAGAGTCGTCGTGGCATCAGGCTTGAAACAAATACATATGTTTACAGGGCAGTACTGATAACAACTCTACTGTACGCTTGTGAAACGTGGACAGTTTATGCCAGACAAGCCAGGAAACTGAACCACTTCCACGTGACTTGCTTGAGCAAGCTGATGAACATCTGCTGGCAAGACAACGTGCCAGACACTGAAGTTCTTTCTCGTGCCAAGCTACCATCAATATACGCTCTTCTTCAGCGCTCTCAAGCTCGTTAGACTGGTCATGTTTACAGAATTCCGGATACAAGGATACCCAAACAACTTCTGTACAGTGAACTGTCTTGTGGCACCAGGTCTTTAGGCGGGCATCGCAAACGCTTTAAGGACTGCTTTAAAGCTCACCTTAAAATGCTCAACATCAACAAGGAGACATGGGAGGAGCTGGCAGACGATCGTTCTGTATGTTGTACGGCGATCTCGGTTGGGACCAGAAATGCTGAGAACACTCGCATTGAAGCATGCAAGAGGAAACGTGAACTCCGGAAGCTGAGTGTCAAGTACCTCCGCTCCAACTGACACAAGTGACTTCAAGTGTCCTACATGTAGCAGATACTTCCGAGCAAGCATCGGCCTGACAAGTCATCTGAGGACCCATCAACCACAATCAACTACTTAGATGTCCTGCTCATCCTCGACAACGGAGGAACATCATAATGATTTTGAACGATAGGCAAAATTCCAAAACAAGTGCGATTCCTCTTTAAGCCGATAGGAGAATATGAAGAAGGCCAGATTTGACAGAGAACACCCACATCTAAGGGTCCTTCCACCCAAAGTGCGCATCTTGAAACTGAGAATGCTCCGCAACCAGTATCTGCAATCTTTTTCACTTAAGCACATGGGCGAATACGACCCTGAATGAGTGTTTCCATGGTGACAGCTGGTAGTACACACTAAATCCTTTATGGCAGCCTGCCACACTTTTGTGCTTTTTATCAATTGTACACACAAGCTTGTAGATTACTCTAATAGTACACATTTTGTTATACTTTGTACACACAATTTAATCTTGGTAGACCAGACACTAAGTGCCTGATCTACTGTACTAAATCTACGTGTACTAAAAGGCAAACAAAACTGATAGCCCACGCAAAGCTGATCTACTAAGGTAGTGCACAGAGGATTGCTTCTCTTTAGTCATCAGAATAAGGAGCGCACTCCAGCATGTTTGAATATGCAAAATATATGCTAATCATCAGAAAAAATGCAAATATAATCATTTAGCACACACAGTGTGATTCATCAAGAATGAAATTGTTCTGCAGCATCTTTTATTTAGTATCCCTACTAAATACTACTACTAAAAGCAATTAGCGTGGCCGTCCAGAAACTTGAGGGTTCCTGGTTCAATTCCATCATCCTCGCCGCTTCCGTTGTGTCCTTAGGCAAGACACTTCACCCAACCTGCTCCCGGTGCCACCCACACTGACATAAACAAGCTTACCACCAACATACTTGAATGTATGGGTTTTGCAATGTGAAGCGCCTTGAGACAATTGTGAAAAGGCGCTATATAAATATAATTCATTCATTCATATTATTAACATATCTCCTATTTTTTTATTTTATTTATTGCTATATGCATTTTCTTGTGTCTGAAACATTCCAGCGCCAAAAAAAATAAATAACACTGCAGGACTGCTTCTAAAATGCCTAGAAAAAACACCACAGGTGGATGATAGTATGGATGTGCAGTAAATGAGTATCGCCATGGTGAAAGCTGTGTAGTACACACAAAATCCTAATTTAGATAAGGTAGTCTGCACCACTTTGCAATTGTACACGCAGTGTTTAGCGTGTGGTATTTGGGTCTTTGTAGATCGGGCCCTTAGTGTTTCAAATATTCCACATGCACACACAGTTTGAGTTTGAATCTCCTTTAATTTAATTTGTTTTGAATTATGCAAACTAAGCAAATAAAAAATGTGAAGTTTAGGCCATGGTTCAAAACCTTCATGTCATTGTTGTTTATCCCTAAACTCAGTGGCGGGCCGTGGGTTTCTCACCTAGGCCTTCAGTGATGTCCTACTTAGTCTGACTTCACCTCTCAAAATACTGTAATTTATGTCACCACATGGACACGGCTGGAGATACTATACAGAAACCCAATGCAAACTACTGGCCATTGATTCCCCTCAACAGTGGACACAACAGTGTATTTTTCGACGCATTTAACATTCAATAAACCCGCTTCAGCAATTAAAACATATCTTACGTGGTACTCTCAAAATTAAAAGAATTGTATAAAACAAATGAAACATGAAAAAATTAAGAAATAAAATATTTGAACTCACAATTTGTAGAACCCATTAGACGCCGTATAAGCCAGTGGTACTGTCAGGTTCAAACACTGATGACATCTATTAAACAAGACAAGAAGCAAGGAATCAAGCAGAGACAGAATTAAATTTGGCTCCATGAGGAGAAACGCATACACCTGTACCCTTGTACTGTGTCACCACGCTCTGACGAAAGATTGTACGCCTCCTGTTTTATTTGGACTTTCCCTGATTACATGGCAACAGCTGTTTCTAAAGGAGGGGGTCGTAAAACAGTTCAAAGAAAAGGTCCCTGGAGGGGAGTCAGGTCCTGCTTCCTCTCCGCTTTGTAGCTCTCGGGTCAAGACAAAATCTTTCTGTGGATTACAATACATCAAAGAAACAGAACACCTTCATGTTGCTTCCCGTCCTACACAGTGGAGTTGTACAAGCCTTCTGCTTGGTAGGATCAAAGACAGCTTTTGTCTTCTCGCCGGGAACTCATGGCAACACAAAGTTTTGTGATAACTTATATACAATTATTCTAACAGGTACCCCTCGTAGTAGTCGGTAGTTGGTCGTAGTCGGTTGATTCGTGTGAAAGTCGCGGGCAAACCATTTCACCGCCGGGATATCTTCCAGTGTCGGCCGACCTCGTCTCACAAGATGTAGTTTCTCTTAAGTATCCTTCTTGAAATTGGCCTTGCAAATATATATAGCTGCCACCTAATCAACATTTTGCTCTTCTTCTTTGTGAGTACCGGTGAGTTTTCTGTGGCTTTCTATGGCTCTATGCCACTTCCTGTTTTTGCAACTTGTGATTGGATACTCACTTGGTACTCCCAAGTGAGTATCCAATCACAGCGTAAGGCCAGCTAGAAGGCCTTACTGACAACAACTCGTGATCTGATTGGCTGATCGCAATTGTCTATCAACTGTATGTGTCCGTTCACTTACAGTGCACGGACGCCCGCATTGTTGATTCTGAAGGCTCCGGGCAGATTTCGTACAGCATGGCAACATAAGCTAGCTGAATTCTCATTGGATACAAAGTCTAACCTAAAAACAACAGCACTGGAAGGAGCATAGTTTGACATGAAGAGAATATGAATACTTTTATTTTGGGAAAGTAAACTAAAAATACTTTTATCTTTAATTATGATCATGATTTCTGGTTATTTTAGGCCAGCAGAAAAGGCCTTGCCTGAACTGCTAAAAGTTGATTGTGTGTGTTTTCACACAATGCGTCATTGCATACCCCTAAATGCAGCTTGTACTGCAAATCAGTACTTTTTGTACTTGCGGACCGGTCAATGCTTGAAAATTTGTCCCACGGACCGGGTGGGGGGTGGGGGTTGGGGGGTGGGTAGTAAATAAAAATTTTTTTTTTTTTTTTTTTTTTTTTTGGTCATAAAGAAATACAATCATGTGTGCTTACGGACTGTATCCCTGCAGACTGTATTGATTGATATTGAAATATAATGTATATATTGTGTTTTTTATGTTGATTTGATAAAAAAAATATATATATATTTTTTTTATTTTTTTGAAATTTCTTGTGCAGCCACGGCCGGGTACCAATCGGTCCACGGACCGGTACCGGGCTGCGGCCCAGTGGTACCACTGCTGTAAATAACAAAAAAATAATTTGGTCACTAACAAGTGTTCATCACCAGCCAATCAGAATGGATTTTGATCAGAGGAATGGTGGAAGAAAGACGGAGGAGCCTCTTTTCACCTCAGGTAAATCTACTGAGTGTCCATCTGAGTTATTCAATGTTATTATAAAGACCATTTTAATGCTCACAGTGCATTTTATTTTGGAATTCAACTCACATTATTTCTCTCTGTTTCTTGTTTCAGCTAACAGTTCAGCAAGCACAGGACGGCTTCCTCACAAACTAGTTGACCAGGACTATTAGCCGGTAAATGCTGTGAAATGTCATCTACTTCTCTGGAATTACTTGGAGTCATTAAACTTGATGATTCAAGCGTTTATTCTTCTGACGTCAACGCAACATAGGAGGGCATTATTCCACTGCCATGTATTTGTGGCAGGGGTGGTGCACTACAAAATGTCATTATCCAATTGGCATAATTGGCCGTGACGCATGTGCATGTCATCGTTGGGAAAGACAAATTTAAGCAAAAAACAAACAAACATGAAAATCAAAACCAACTGTTAAGAAGAGCGATACTCGATTTCATGTTTGAGTCTTCAAAATTGTCCCAAGAGACCAGAAAAAGTCAACAGATTTGTGGTTAATCACCTAAAAAAGAGATGATATAGAAGAGTGTAGGGATGACCGATTAATTACATTTACAGTTTAATCGCCATGTGATGAAACACTTTTTTTGACTGTTCATGTGTCGAGTGAGCAAGCGGAGCAGGCAGGGATGGAGAACAGGTAGCACCTAGGGTTGTACAGTATACCGGTATTAGTATAGTACCGCAATACTAATGGCTCATATTCGGTACTATACCGCCTCTAAAAAGTACCACTAATGACGCCGTTCCTGAATGTAAACAAACGCCATGGGTGGATCTACACCTGACATTCACTGTAATGATACCAAGTACATGAGCGTATCTAGTCAATACTACTATGATTGCATCGATTTTTTTTTTAGCTTCACAAAATCTTCTTTCGTTTTTGTTTTATTTATATTATGTTCATAAACTCAGGAAATATGTCCCTGGACACATGAGGACTTTGAATATGACCAATGTATGATCCTGTAACTACTTGGTATCAGATTGATACCCAAATTTGTGGTATCATTCAAAACTAATGTAAAGTATCAAACAACAGAAGAGTAAGTGATTATTACAGTTTAACAGAAGTGTAGATAGAACATGTTAAAAGAGAAAGTAAGCAGATATTAACAGTAAATAAACAAGTGGATTAATAATCATTTTTTACAGCTTGTCCCTCATAATGTTGACAAAATAATAGAATGGAAAATGACACAATATGTTACTGCATATGTCAGTAGACTAATTAGGAGCCTTTGTTTGTTTACTTACTACTAAAAGACAAGTTGTCTTGTATGTTCACTATTTTATTTAAGGACAAACTTTCAATAGGAAACATATGTTTAATGTACCGTAAGATTTTTTGTTAAAATAACGCCAATAATGCATTTTTTTGTGGTCCCCTTTATTTAGAAAAGTATCGAAAAGTATTTTGTACTGGTACCATTACCAAAATATGTATATGTGAAATGTACGCAATATAATATCAGGACAACACTAGTAGCACCAGGTGTATTTCAGTCTACCCCAGGGCAGCTGAGGCTACAAATGTAGCTTACCACCACCAGGTGTGAATGAATGATGGGTTCCCACTTCTGCGCTTTGAGTATCTAACAATAGAAAAGCGCAATAAAAAAATCTAATCCATTATTATTATTATTAATATTTGTAGCGGGTGAAACAGTTTATCAGCAACACCGATTCACACTAAAGTAAACATATTGTTATATGTAACAAATGTAATAAATAACAAAAACAAATCAAAATAAAAGTATAAAAGTCAATTAATTATTGTGATCACTACTCTCAGGAGCTGAAGATTGATAGCCAGCGCAGTGGAACCAATTCGCCCTGGCTGGCGAGCTCAAGGGGGCACATGGGAAGCGTTAGGTAAATCAAAATTAGAACTCCAATTTTTTGTGAATGTGAATGATATTTTTTGTGCATATTATTATCATTATTATTACAAAGTCATGGAATTAGTGATGATAATGAAAGTTTGCCTCACACTTTCTCCTGTCCTTGTTTGTTTGTTTGTTTGTATGGAATTCCAAACAATGGATTATTATTTCCAGCCTCTTCATGATAATACAAGCAGAATAAATATTAAAGGCAAAATGATTGAAATATGATTTATATTTGTTCATTTTTGTTTATTTTATTTTATTTTTAATAAACACATCAAAACCACTTCAGTGTATATCAATGTACGCTAAGCTGTTAAATATATTTCAGTAATTATGGGTCTGCTGCAATGCAAGCAGCCCATATTATTCTTGCTCATACTTCTAACTTTATTTATATTTTTTTTATTTTTTTTATAGTTCGGCACGTTTCTCTTACGTCTACTACGAGACGAACCGGCCAACGAACCCCCACATATGTTATACCGTCGGAAAGGTTTCGTTTGCGCCGATGTGGGTAATTTAAATTGGAAACATTTTGTGTTACCATGGCAACACTATTCACGAATAAACAAAAAAAATGGGCCAATAGAATGGGTATGCACCTTTATAATAGCGAATATTTCCAGCAGAACGCTCGAACCTGCGAGATGATCTCCTCTTGTAGCTCAGCCATACTTTCACGTAGCTCTGTGCTTAACGTCTCATTTTGTTCACACACTCGTCTACCTTTACCCTGGCTAAAAAGTTTTAAATTTGCCCAGTTCTGTGATAGACGGTGGGAGAATATCATCACACTTCAACATCTCTGCCATGTAAATTCACTTTGCTATCTCAGCATTGCAAATTAAAATGTTATTACTGTTTTGCATTGAATAAAAAAAATTGCAAACATATGAATACATGTCAAATAGAAAGTACATGTTTAAATACAGCATTAACCAGAAGGCTGTGTAGCCAGGAAAAGGAAGTAGGTCTGAGCTATGTGGGAGGGCGACAATTGTGTCAGAGTTGATATATTTTTTACATGTTGTTTTTGCTTCGTTGACACAAGAAACAAACATGTTTTGATTAGACAGTTGACATGAGTGTTTGAGTACCACTCAAAGACAAATTCTATTGGCCTAAATGACGCTTATTGGCCAAAATATGCGAGAAGGTTACCATTGGACAAACTTGCATGGCCGTGCATATTTTCCAGGGGTTAGTTGTACTGTATATGCGGGAATTGGCGTTATCATAAGATGGACATTCCTGGAGGGACTGATTAAAACCTGCACAGTGCAGTGTAGGGTTGTAAGGTATACCGCGATACTAATGAATCATATTCGGTACTATACCGCCTCTAAAAAGTACCGGTCCTCCACCCCCCAGCCTCCCTGTCGTCTTAATGTCATGTCATTGCTGGTTTACGAGCAGACGAGCATGTTCGGCAGCGCACAATCACGGAGTACTTGCAAACAGACACAGTGTGTAGACAGAAAAGGGAGAACAGACGCATTTTGGCTTAAAAACTAACGGTAAAGGTGAAGTTATAACACTGAAACGCCCTCAGGAAGAGGTGCTTTAAGACGTGGCTAGCTAGTGGCTAAACTCTATCCACAGTCAGCAGTGTTGTAGCTACTTCTAAATCATAATCGTTGTCTCAATGGCGACAAATAAAGTAAGTTTCTTACAAGTATCATCCCTGCAAGACGAGGAATAGCTAAACATGCTTCACTACAAACCGTAGCTCACCGGCATCAAAATGTAAACAAACGCCATTGGTGGATCTACACCTGACATCCACTGTAATGATACCAAGTACAGGAGCGTATCTAATCGATACTACTATGATTACATCGATATTTTTTGGTTTTACGAGCAGACGAGCATGTTCGGCAGCGCACAATCACGGAGTACTTGCAAACAGACACAGTGTGTAGACAGAAAAGGGAGAACGGACGCATTTTGGCTTAAAAACTAACGGTAAAGGTGAAGTTATAACACTGAAACGCCCTCAGGAAGAGGTGCTTTAAGACGTGGCTAGCTAGTGGCTAAACTCTATCCACAGTCTGCAGTGTTGTAGCTACTTCTAAATCATAATCGTTGTCTCAATGGCGACAAATAAAGTAAGTTTCTTACAAGTATCATCCCTGCAAGACGAGGAATAGCTAAACATGCTTCACTACAAACCGTAGCTCACCGGCGTCAAAATGTAAACAAACGCCATTGGTAGATCTACACCTGACATCCACTGTAATGACACCAAGTACAGGAGCGTATCTAATCGATACTACTATGATTACATCGATATTTTTTGGTTTTACGAGCAGACGAGCATGTTCGGCAGCGCACAATCACGGAGTACTTGCAAACAGACACAGTGTGTAGACAGAAAAGGGAGAACGGACGCATTTTGGCTTAAAAGCTAACGATAAAGGTGAAGTTATAACACCGAAACGCCCTCAGGAAGAGGTGCTTTAAGACGTGGCTAGCTAGCGGTTAAAGTCCATCCGCAGTCAGCAGTGTTGTAGCTACTTCTAAATCACTAATCCTTGTCTCAATGGCGACAAATAAAGTAAGTTTCCTACAAGTATCATCCCTGCAGGACGAGGAATAGCTAAACATGCTTCACTACACACCGTAGCTCACCGGCATCACAATGTAAACAAACGCCATTGGTGGATCTACACCTGACATTCACTGTAATGATACCAAGTACAGGAGCGTATCTAGTCGATACTACTATTATTACATCAATATTTTTTGGCATCACAACATCTTCTTTCGTTTTTTCTTAATTTATATTATGTTTATACACTCAGGAAATATGTCCCTGGACACATGAGGACTTAAATTATGACCATTGTATGATCCTGTAACTACTTGGTATCGGCTTGATACCCAAATTTGTGGTATCATCCAAAACTAATGTAACGCTTCCAAACAAGAGAAGAATAAATGATTATTACATTTTAACAGAAGTGTAGATAGATAGATAGATAGTACGAACATGTTAAAAGAGAAAGTAAGCAGATATTAACAGTAGCTGAGCAAGTAGATTAATAATTCATTTTCTACCGCTTGTCGTTAATAATTTTGACAAAATAATAGAATGGAAAATTACACAATATGTTACTGCATATGTCAGCAGACTAAATTAGGAGCCTTTGTTTGCTTACTCACTAATAAAAGACAAGTTGTCTTGTATGTTCACTATTTTATTTAAGGACACACTTGCAATAAGAAACATGTTTAATGTACCGTAAGATTTGTTGTCAAAATAAAGCCAATAATGAAATTTTTTGTGGTCACCTTTTTTTAGAAAATATCAAAAAGTACTGAAAAGTATCAAAATACATTTGGTTCCAAAATATTGGTATCGGGACAACACTAGTGCGGTGTTCAGTGCAATGTCAACTTCAAACTAAAAGCAGGGTTTTATAAACCTGGATTGTAGCAATTAACAAAATGCAGTCATTTAAAAAATATATTTTTAGTTTGTTAACCACCAGAAAAACTATTTTCGCATGCACAAAAACTTAATTGTCTTTGTAGTAGAAACATACAACAAAATTACCGCAACAACCCTGTCAGATGAGAGTTTAGAACATGTACAAACTAAATAAAAACATGCACAAATGGAAAAACAATTCTCTTTACATCTTTGCCCAGAGTCCTAAAAATATGTGTAAACATTGGCTAGTTTCCATTTGGGTTGGGGTCGTCAACAGCTTATGTCGACATGGGGGTTCGCTGAGGTAACCAAGTATTTATCATGCAAGAAAAATGAACGGTCTCTTCAAACACTTCCTTTGACCAACACGGCATTTGAGCTCGTCTTCAGACACCAAGTGTTTCTGGAACCCTTGGAGATGTTTTAATGGCTAAAGCTAACAAGTGGCTTCCTGTTATTGCAGACGCCAGTGGAGCTTTACTGATGGACACCCAGGTGCACACAGCAGCTCACAGCCTTTGTGCAAGACCAACACGCTGCTGAGAGACCTCTTGTCTTCACTACTTGACCTTTCAATCACCACTAAAACACTCCACTCATCCTCCAATCAGCCTGAATAAGCCACACTTGCTCAGAAGAAAATATATATTTTTAATACAAAGAAAAGAATGTATCGTTTCAATGCAATTATATATATATATATATAGATATGTTATGCTGCTGATTTGTATTTGAATGTAACAAAAATAGTTTATACTCGGATATGTCTAATTTTGGGGGTCTTGCAATTTAGTGGGGGGGTGGAATAATGTTCAATGTATACTGTGAACTTGTCAACCGAGACAGCCCCGCAGCCTCCAAAGCCTTAAGGAACTCCCGACAGATCTTATCCACCCCCACGGCCCTGCCACTGAGGAGCTTTGTAACTACCTCAAAATAACAGAGTCCACCACAGATTCCCCATAGAAAGACATACAGGTTGGATTGAGGAATATTCACTTCGCCGAGTCACTACATCCGAAGTCGACCTCAGCAGCGCACCATCACCACCGTACTTGGTAATGACGGTGCACTGCTTCCCTTTCCTAAGACGGCGGATCCAAAGTCTTTTCAAAGCCGTCTGGAAGCGACCACCAAAGCCACAAACTGCTTGGCCTGTCAGTACCTGTCAGCTGCCTTAGGAGTCCCGTGCGCCAAATAGACGCGATAGGAATACTCCTTCAGCTTGACAGCATCCCTCACTACTAGTGTCCACTAGTGGGTTCTGGGTTGGTGGTTAGTATGTTCCTGGTTGACTGTGCGGCATTGCGTGGACATTTGAAGGCGTTGCCTTTGGATCAGTAGACCGGGGTGATTTTTTATCTCTTTAAGAAGGGGGACCGGAGAGTGTGTTCCAACTATGGTGGGATCACACTCCTCAGCCTTCCTGGTAAGGTCTATTCAGGTGTACTGGAGAGGAGGCTATGCCGGATAGTCAAACCTTGCATTCAAGAGAAGAAGTGCGGTTTTCATCCTGGTCATGGAACTGTTGTCCAGCTCTATATTCATACTTGCCAACCTTGAGACCTCCGAATTCGGGAGAGGGCGGATGGGGTGTATATTTTCAAGTATTTCTTATATATATATATATATATAAATAATCCGTTCATGAATGAGTATATCCGTTCGGGCCACCGTGTTCAATGGAGAAGTCTGATCTACAAAATGTGCAGGCAGCATACCCCTTCCCCTTCGAGCTGTCCTGGATGAACTGAAATATTTTTTTCCAATCACTTTGGAACTTGCAAGCATACTTCTTCTTCTTACTCGTCGTCGCCATGTCTCTTCTTCGTTCTTCTGCTTCGTCTCTGTTATGTTTTTGGACATTACTACTTGCCGTAGTTTTGAAGCAATGCATGATGAGAATCCCGATGTTGTGTGTCACTGTATTAACGTGCCGGCTGGAATAAACACACGCTGAGAAATAGCTCCGTGCCTGCCTACTTTATGGGTTATAGATAAACCTATGGATAACGGAGACATATATAATAGTCTCCTTTTCAGGTGAGAGAGGACGCTAAAGGCAGTGCCTTTAAGGCACGCCCCCAATATTGTTGTCCGGGTGGAAATCGGGAGAAATTCGGGAGAATGGTTGCCCCGGGAGATTTTCGAGAGGGGCACTGAAATTCAGGAGTCTCGCGGGAAAATCGGGAGGGTTGGCAAGTATGTCTATATTTGGCAGGGTCATTGAGGGTTGCATGGGAGTTTGCCCAACCAGTCAACTATGTGCGTTTTGTGGACTTGCAGAAGGCATTCGACCTTGTCCATTGGTAAGTCCTGTGGGGAGTGCTGAAGGAATATAGGGGTGGTGTGGTGTCAGAAATTAGTGTGATCCATGGGACTCGGCCAGGGCTGCCCTTTGTCACTGAAGTTTCTAGGCGTTGAGGGGATCTGCTTTGGTGGCTGCAGGATTAGGTATCTGCATTTTGCAGATGATGTGGTTCTGCTGGCTTCATCTGCCTGTGATCTTCAACTGCCACTAGATCAGTTTGCAACTCAGTGTGAAGCGACTGGGATGAAAACAAGAACATCTCCAAGTCGAACGGTCTGTCGTAGTGAAGAGGGCGCCGAACCGGAAGGCGAAGCTCTCAATTTACCAGTCAATATACTTTTCTATCCCCCCATCTATGGTCATGAGCTTTGGGTTGAGACCGGAAAGACAAGATCACGGGTACAAGCGGCCAAAATGAGTTTACTCCGTAGGGTGGCAAGGCTCTCCCTTAGAGATAGGCTAAGAAGCTATGTCATTAGGGAGGCTCTCGGAATAAAGGAGCCAGATGAATTCACTTGGGCATCTGATCAGGATGATCCCTGGGGAGGTTTTCAGTGCACGGCCGACCGGAGGCCACGGGGAAGACCCATGACAAGTTGGAGAGTCTGTAATATTTTAATATTTTAACACACTTGATAAATGTGTCATTTGTAATGACAAAAATACATGTATATTATATGTGAAATGTACGCAATAGTACTTTAATAAAAGAATCTGTCTGGATGAAATATGTTTTTTGTCATCATTTCTGTTTAATGTAAAAACTACAACATGACATAATTATTTATTGAATATTTATCCACCTGAGAGCCAGCATCCACTGCATTGGACGTTTGTTTGTGGAGACATTTTTTTCTGGGGCAAAACACAGACACCCACTGCAGTGGACATTTGGTGTTGCCCTATTTCAAGGGTGTCAAACTCATTTTAGCTCAGGGGCCGCATGGAGGAAAAATATGTGCACACGCTGGCCGGACTATAAAAATCATGGCATTAAGACAAAAAAATAAAGACAACTTCAGATTGTTTTCTTTGTCTTACTTTGGCCAAAAATAGAACAAACACATTCTGAAAATATTACAATAAAAATAGAGGAAAATAATACCGGCAGCGGTAAAGTTTAGATCCACGAAGAAAAGAAGAAAGTGAATCAATGTTTATAACTGAATACATTTACATATACATATACAATTTTTTTTTTTTATTATTTATTTTGATGAATTAAGTAACATTTAAGTAACACAATATAGAATGTGAGATACAACAGGATAATGCATACATTTGTCATTTGTTTTCAAAACCATTACAAAAAAGTGAGACCCCAATAATTTACTGTGGGACCCCATTTTTATGACTTGATGGGGTCCCTGGGGCCCCATTCTGAAAATACTGATGGAGTATTGGTGCGTGCAAAACAGCAGTAGGCGGCTGTGACCGGTTCTAATACATCCCGGGGGCCATAGATATATCTTGACCTTGACACTCGGGCCCTATTTGGTCCAAAAAATAAGCGTCCACTGGAGTGGAAATTAGTTTTTACACCATTTGGGCCCAAATATAAGCGCCCACTGCAGCGTGTGCCCTAAATAGAACAAAAATAAAATTCCACTGGGGGTAAATAGCCCCAAGGACGCTAGCTCTCGGAGGTTACATATCAATTTGATGCAAATTCCTGTGGAAGGAGTGAATATTTGGAATATATAACTATAATAACTTGCGAGGAGAGACAAGTGTTTTCATGAAAGCACAATGAAAATAAAGAAACATATTTTGTGATTAAATCAGGTGTTTGCTCCGCTTCTTCGTTGATTTTGGAGCGAGGGAATGTGAAACAGCGCAGGTCTGGCTGGGATCTGTTCATTAGGGGTGGGGGTTAGTCCACACATGTGGGTCTCAAGAAACAAAAGGTCCACTGTGGTCCACACTTTGCTCCTGCTGGAGGTCTTTAAAGAACCTTTTTTTTCCCTGATAAACTTTTTGAAGGAGTTTCCTGTCCTCCAAAATGCTCAGCGTCTGCAGACTTTATTACCACAAGGATCAGCAAGCACAGCTTTTGACTGTCTAACACTAATCCCGGTGGGGGGAAAACCAAGAAAATGAGGGTTAGGACCAAATATGCAAGCTCGGCAATAAATCCTCGCAGCCATCTGGGAATGTTTTACACCTTTTTAGTCGACGTCGGAATGTGAGGACTCTGCTCGTTTGTCATTTCTGAGCAAAAAGGATTTCTTTTTCCTGTCCGCGGAAAAACAAAACAAAGAGACTTCGTGCACGGCAGCTCGGCTGTGATCTGCAGCAGATGTGATGATTGGTTCTCAAAAATAACATGTCACAATTCTTACTATTATGATATTTATTTTACTAATCAAGTTTGACGCGGTCTCTACGAACATAGAGGTTGTCAGATCAATGAAAAATATACATTTACGCACTGCAAAAAAGAGCTGTAAAAATAGAAGATAAAAATGAATATAATACTAGAAAATAATGAACTTAAGAAGACATCCTAAATTAAAATGTGTATATCTAGAAATTAGCAGGAGTTTTAAGCTCATTTTATTCTGAAAACAGGCATTATTCAACTTGCAATTTCTTAAATGAATCATTCTTGAGATGTTGCAGAATCTTTAAATACGTTTTTCTATGTGGGGAAAAAACAATTATGTCTTATTTGAATAGGTATTTTCTCCATTTTATTTTAAACCGGAATATAAACAATTACATTTTTCATGCTAAAATTAAAATGAGTCAATAACAAAAATTAAATAAATAGCTCTTTAAACTAGGGACACTTCCATAAAATAAAATGTTGTATAAGTGGAAAATAATTGGCAGTGCATAATTAATATTTAATCCAACAAAAGCGTTTTTGAGTAGATGTACATACATAATTAATGTTCTAAAGTTTGCCATTTTAAATTGGATAAAATGGATTACATTTATTGACTGACATTATGACAATGAAATATTGTTTTTGTGAATTAGGGATGGGTACCAAATTCAATACTTTTGTAGGCACCAACCGAATGCAATTGGTACTCACATACAGTATCTTATTTCAGTACCACTGTTGCACTTCACATCACGTTCGGTCGCAGACTCAGCATCGACTTCTATAATTGGTGCCAAAAAAAGCAAGCATGCCTGATAATAAGTCACTCAAAAATAAGGCTCCACTTAAGAAAAAAATTGCAAATAAGCAGGGGCGTCCATGATAACATTGCTTGGATGGCAACGGATGTTGCTCCAAAACCTGTATGCACCTTTCAGCATTAATGGTGCCTTCACAGATGGGTAAGTTACCCATGCCTTGGGAACTAATACACCCCCATACCATCACAGATGCTGGCTTTTGAACTTTGCGTTTATAACAGTCCAGATGGTTGTTTTCCTCTTTGTTCCGGAGAACACAACATCCACAGTTTCAAAAACACAATTTGAAATGTGGACTCGTCAGACCACAGAACACTTTTCTACCTTGCATCAGTCCATCTTAGATGAGCTCGGGCCCAGCGAAGCTGGCGGCGTTTCTGGGTGTTGTTGATAAATGCCTTTCGCTTTGCATAGTAGAGTTTTAACTTGCACTTACAGATGTAGCGACAAACTGTAGTTACTGACATTGGTTTTCTGAAGTGTCCCTGAGCCCATGTGGTGATATCCTTTACACACTGATGTCGCTTTTTGATGCAGTACCGCCTGAGGGATCGAAGGTCGGTAATATCATCACATACGTGCAGTGAATTCTCCAGATTCTCTGAACCTTTTGATGATATTATGGACTGTAGATGGTGAAATCCCTAAATTCCTTGCAATAGCTCGTTGAGAAATGTTGTTCTTAAACTGTTGGACAATTTGCTCACGCATTTGTTCACAAAGTGGTGACCCTCGCCCCATCCTTGTTTGTGAATGACTGAGCATTTCATGGAAGCTGCTTTTATACCCAATCATGGCACCCACCTGTTACCAATCAGCCTGTTCACCTGTGGGATGTTCCAAATAAGTGTTTGATGAGCATTCCTCAACTTTCTCAGTCTTTTTTTCCACTTGTGCCAGCTTTCTTGAAACACGTTGCAGGCATCAAATTCCAAATGAGCTCATATTTGCAAAAAATAACAAAGTTTACCAGTTCGAACTTTAAGTATCTTGTCTTTGCAGTCTATTCAATTGAATATAAGTTGAAAAGGATTTGCAAATCATTATATTTTGCTTTTATTTACGATTTACACAACGTGTTTTGTATTTATTAGCATTAGGGATTTTACATTGCGATTTCAACACCTCCAAATTTGGTAATGAAAACGACAAATTAGATGCACGTTACAATAAAACAATACTTTGTACTTATTACTCAACAAAAGACTCAACAAAAGACTCGACTCATTTAACTCAATGGCAAATTTACCGTTCACATTTGAACGGATACGGTATCTGCGACTCAATACTGTATACATTTTTGGTACGTTTGTGTATGTTCAATGACTTGATAATGTTAATTAGATTTTTAATGTTGTATTTAACAGTGAGCTGATAATAATGCTGATGAGTTATTGTATCTTGTTTTCTTCCACTTCGGAGTCTCATTTGCAAGTATGCATTTTATTTCAGTTTGTCCTACTGTAGGTGTGATGTTGTAGTCAGGAAGTTGTCTTCACCATTATGTTGAATATGCCAGTCTTTTCCTTTGCTGAGTCCTACAAAGTGTTTATACTGTAAATATTGTACCTTTTTCACACCAGCTGTTTGACTGTAAAAGTGCATCTTAGTTGTAGTTTTCATTATCGCCATGTAAATCTGCTCAAAAACAAGTAGCTTGTGTATGGCATATCTAATGGAAATTACCATCGAGTCAGCACTTTTTGAAATATTGAGCCTTACTTTTAGCTCTTTGTCAGGTTCAAACACTGATGACATCTATTAAACGAGACAAGAAGCAAGGAATTAAACAGAGACAGAATTACATTTGGCTCAATTTGAGGAGAAACGTCTGGGCTGTACTCTTGAACAGTCTCCAGCACGCTCTGGCGAAAGAGTGTACGCCACCTCTTTTTATTTGGACTTTCCGTGTTTACATAACAACAGCTGTTTCTAAAGGAATGGGGGGGTATGTAAACAGCCATTGTTTTCCGTCACATTAACACAAAATAAAAAGATGCCTCGGGCTTGGACTGGTCCTGGATCGAGCTTGGGCAGGTCTTGGATCAAAATAGAAAACCCCTCCCGTCACCTCCCAACGTACACAATGGAATTTTACAAGCCTTTGGCTTGGTGCAACAAAAACAGTTTCTTGTCTATTCACTGGGAACTTAGAGAACAGAAAGTTTTTTGATAATTTACATACAATTTTTCTGACACTCTTACTTTTCTATTAAGCATGTTTTCTTTGTTGTCATTAAAAATTGCAATATTACATCGAGGTCGTCCGCTAAGAATACAGTTGCCCCCCTTCAAAGTTTGAGGTAGGTTACTCAATCGCAGATTTTTTAATCTATTTTTTAAAGCATATTCTACATATTTTGGCCTAAATTAATTTCAAGCATAGAAATGGCTAAATTAAGTAAAAATATCAATAGTTTAGATCAGTAGTCTAAATTTTTAGTTCGGGCCGCTAGATTAAATTAGAGTCATCTCACACATTTAGAGTGTGATGCTTAGTATCGGGGCCACTGATTGGCTCAGCCTCAGGGAGTATTACTATATCAGATTAAACAAGTGTAAAGGTGATTATATGTGTTTTTTTGTTGTTAAAAAGAAAACTATTTAGAGGGTCGTAAAAAATGTTGATGCTCGAACTATAAAATATTGGATTTATAAATAATAATTCTTAATTTGCTTAAATTAATTCATCACGGTCAGGCCCTGAACCAATTAACAGTAATAGATGAGCAATGTTTGCCCGTTTAGTGCTTGAGTCGCTGTTGAATCAGCAAGTGGAATGATGTCACGTGCAACAAATGTAATGAGAAATGGTACACTGCAAAAAGTCAGTGTTCAAAAACAAGAAAAAAATATATAAAAATTAGGGGTATTTTATTTGAACTAAGCAAAATTATCTGCCAATAGAACAAGAAAATTTGGTTTGTCAAGACTTTACAAAATAAGTAAAATTAGCTAACCTCAATGAACCCAAAAATACCTTAAAATAAGTATATTCTCACTAATAACAAGTGCACTTTTCTTGGTAGAAAAAAAAGAGAACTTTTTGCTCAATATATTGAAAAATATTCTTAAATTAAGTAAATACTAGTGCCATTATCTTGACATAATGATATGCGCTCGGCATCATGATTTTTTTTTTCATGCTTGAAGAAATTATTACTTTAAAAAAGTAGTTTTATACTTGTGAGTGTTAATGACACAGCTTTGCATCAGTTGATATTCTAGTCAAGCATGTTTTACTCAATATAGGTCATAAAATCTCAGCAACAAGCTGTAAAATCTTACTGAGATCATTTAACCCTGAAAACAAGTAAAACACTCTAACATAAAATCTGCTTAATGAGAAGAATTATCTTATCAGACAGAAAATAAGCAAATATCACCCTTATTTGAGATATTTAATCTTACTTAGATTTCAGTTTTTGCAGTGTATTGTTTGAATTTACGTCAATTTTTATTCAGTAGTCCTGACACAATTCAGTTAGAACCTATAGAGCAGGGGTGTCAAACGTAGGGCCCGCGGGCCTGATCCGGCCCGTGTGATGAGTTTGCCAAGTATAAAAATGAGCTGGGTTTTTTTTAACAAAAGAAACTGCTGTTCTTTCATAGTTATTTTTATTGATTTTCACATTCACATTAACAACACATTCCAAACCCTCTTCATCTCCTACCCCTGCTGTCACTCAAAACAAAAAAACAACTAAAGTAAGAGTACAAAAGAAACCAGCGTAAAAAATTTAAAAAAATTAAAAAAATATTTTTCAATACAAGGCACTTGAGACAAAGTAATTGAAAGCTGAAACACACTGTAGAAGCAGCATGACAAGGCCTGAGACGTCGGCAGTCATATGCAAGTACGTATCTAGAGCTATTCTTGCACTTGTGTAGAGGATTGGTAAAAAAAAAATCAAAAAAGTTCTCCACACTTTAAAAAACTTGTTTTAAGAGTCCCGTAATGTATACCGTATTTTTCGGACTATAAGTCGCTCCGGAGTATAAGTCGCAACGGCCGAAAATGCATAATAAAGAAGGAAAAAAACAGATATAAGTCGCACTGGAGTATAAGTCGCATTTTTTGGGGAAATGTATTTGATAAAACCCAACACCAAGAATAGACATTTGAAAGGCAATTTAAAATAAATAAAGAATAGTGAACAACAGGCTGAATAAGTGTACGTTATATGAGGCATAAATAACCAACTGAGAACGTGCCTGGTATGTTAACGTAACATATTATGGTAAGAGTCATTCAAATAACTATAACATATAAAACATGCTATATGTTTACCAAACAATCTGTCACTCCTAATCGCTAAATCCCATGAAATCTTATACGTCTAGTCTCTTACGTGAATGAGCTAAATCATATTATTTGATATTTTACGGTAATGTGTTAATAATTTCACACATAAGTCGCTCCTGAGTATAAGTCACACCCCCGGCCAAACTATGAAAAAAACTGCGACTTATAGTCCGAAAAATACGGTACCTTATTTTCTCCAGCTTCAGGTTTGATAGCACATCCCTTATCCAGTGGGAGACTGAGGGTGGGACAGCCTCCTTCCACTTCAATAGTATCAGGCGGCGTGCGAGAAACTGCTGTTCTTAATGTGTCCATGTTACCATGAATTGATTAACGTGGACCCCGACTTAAACAAGTTGAAAAACTTATTCGGGTGTTACCATTTAGTGGTCAATTGTACGGAATATGTACTGTACTGTGCAATCTACTAATAAAGGTCTCAATCAATCAAAGTCCACTGGATGTCACAATAGCGATTCTGTTAGGCAAGCAAACGGTTTAAACCGGGGCCAAGCAAGAGGTACACCGTAAAGGGGGACTGTGGCTCCTCCTCCTCGACCCACATGAAACTTAAAACCTGCCGTTTTACGTCTTCTGCTTCAAACACATAGTCATTTGGCGCCCTCGTTGCCCCAAAATGTCTCTGTCAAACAAAAAAATTTAAAGTGAACTTAAACCTTTTGAATAGTTTTTACCTCCGTTTATTACGGTTTGTTGAGTTAGCTCTGGATTGATACGTGGACATGACAAAGTAAAAATATGGAACAGTGAAGTAAATGTTTTTGGAGGAGCTCATGCATTTCCCAAGTCGACAAGTGGCATCGGGAATAGGGGGACATTTGCATAATAGTTGAGCTGGGTTTCCTTTACAATCTTTCTGCTTAGCGGCCAGCGGCCAACAAGAAGACATTCGCCATATTTTTTTAATATAATTAATAGGGATGTCCGATAATGGCTTTTTTGCCGATATCCGATATTCCGATATTGTCCAACTCTTAATTACCGATACCGATATCAACCGATACCGATATATACAGTCGTGGAATTAACACATTATTATGCCTAATTTGGACAACCAGGTATGGTGAAGATAAGGTCCTTTTTAAAAAAATAAATAAAACAAAATAAGATAAATAAATTGAAAAAAAAAAATTGAATAAAAAAGAAAGTAAAACAATATAGAAGCAGTTACATAGAAACTAGTAATTAATGAAAATGAGTAAAATTAACTGTTAAATGTTAGTACTATTAGTGGACCAGCAGCACGCACAATCATGTGTGCTTACGGACTGTATCCCTTGCAGACTGTATTGATATATATTGATATATAATGTAGGAACCAGAATATTAATAACAGAAAGAAACAACCCATTTGTGTGAATGAGTGTAAAAGGGGGAGGAAGGTTTTTTGGGTCGGTGTACTATCTTGTGTTTTTTATGTTGATTTAATAAAAAAATTAAGAAAAAATAACAAAACGATACCGATAATAAAAAAACGATACCGATAATTTCCGATATTATCGGCAGGCCGATATTATCGGACATCTCTAATAATTAACCGTCAATTCCTTTAAGTTTCAGCTTTGCAACCATACTCCACCCGGAACCCAAAGACTTTGGTTTCCGGGTGGAGTATGCATACCACTTTTGGTAAGCAGAAGTGGCACTGCGGGAGGATACCTAGAAGAGTTTACATGTTGCGTTTTTGTTAAATCCCAGAAAGACTGTGACTTAATAAAGTTTAATCCTGGCTTTGTACATTGAGACAAAGTCTAAGCTTATTGTGTTTTTGAAACTACACCAATTTCCTCAGAATTTTCAACAAATTTAAAATGTTTGTGATTTGTACGTTTTCAGAATGTGCTTGTTCTATTTTTGGCCAAAGTAAAACAAAGAAAACAACCCGGAGTTTCCTTTATTTTTAAGTTATCATGCCATGATTTTACTTGGGAATAGATTTTCCTAGAGATGTCCGATTATGGCTTTTTTGCCGATATCCGTTATTCCGATATTGTCCAACTCTTAAATACTGATTCCGATATCAACCGATACTGAAATATACAGTCGTGGAATGAACACATTATTATGCCTAATTTTGTTGTGATGCCCCGCTGGATGCATTAAACAATGTAACAAGGTTTTCCAAAATAAATCAACTCAAGTTATGGAAAAAAAATGCCAACATGGCACTGCCATATTTATTATTGAAGTCACAAAGTGCATTATTTCTTTTTAACATGCCTCAAAACAGCAGCTTGGAATTTGGGACATGCTCTCCCTGAGAGAGCATGAGGAGGTTGAGGTGGGCGGGGTTGGGGGGGGGGGGGGGTTGTATATTGTAGCGTCCTGGAAGAGTTAGTGCTGCAAGGGGTTCTGGTTATTTGTTCTGTTGTGTTTATGTTGTGTTACGGTGCGGATGTTCTCCCGAAATGTGTTTGTCATTCTTGTTTGGTGTGGGTTCACAGTGTGGCGCATATTTGTAACAGTGTTTAAGTTGTTTATACGGCTACCCTCAGTGTGACCTGTATGGCTGTTGACCAAGTATGCCTTGCATTCACTTGTGTGTGTGAAAAGCCGTAGATATTATGTGATTGGGCCGACACGCAAAGGCAGTGCCTTTATGGCACGCCAACCAATATTGTTGTCTGGGTGGAAATCGGGAGAAATTCGGGAGAATGGTTGCCCCGGGAGATTTTCGGGAGGGGCACTGAAATTCGGGAGTCTCCCGGAAAAATCGAGAGGGTTGGCAAGTATGACTGGGAGACGCAACTGCTCTGTACTTCTCCCTACGCCCGTGTACCACTCCGTACAGCTGCGTTTTAAAAAGTCATACATTTTACTTTTTGAAACCGATACCGATAATTTCTGATATTACATTTTAAAGCATTTATCGGCCGATAATATCGGCAGTCCGATACTATAGGACATCTCTAACAGTAACCATACCTACTTTTATATGTTGCACGTGAAATCCAACATTGTTGAGGTCTGATTGTCCTGTGATTTTATTTCAGCATTTTTCTACTTATTCTCGCTTTTGTAGGAAATTAAAGTTGGAGAAGGAGTTGGCTGGAATGCTGTGGCGGATTCGATGGGAGGACCTTCAGTTCGAGAGCCCCAATAAATACCACAAACGATCTGGCAGTCGCCTCACCCTCTCACAGGTAAGTGCGAGCTAAAAACAATAAAACCAGGCAGCTGGGAAATAGAAATTGTTCAGTTCATGAAAGCTACGAGTGTTCATATTAACGCTGGCTGACCACCAAGGTGACATGAACACTCTGTTTTGCTCGGTCTGGCAGATTCCATTCGACACAAATACAAGATCCAATTAGATCCAACATTTATGTTGACTTGTATGCTCAGAGAAGCAAAGTAACAGAAATGGAGAGAATGAAGATCTCTTGTTTACATTCTTGGTTGTTTTCCGAGACGGCTGAGTTTGTGGTGACAGAAACATATTAGGCGATTGCTAAAATAAGCGTCTTAACATTCATAATACCTTGTAACCTTCCTCAAGTATCAGTCTCAGGAATAATAAGCATGTCTTTTCCAGATGATATTTTCCAAAGGGCTACTATGGAACATATTTCAATCGACCACGTTTATGCCATCCGACTCATCAAGTTCGGATCTTCTTATTACCAAATAGTTAAGGCAACATCAACATTCCAAGACATTAGAAGGTAGCAGTGTATAGACTATGGCAGGGATGTCAAACTCATTTTCATTGAGGGCCACAAAACTCATTTTCATTGAGGGTCGCTTGTAACAGTGAATAATGTATGAATTTGCCTCTGGATTTCATTATTAAATATATATATATATATATATATATATATATATATATATATATATATATATATATATATATATATAATATATATATATATATATATATATATATATATATATATATTTTTTTTTTTTTTAAATTTTATTTATTTATTTATTTTTTTTAAGTAGACCGTCGATTTTACAGTTAAAATATTTTCAAATATATTGTTTTTTTAATTTCTTACAACATTTCATGGTAAATATAAAAACAGTACCATTTTTTTTTTTTTACGGAAAAAGCTGGCATTTATTTGCCAGAATTTTACTATTAAATTGACATAGGTTCTTACTATAGATGTCCAATAATATCGGCAGACCGATATTATCGCCTGATAAATGCTTTAAAAAAAAAAAAAAAAAGTTTTAAAATGTAATATCGGAAATTATCGATATCGGTTTCAAAATTATCGGTATCGGTTTCAAAAAGTAAAATTTACGACTTTTTAAAACGCAGCTGTGTACACGGACGTAGGAGAAGTACAGAGCGCCAATAAACCTTAATATGTACGGCTTTTCACGCACACAAGTGAATGCAAGGCATACTTGGTCAACAGCCATACAGGTCACACTGAGGCTGGCCGTATAAACAACTTTAACACTGTTACAAATATGCGCCAGACTGTGAACCCACACCAAACAAGAATGACAAACACATTTCGGGAGAACATCCACACCGTAACACGACATAAACACAACAGAACAAATACCCAGAACCCCTTGCAGCACTAACTCTTCCGGGACGCCACAATATACACCCCCCGCTACCCCCTATAAAACCCCCACCCCCCCCCACCTCAACCCCGCCCACCTCAACCTCCTCATGCTCTCTCAGGGAGAGCATGTCCCAAATTCCAAGCTGCTGTTTTGAGGCATGTTTAAAAAAAATAATGCACTTTGTGACTTCAATAATAAATATGGCAGTGCCATGTTGGCATTTTGTTCCATAACTTGAATTGATTTATTTTGGAAAACCTTGTTACATTGTTTAATGCATCCAGCGGGGCATCACAACAAAATTAGGCATAATAATGTGTTAATTCCACAACTGTATATATCGGTATCGGTTGATATCGGAATCGGTAATTAAGAGTTGGACAATATCGGAATATCGGATATCGGCAAAAAAGCCATTATCGGACATCTCTAGTTTTTACAACAGTATATTGTGAATGGAAAAACAGTACAATTTCTTTTTTTATTCTGGCAATTTAGTTGCCAGTTTCTTCTACCGTAAAAACAAATGTACCATCTTTCCATTTACAGTAATACACTGTTAAAAACTGCAACTGTACATTTTACAGTCAAAAACTGGCAGCTCAGTCAACAGAATTTTAACACAAAAAACAGTAGTAGTTTTTTTTTCCAATTTACAGTAATATGCTGTGAAGAACAACGTGAAATATATTGTCATTGTTATTAATTTGATGGGTAGTTTGCTGTAAAGTTAAGTATTTTTATTTAGACAAAAACATGTTTAGAAAGTATGATAATATACTGTAATATTTGTTGCAATATTGGATACTATTAAAGTTTAAAATGTATGCAATTTCAAGCAGTACATATATTTTTTCTGTCAAAATGAAAGAAATCCATTACATTTAGTGAGAAAATATTAAGTACTTTATTGACACATCATTTCCAGGTGTTTGCGGGCCAGATAAAATGATGAGTTTGACACCTCTGGACTATGGTGTGTTGCCCTAGTCAGGAAGTAGTCTTTGCCATTAAGTTTAATGTGCCAGTCTTGTCTTTTGTTGAATCCCACAAAGTTCAGTTCAGTTCAGTTTCAGTTTATTTCGAACATGCACACAATACAATTACAATGTAACGCATCACATATTTCCAGTTGTTTCATTAAAGCACATCTGAAAGCCCCCCCCCCCCCCCCCCCCGTGTCTCGTTCCAGCTGCTGCTAATAAAGGCGACAGGTGATTAGATAACAAGGCCCACCTGGGCCATCCACTCACCTGTCGCAAGTCTTCGAGGCCGGTCCTTGCACATCCTGTTCCGCGGCAGGCCCACAATATCATATCCATATCCATTGTAAATTAGCATTAAGTTAGCACATTTTAAAGCCTCATTGTTGAGTGCTTTCTATCAGGCATACTTGCTTTGTTGACATGTAAAACTACAATGTTACTCAGAGGCAGTTCACTACAAATACGCCTGTTTGCCCGCCAAGTGTTTCAGCCGGTGTCGAGTCTGCAACTGGACATGACAGAGACTTGCCAACTCTTTCGGATTATCCGTAAGACTCGCAGATATTACCCTTGTCTAGTGACATACCGACTGACATTACAAACCTCCGGGGTTGTAATGTTTTTGTGTGGCTATAAAATATTTTGGTCAATAAACAAACACTTTATTAAAGCAATTTAAACAACGTCTACAATTGTTTTACTTAGAGTGAAAACTTTCTCTTCCGTATTCCCAGCACTCATCCAATCACCAGTCGGGACACATTCAGTAACTGTCAAACTATGTCATCCTCAAGCCGCTTTCTCACAGTCGCTTCCGGATGCGCCGTTTTGTGGGCGGTCTTAATTAAGTGGCTCACCTTCGACAGCGTCTTCTCCCCGTCATCTTTGTTGTAGCGGTGTAGCGTGCAAGGACGGGAGTGGAAGAAGTGTCAAAAGATGGAGCTAACTGTTTTAATGACATTTAGACTTTACTTAAATCAATAACGGAGCAGCATCTTCTCATCCGGAAACAACAACAAGGCCGGAAATGTCCGACCGGAACTCTCTAATAACTAAAGTTCCTTGGGTGAATAATGTAAACTCACTACACCGGTATGTTTTAGCGCTTTCATTGCAAGTTTATTGACAGATATAAGTAAGAACTTGACACTACTTTATATTAGAAATGGCAACAACGGAGGATAAATGTCCCATTACAAGAAGATAGAGAAAAAGAAGAAGCTTATCGACTACGTCGTCGGCACGGACTAAAAAGGCGGACGCGCGCAATTTTTCAGGATTTATGCAGATCCCAAATACAGATCAGCAGTTACCAGAAGGTGAGAAAAGTTGCTTTTGCATAATATTGCGAAACAAAACGCCAGATAATATGTCTTACCTTATACACACACCATAATAATACTCGTATGTTTAATGCGCCGACAATCCATCAATCGGTGCGGCTTCATAGCTTATCAAAGTCGTACTAAAACATTTTGATAGATTTTTCAGCGCCGTGTGTAATGTTCTATATTTTCAATGGAATATATAAAATGTTGGTGTTTACTTGAGTCAAATTGCCATCATATTGCAATCTACACGTATCTCTTATGTTTGACTGCCATCTACTGGTCACACTTATCATTACACCATGTACCAAATAAAATAGCTTCAAGGTCGGTAAGCAGAACCAGAATTATTCCGTACATTAGGCGCATCGGGATATAAGGCACACTGTCGAGTTTTGAGATAAAAAAACAAACACATTACACATTTGCTCCACACTGGTGTAAAAAAAATGGCCATCTACATAAGTAGAGTTTTGAAAAATATGTCTGTTGACTTAAAAACCCATTCACCAGCTGTTATGTGCATTTTGTCCAAGCCAGAAAAAACAAGCAGAGATGACTGGCACATCACATCTCTCTTCATCAATATAGTGAGAGGGTAGATCTGCAGCGACGTGTGTATTATCTTTAAAATCAGCGCATAGAAGTCGTCTCACAGGTAAACACTCGCAAGTCATCTTGATTGTCTGAATAGTAGAACCCTACAAACAATAATGAAGTCGACGCCAAAGTATGGAGCTTAGACAAAAGTGGATCGCAAACACCAAATGTTGGCAGATCTGGTGACATCACATGTAACAAAGTTATCGAAATTTGGTAACTTTTAATTTTTCATGAATAGGTGGGTACTTGGTAGTATCAACAGGGACTTTGTTGCTTTCAGTTATTTTGTCAACCGTTCATGTCAGGTCAGACAATCTAATGCAGTGTTTTTCAATCTTTTTTGAGGCAAGGCACATTTTTTGCGTTGAAAAAATCCGGAGGCACACCACCAGCAGAAATCATTAAAAAACGAAACTCGGTTGACAGTAAAAAGTTGTTGTTGCAATTGTTGGAAATTACTTTAAACCAGGGGTCACCAACGCGGTGCCCGCGGGCACCAGGTAGCCCGTAAGGACCAGATGAGTAGCCCGCTGGCCTGTTCTAAAAATAGCTCAAATAGCAGCACTTACCAGTGAGCTGCCTCTATTTTTTAAATGTTATTTATTTACTAGCAAGCTGATCTCGCTTTGCCCGACATTTTTAATTCTAAGAGAGACAAAACTCAAATAGAATTTGAAAATCCAAGAAAATATTTTAAAGACTTGGTCTTCACTTGTTTAAATAAATTCATAAATTGTTTTACTTTGCTTCCTATAACTTTCAGAAAGACAATTTTAGAGAAAAAATACAACCTTAAAAATAATTTTAGGATTTTTAAACACATATACCTTTTTACCTTTTAAATTCCTTCCTCTTCTTTCCTGACAATGTAAATCAATGTTCAAGTAAATTTATTTTTTTTATTGTAAAGAATAATAAATACATTTAAATTAAATTCTTCATTTTAGCTTCTGTTTTTTCGACGAAAAATATTTGTGAAATATTTTTTCAAAGTTATTATGATTAAAATTCAAAACAATTATTCTGGCAAATCTAGAAAATCTGTAGAATCAAATTTAAATCTTATTTCAAAGTCTTTTGAATTTCTTCTAAAATTGTTGTTCTGGAAAACCTAGAAGAAATAATGATTTGTCTTTGTTAGAAATATAGCTTGGTCCAATTTTTTATGTATTCTAACAAAGTGTAGATTGGATTTTAACCTATTTAAAACATGTCATCAAAATTCTAAAATTAATCTTAATCAGGAAAAATTACTAATGATGTCTCATAAATTCTTTTTTTAATTTTTTCAAAAGGATTCGAATTAGCTAGTTTTTCTCTTCTTTTTTTCGGTTGAATTTTGAATTTTAAAGAGTAGAAATTGAAGATAAACTATGTTTCAAAATGTAATTGTCATTTTTTTCGTGTTTTCTCCTCTTTTAAACCGTTCAATTAAGTGTAAATATCATTAATTATTAATAATAACATAGAGTTAAAGGTAAATTGAGCAAATTGGCTGTTTCTGGCAATTTATTTAAGTGTGTATCAAAGTGGTAGCCCTTCGCATTAATCAGTACTCAAGAAGTAGCTCTTGGTTTCAAAAAGGTTGGTGACCCCTGCTTTAAACCATAACCAACCATGCATCAATATAGCTCTTGTCTCAAAGTAGGTGTACTGTCACCACCTGTCACATCACGCCCTGACTTATTTGGAGTTTTTTGCTGTTTTCCTGAGTGTAGTGTTTTAGTTCTTGTCTTGCGCTCCTATTTTGGTGGCTTTTTCTCTTTTTTTGATATTTTCCTGTAGCAGTTTCATGTCTTCCTTTGAGCGATATTTCCCGCATCTACTTTGTTTTAGCAATCAGGAATATTTCAGTTGTTTTTATCCTTCTTTGTGGAGACATTGTTGATTGTCATGTCATGTTCGGATGTACATTGTGGACGCCGCCTTTGCTCCACAGTAAGTCTTTGCTGTCGTCCAGCATTCTGTTTTTGTTTACTTTGTAGCCAGTTCAGTTTTAGTTTCGTACTGCATAGCCTTCCCTAAGCTTCAATGCCTTTTCTTAGGGGCACTCACCTTTTGTTTATTTTTGGTTTAAGCATTACACACCTTTTTACCTGCACGCTGCCTCCCGCTGTTCCCGACATCTACAAAGCAATTAGCTACCGGCTGCCACCTACTGATATGGTAGAGTATTACACGGTTACTCTGCCGAGCTGTGGACAGATAATCTCCCACGGCACACCAGACTGTATGAAAAACACTGATCTAATGGATATCTTTAACGATGTCCATTGCACGGTCGTTAATACCTGCATGATATCTGAATGTGAAAGTGATGCTGCTCAATGTCTGCACAATTGAGTGTTTCGCTCTGTGAGAACATATTTACATATTACATACCTTGACCTGAAACACTTTAGATTTTCTCATAAATTAATTTTGCAGCGAAGTTGAAAGCTGCCACAATTTAATCCTCTTTGCTGCCGCCCACTCAAGGCTAACATACTTTATTTCCATTCTTTTGTTCGCAGAGAGGCTCCAGTTATGGCTCCCTGATAACCGCTCACGGAAAATATCAGCTATTTGCAAAAACGGGCTATTTTAAGGTAAGACTCGGTGAGTTCTGACATTTTCAACTCTCGTCTTTGCTGCCTACACATGTACGCGCTCGCTCACAAGGCTGAGTCCAGAGAGGGAGAAGAGAGGAAGAGAGAGAGAAAGTGTGTGGGCACATTTAAGTAGTTGAATGTAAAACTGCAGAATGCGTCATTTTTCTTTTTCTTTTTTTTTTTTCTTCTTATTTTCTCTTCCTCCCGTCTCCTTCTATGCTCTCTCATCGCCGTCTGTGTTACGGTGTTGTAATTGTGAAAAATCCGGATGCAGAAACAGACACAACACAGAGGAAGTAAATACAAAAAGGTTTAATGAAAGAATCCACAAAACAGCGGTAAAAGAGACATTTATATAGCCCTTAAAGGCCTACTGAAATGCATTTTTTTTATTTAAACAGGGATAGCAGATCCATTCTATGTGTCATACTTGATCATTTCGCGATATTGCCATATTTTTTCTGAAAGGATTTAGTAGAGAACATCGACGATAAAGTTCACAACTTTTGGTCGCTGATAAAAAAAAGCCTTGCCTGTACCGGAAGTAGCGTGACGTCACAGGTTGAAGGGCTCCTCACATTTCCCCATTGTTTACACCAGCAGCGAGAGCGATTCGGACCGAGAAAGCGACGATTACCCCATTAATTTGAGCGAGAATGAAAGATTTGTGGATGAGGAACATGAGAGTGAAGGACTAGAGTGCAGTGCAGGATGTATCTTTTTTCGCTCTGACCGTAACTTAAATACAAGGGTTCATTGGATTCCACACTTTGTCCTTTTTCTATTGTGGATCACGGATTTGTATTTTAAACCACCTTGGATACTATATCCTCTTGAAAATGAGAGTCGAGAACGCGAAATGGATATTCACAGTGACTTTTATCTCCATGACAATACATCGGCGAAGCACTTTAGCTACGAAGCTAACGTGATAGCATCGTGCTTAAATGCAGATAGAAACAAAATAAATAAGCCCCTGACTGGAAGGATAGACAGAAAATCAACAATACTACTATCAGGAGACACCGAACCCTGGACACTGGACCTGTAACCACACGGTTAATGCTGTGCCGCCTGTCGAAGCCTAGCAATGCTGTTGCTAATGACGCCATTGAAGCTAACTTAGCTACGGGACCTCGTCAGAGCTATGATAAAAACATTAGCACTCCACCTACGCCAGCCATCATCTGCTCATCAACACCCGTGCTCACCTGCGTTCCAGCGATCGACGGCGCGACGAAGGACTTCACCCGATCATCGATGCGGTCGGCGGCTTGCGTCGGATAGCGCGTCTGCTATCCAAGTCAAAGTCCTCCTGGTTGTGTTGCTGCAGCCAGCCGCTAATACACCGATCCCACCTACAGCTTTCTTCTTTGCAGTCTTCATTGTTCATTAAACAAATTGCAAAAGATTCACCAACACAGATGTCCAGAATACTGTGGAATTTTGCGATGAAAACAGAGCTGTTTGTATTGGGATACAATGTGTCCGAATACTTCCATTTCAACCATCGACATCACGCGCATACGTCATCATACAAAGACGTTTTCAACCGGAAGTTTAGCGGGAAATTTAAAATTGCACTTTATAAGTTAACCCGGCCGTATTGGCATGTGTTGCAATGTTAAGATTTCATCATTGATGTATAAACTATCAGACTGCGTGGTCGGTAGTAGTGGCTTTCAGTAGGCCTTTAATCACAAGTGTCTCAAAGGGCTGCACAAGCCACAACGACATCCTCGGCTCAGATCCCACATCAGGGCAAGAAAAAACTCAACCCAATGGGATACAATGAGAAACCTTGGAGGGGACCGCAGATGTGGGATGACCTCAGATGATGAATTAACCTTAAGAGAGGCAGGGAGCTTCAGATGAACAGCACATCAGTTGATCTTCCACTCAACCTAATAGGCATACTTGCCAACCCTCCCGATTTTTCCGGGAGACTCCCGGATTTCAGTGCCCCTCCTGAAAATCTCCCGGGGCAACCATTCTCCCGAATTTCTCCCGATTTCCACCTGGACAACAAATTTGGGGCCTTTAGCGTCCTCTCTCACCTGAAACCTTCACCCCTTAACAGCCGCATGTTGTCCAGGCGTCCGCTTTTCCTCCATATAAACAGCTTGCCGGCCAAGTCACATAATAATGTAGCGTTGGACGGGTTTAACAATGGTCTTTACTCGAAGATGTCAAGAAATGCTGACACGTGGTATGATCTTTTAACTGGTTTAATGATAACGTTATTTTCAAGCACACAACGCATACTTGGTCAACAGCCATACATGTCACACTGAGGATGACCGTATAAACAACTTTAACACTGTTGCAAATATGCGCCACACTGTCAACCCACACCAAACAAGAATGACAAACACATTTTGGGAGAACATAAACACAACAGAACAAATACCCAGAACCCCCTGCAGCACTAACTCTTCCGAGACGCTACAATAACATCTACGGCTTTTGGAGCTCAGTGCACAACTGCACACACAACAAGAAGGAGACGAAGCAGAAGAACGAAGAAGAGACATGGCGACGACGAGTAAGAAGAAGAAGTACGCTTGCTAGTTCCAAAATGATTGGAAAAAAGAATTTCATTTCATCCAGGACAGCTCGAAGGGGAAGGGGTATGCTGCCTGCACCTCAACCCCTCCCCCGCCCCCCTCATCTCCCGAATTCGGAGGTCTCAAGGTTGGCAAGTATACTAATAGGGGCCGATGAAGCTAGGGTTCTATTTGTGAGACTCTGTGGCCAAGGATAAATCCCTAAACGAAAGCCATACCCTTGGCCAGATTAATAGTCGGCCCAGCGTTGCGGTGAAAATTGACCAGTGTCTGGTTGCATTCGGACGTACGGCCTGGTGCGACCCTTGTATCAGGCCTAACCTGGCGAACACGACGTAGGAGGTCTTTAACTGCGGGCACCGCTGAGTGGAATTCTTGAGATAGAAAACACCGGAGGCTGGAACCCAAAAGCTGCACAAAATGGGTAAAGTCCCGTGGTGGAGGAAACAGGGGTACTAGGGGCATATTCAATCCATGGGAAGTGAAGAGCCTAGGAGGACGGGTGTTGGTGGCAAACACAGCAAATAGCTGACTCCAGATCTGGGTTTGTTTGCTCAGTCTGGCCATTTGACTAAGGATGGTAGTCCATTGACAAACTGCCAGTAGCCCGCATTACCTTGGACTAGAACTGGGGTCCCCTGTGGTACACCACGTCAGCTGTTTGTTTTTAGCAAAATACATTGTTTACTGGGAGTCTGGTGATCGCCAGAGCAGAGGGTATTTTCTTCAAAAGGACAAGTGTGCAGGCTTGGAAAATCTGTCGACAATGGTAAGAATGTCTGTGTGTCCTTTGGAATGAGGATGTCCTGTAATAAAGTCCAATGCCACCACGGCAGGGAAGGACTGGGATTAGTCTGACTGGAAGCTGATGGAAGGACTTGTTGTCGCCACAAATGGCATTTTGTCGGAACGAGCAGACAGCCACCAAAATCTCTGGGATTGTAGGGATGATATAGCCACTTATGTTTTTTCCTGACCTAAAATATATATATATATATATATATATATATATATATATATATATATATATATATATATATATATATATATATATATATATATATATATATATATATATATATATATACACACTACCGTTCAAAAGTTTGGGGTCACCCAAACAATTTTGTGGAATAGCCTTCATTTCTAAGAACAAGAATAGACTGTCGAGTTTCAGATGAAAGTTCTCTTTTTCTGGCCATTTTGAGCGTTTAATTGACCCCACAAATGTGATGCTCCAGAAACTCAATCTGCTCAAAGGAAGGTCAGTTTTGTAGCTTCTGTAACGAGCTAAACTGTTTTCAGATGTGTGAACATGATTGCACAAGGGTTTTCTAGTCATCAATTAGCCTTCTGAGCCAATGAGCAAACACATTGTACCATTAGAACACTGGAGTGATAGTTGCTGGAAATGGGCCTCTATACACCTATGTAGATATTGCACCAAAAACCAGACATTTGCAGCTAGAATAGTCATTTACCACATTAGCAATGTATAGAGTGTATTTCTTTAAAGTTAAGACTAGTTTAAAGTTATCTTCATTGAAAAATAAGGACATTTTAATGTGACCCCAAACTTTTGAACGGTAGTGTATATATGTATATACTGCCAATTGTGTACATTTTAGTGTGAAAATTACAGCAATACTGGCTTAGGGTGAATGACCTCCTATTAATTACATGAGTGCCTCTGTGATGTGTGTTGAACGTAGGGGAACCTGGTGGCCATCAAACATGTCAACAAGAAGAGGATCGAGCTTACCAGACAGGTTCTACTGGAGCTAAAACATGTAAGTGTTGCTTAAATATAACATATTTGTTTGCTTTATTTGATGTTGATTTTTGGAAGGTAGATAGAAAAGCATAACAGTACTTTTCTTTGTTTTAAAGGCCTACTGAAATGACATTTTTTTATTTAAACGGGGATAGCAGATCCATTCTATGTGTCATACTTGATCATTTCGCGATATTGCCATATTTTTGCTGAAAGGATTTAGTAGAGAACATCGACGATAAAGTTCGCAACTTTTGGTCGCTGATAAAAAAAAGCCTTGCCTGTACCGGAAGTAGCGTGACGTCACAGGTTGAAAGGCTCCTCACATTTCCCCATTGTTTACACCAGCAGCGAGAGCAATTCGGACCGAGAAAACAAGGATGAAAGATTTGTGGATGAGGAACGTGAGAGTGAAGGACTAGAGTGCAGGGCAGGACGCATCTTTTTTCGCTCTGACCGTAACTTTGGTACAAGCTGGCTCATTGGATTCCACACTCTCTCCTTTTTCTATTGTGGATCACGGATTTGTATTTTAAACCACCTCGGATACTATATCCTCTTGAAAATGAGGGTCGAGAACGCGAAATGGACATTCACAGTGACTTTTATCTCCACGACAATACATCGGGGAAGCACTTTAGCTACGGAGCTAACGTGATAGCATCGGGCTTAACTGCAGATAGGAACAAAAGAAATAAACCCCTGACTGGAAGGATAGACAGAAAATCAACAATACTATTAAACCATGGACCTGTAACTACACGGTTAATGCTTTCCAGCCTGGCGAAGCTTAACAATGCTGTTGCTAACGACGCCATTGAAGCTAACTTAGCAACCGGACCTCACAGAGCTATGCTAAAAATGGGAGGACGCCACCTCTTCTTCTGCTCCGCTTTACTGTGGTGTCCCCCAGGGATCCATTCTAGGCCCCATATTGTTTTCCTTGTACATTCTCCCTCTTGGAGAGATTTTTAAGAAACATGGAGTGTCTTATCACTTTTATGCAGATGACTGCCAAATGTATATGCCAATTTCAAAAGGCCACGGCCCCCTGACACCCCTTCTCAACTGTCTATGTGATGTCAAGGCTTGGTTAGCCCAGAATTTTTTAATAATGAATGAGGGAAAAACGGAAATTTCAGTTTTTGGTCCGGCCCTCGCTGACTTGGGACCATTGCAAAATCATGTGCATCCCAAAGTCACCAGCCTTGGCGTCACTATAGACAGCGATTTTAAATTTGACAAACAAGTCAATGGCGTTTTAAAATCGTGTTTTTATCATCTTCGTCTTTTAGCAAAGGTAAAACCATTTTTATCTTTTAACCTTTTTGAACAAGTCGTGCATGCTTTTATTTCAAGTCGCCTGGCTGGACTACTGCAATGCACTTTATGCTGGCATTAGCCAAAAAGCTCTCTCCCGGTTGCAGTTAGTCCAGAACGCGGCAGCACGACTTTTAACAGAGGCCAGGAAACGTGAGCATATAACCCCAATTCTTCGGAGTTTGCACTGGCTCCCTGTTCATCTTAGAATTGATTTTAAATCCTTGCTGTTTGTTTGTAAAGCTTTACATGGACTGGCACCTCAGTATATCTCGGACCTCATCCAAGTTTACACTCCTGCGCGCGCTCTGAGGTCCGAGAGCCAGCTCCAGCTCGTGGTGCCCAGGACGAGACTTAAAACCAGGGGAGACAGGGCCTTCTCTGTGGTCGGCCCTAAACTCTGGAACACTCTGCCCCTCCATGTTCGAACTGCTTCCACAGTGGAGTGTTTTAAGTCTCGTCTTAAGACCCACTTTTATTCTTTGGCTTTTAACACTACGTGAGTTGTGTGGTCTTCTGTCCTCTGTTGTCCTGTGTGGTTAGGGTTAGGGTTATACATTTTGATGTCTATTTTACTGTTTTAATTGGTTTTACCCTTTAAAATCGTTTTTAATCATATTTATTTTTTATATTGTCTCTGTATTGGTTTTCTATTCATTTATTCTTTGTTTTTATTCAGTCATTGGTGTAGCATAATATTGTTTTTAATATTATTTTTAATATCGTTTTTAATATTGTTTTTAACATGGCTGTGCAGCACTTTGGAAACATTCTTGTTGTGTAAATGTGCTATATAAATAAAGTGGATTGGATTGGATTGAAAAACATTAGCTATCCACCTACGCCAGCCAGCCCTCATCTGCTCATCAACACCCGTGCTCACCTGCGTTCCAGCGATCGACGGAGCGACGAAGGACTTCACCCGATCATCAATGCGGTCGGCGGCTAGCGTCGGATAGCGCGTCTGCTATCCAAGTCAAAGTCCTCCTGGTTGTGTTACTGCAGCCAGCCGCTAATACACCGATCCCACCTACAGCTTTCTTCTTTGCAGTCTTCATTTTTCATTAAACAAATTGCAAAAGATTCACTAACACAGATGTCCAGAATACTGTGGCTTTTTGTATTGGATACAATGTGTCCGAATACTTCCGTTTCAACGATTGACGTCACGGGCATACGTCATCATACATAGACGTTTTCAACCGGAAGTTTAGTGGGAAATTTAAAATTGCACTTTATAAGTTAACCCGGCCATATTGGCATGTGTTGCAATGTTAAGATTTCATCATTGATATATAAACTATCAGACTGCGTGGTCGGTAGTAGTGGGTTTCAGTAGGCCTTTAAGGTGTTAATGTTTATTGTTCCACTCTTTTCCACTGCTCTTTCTGCTGTGATTACAATCCAGTTATTTAACAAATGTTGGCGTACATTCGTCAAAAGTATTGATCCTTCAATGCCATGTCGTTATCCAACATGTAAAAAATACATCGATACCTGCTTTTTTCAGTATCGTCATTACTGAAGACCTTACAACGCTCTTTCCTTGGCAAGCCGCATCAATTCTTATCAAATAAAAAAGCTGTCATGAATGTATTCCTCGCATGAGTGAGCGCAGAGCTCCGCCACCACAAGCCTAGTATAGGGAGTTTGCATTAGCACAGAGTGCAGTAAACCTCCAGAATGGTGCAACCCAACATTTATCACTTTTATAAGTGATAAGAGAACGCAGCTCAGAGGCACTCTTTTAGTCATTTAAACGCCACCGCTTTACTTAATTCATCAGGAAGGCAAAATGTGGCCTGGGGATCCATTTGCTCGAAGCAGCTTTTTTATGGCACATTGTAGAAATAAAAAAAAGCTAAACAATTATAAAAAATAGAGCAAAAAGGCGTAACATAATGTAATGAGGCTGAAATGTTTATTCTAGCAATGAATACTAACACAAAGAGTTGTTGTTATATCTATGTTTTAGTGTTATTAGCATATTTTATTACAAATTACACCACCAAATTGAAAAATATTAAGACAAATATTGTTTGTTTTATATACTGCTGTTATTTTTACAATATATAATATTAGGTTATTTTTGTTATTTATAATCATATTCATTATAGGGTTCTCTCGATACCAATATTTTGGTACCGGTACCAGTACCAAAATGTACTTCAATACTTTTCTAAATAAAGGGGACCACAAAAAAATGGCATTATTGGCTTTATTTTAACAACAAATCTTACGGTACATTAAACATATGTTTCTTATTGCAATCGAAGAACAATGTTGTCCTTAAATAAAATAGTGAACATACGAGACAACTTGAATTTGCCTCTGGATTTCACGATTAGACTGTCGATTTTACAGTAAAAACTTTACATTTATAAAATGTCACTGTAAAATATAGTGTTTTTTTAAATGTTTTACAACATTTTACGTTTTTGTTTTTGGTTGGAGTTTTTACGGAAAAAGCTGGCAGCTTTGTTGTCAGAATTTTACTATTAAATTTACTGTACATTGGTTTTTACAGCAATATATTCTTAATGGAAAAACAGTACAAGTTCCTTTTTTATTCTGGCAACTTAGCTGCTAGTTTTTTTTACCGTACAGACAATGTATCGTTTTTCCGTTTACAGTGATACACCGTTAAAAACTACATTTTACAGTAAACATATGGCAGCTCAGTCAACAGAATTTTTATGCAAAACAAGTCGATACTACTATGATTACATCGATAGTTTTTATCGTCACAAAATCTTTTTTCATTATTTTTAAAATTCATATTATGTTTATCCCTGGACACATGAGGACTTTGAATATGACCAATGTATGATCCTGTAACTACTTGGTATCGGATTGATACCTAAATTTGTGGTATTATCCAAAACTAATGTAAAGCATCCAAACAACAGAAAAATAAGTCATTATTACATTTTAACAGAAGTCCGTAATGCCATTTTTTTTGTGGTCCCCTAATTTTGAAAAGTATACCAAAATTAGAGATGTCCGATAATATCGGACTGGCGATATTATCGGCCGATAAATGCTTTAAAATGTAATATTGGAAATTATCGGTATCGGTTTCAAAAAGTAAAATGTATGACTTTTTAAAACGCCGCTGTACGGAGTGGTACACGGACGTAGGGAGAAGCACAGAGCGCCAATAAACCTTAAAGGCACTGCCTTTGCGTGCCGGCCCAATCACATAATATCTACGGCTTTTCACACACACAAGTGAATGCAAGCATACTTGGTCAACAGCCATACAGGTCACACTGAGAGTGACCGTATAAACAATTTTAACACTGTTACAAATATGCGCCACACTGTGAACCCACACCAAACAAGAATGACAAACACATTTCGGGAGAACATCCGCACCGTAACACAACATAAACACAACAGAACAAATACCCAGAACCCCTTGCAGCACTAACTCTTCCAGAACGATAGAATTTACCCCCCCCGCCCCAACCCCACCCACCTCAACCTCCTCATGCTCTCTCAGGGAGAGCATGTCCCAAATTCCAAGCTGATGTTTTGAGGCATGTTAAAAAAAATAATGCACTTCGTGACTTCAATAATAAATATGGCAGTGCCATGTTGGCATTTTTTTCCATAACTTGAGTTGATTTATTTCGGAAAACCTTGTTACATTGTTTAGTGCATCCAGCGGGGCATCACAACAAAATTAGGCATAATAATGTGTTAATTCCACGACTGTATATATCGTATCGGTTGATATCGGAATCGGTAATTAAGAGTTGGACAATATCGGAATACCGGATATCGGCCAAAAAGCCATTATCGGACATCTCTAACTGAAATACATTTTGGGACTGGTACCTGTACTAAAATATTGGTATTGGGACAACACTACATGTTTCTAACCAAAAAACAAATAAATAAATAAATGAATACAAAATTTTTTTTATTTAAAATTTAAAAAAATACAAAAATTAATTTAAAAATCTTTCTAACCGTCGGCGAGCTCGAGTGCTTCACATGCCCTGTTTGCTAAATTATTATCTGCTCCTTTTTTCAAATAGTTTGCCTCGCTCTGTGTTTCTGGGCTGGCCACGTGCGTCACAGCCGGGTAGAGAAGATCAGTCAGAACTTCCTGGAAGCCTCCATGACCTCTCACTGGAGAGTGGCTGCTGTCTTAACTGGCAGCTCCTCAGACCTCCCAAAGGCTCGATGGCCCGTCAAGCCTCAGCTCATGAAAAAGCCAAATAGATGGTGGAAACTTAACCACTTGTCTCCCAGAGACCCCCACACGGCCCCCATCCTCTGCACCAGCCAGTGTTCCGCAGGGGAAATTATGTAGGCCAAAGGGCAGGCTAACATCTACCAGGCTGTGAAACTGGAGCAACTCACTGGTTTTCTGAAACTTTTGACTTTTCCGAGGAGAAACGAACGCTGCTGAAATTATGAATACCATTTTTTTTTAGATGTTGGCTTCTGAGATATATGCTATTTTTTCCGAGGTGTCAGACCGAAGGCACCAGGAGGACTTCCATGGCTCCTTATTAATCCCAAAATCAATCATCTAATTCACCGAAATTGCTTTTTAAGCAGTTTAGTGATTTATGCTTTTTAAGTGTTTTCTTTGGACCGTGGGTGTCTTCCATGCAGAGTTCTTGGCCGTGGCGCTGCACCTCGTTCAACCTTCTCAACACTTTTTTTTTTTTTTCTTCATCCACACACTGCCTCATTCATAACCTCCAAGGCCAATTTATGCACTTGCACATGTTTCGAGGGGGGTGCAAGTGAGAAGGAACACGTAGAAAAAAGACGCCGCGCCAACTAGCCGACGGCCAGTACACCGTTTTTGATGAAATGCTGGCAGAAGTAATCCCGCAACTCTGAATCCAAATGAGCTGCCAGTGTCCTCTTTTTCCACAGGCTTGGAGAGACGTGATGTTTGGAAAGTGACTCTGTGTTTGTGCGTTATTTTCAGATGAGAGATGTCCAGTTCAACCATCTTACCCGCTTCATCGGGGCCTGCATTGACCCTCCCAACATATGCATCATAACCGAGTATTGCCCCAGAGGCAGCCTACAGGTACACTGCGAACACTGAAATCTAAGTAAGATTAAATATCTCAAATAAAGGTGATATTTGCTTATTTTCTGTCTGATAAATTAATTCTTCTCACTAAGCAGATGTTCTGTTAGTGTTTTACTTGTTTTAAGTGTTTTGGTCCTAAATGATCTCAGTCAGATGTTACAGCTTGTTGCTGAGATTTGATGACCTATATTGAGTAAAACATGCTTGAAACTAGAATATCAACTGATGCAAAGCTGTGTCATCAACACTCACAAGTATAAAACTACCCTTTCAAAGTAATAATTTCTTATTTCAAGCATGAAAAAAAAAAAATCACGACTTTGACACAATTGTGTCTCATAATTAAAACAGATGACAGCCAAATGGACTTTGCTGTTTTATTTTCAATGAAACGAGAGAAAATACGTACTCCTATAGTAGTACAGTTGGCACTGTACAGTAAACTGACAGTTAATATTTAAGCATTTAACATGTGACATTTCAAACAATTTTGAACAGAAATAGTTCATGCACATTCAGGTAAATTCTTCAAAATTATAATAAAAAATTTTGGCTGGGGGCCGGGCTGTATATATATATATATATATATATATATATATATATATATATATATATATATATATATATATATATATATATATATTAGGGCTGCAACTAACGATTAATTTGATAATCGATTAATCTGTCGATTATTACTTCGATTAATCGATTAATAATCGGATAAAAGAGACAAACTACATTTCTACACTTTCCAGTATTTTATTGAAAAAAAAACAGCATACTGGCACCATACTTATTTTGAATATTGTTTCTCAGCTGTTTGTACATGTTGCAGTTTATAAATAAAGTTTTATAAAAATAGAAAAATTGCCTCTGCGCATGCGCATAGCATAGATCCAACAAATCGATGACTAAATTAATCGCCAACTATTTTTATAATCGATTTTAATCGATTTAATCGATTAGTTGTTGCAGCCCATATATATATATATATATATATATATATATATATATATATATATATATATATATATATATATATATATATATATATATATATATATATATATATAGAGAGAGAGAGAGAGAGAGAGAGAGAGAGAGAGAGAGAGAGAGAGAGAGAGAGAGAGAGAGAAAATACGTACTCCTATAGTAGTACAGTTGGCACTGTACAGTAAACTGACAGTTAATATTTAAACATTTAACATGTGACATTTCAAACAATTTTGAACAGAAATTGTTCATGCACATTCAGGTAAATTCTTCAAAATTATAATAAAATTTTTTGGCTGGGGGCCGGGCTGTATGTATATATATATATATATATATATATATATATATATATATATATATATATATATATATATATATATATATATATATATATATATATATATATATATATATATATATATATATATATATTAGGGCTGCAACTAACGATTAATTTGATAATCGATTAATCTGTCGATTATTACTTCGATTAATCGATTAATAATCGGATAAAAGAGACAAACTACATTTCTACACTTTCCAGTATTTTATTGAAAAAAAACCAGCATACTGGCACCATACTTATTTTGAATATTGTTTCTCAGCTGTTTGTACATGTTGCAGTTTATAAGTAGAGGTTTATATAAAAAAAAAAAAATTGCCTCTGCGCATGCGCATAGCATAGATCCAACAAATCGATGACTAAATTAATCTCCAACTATTTTTTATAATCGATTTTAATCGATTTAATTGATTAGTTGTTGCAGCCCTAATATATATATATATATATATATGTATATATATATATATATATATATATATATATATATATATATATATATATATATATATATATATATATATATATATATATATATATATATATATATATATATATATATATATATATATATATACAGTATATATATATATATATTCCTCGCACACTAATTGACTGAAAGAGCATGCACTTGGCACGATGATGTCATGTTATCAATGGGAAATGCATTTTTAGACAATATGATTTTTTGCCTGAGCGGCTAGGAGACCCCAAGAGTAACAAGCGGTTGCCTTGAAAAAAAATAAACTAGTTTTTAATATAAGTTTGCTGGTTTCAAGAAATGTAATGCCGAGCACATATCATTATGTCAAGATAATGGCACTAGCATTTACTTAATTTAAGAATATTTTTGAACATATTGAGAAAAAAAGTCTCTTTTTTTTTTTTTTTTCTACTAAGAAAAGTGCACTTCTTATTAATGAGAATATACTTATTTTAAGGTATTTTTGGGTTCATTGAGGTTAGCTAATTTGACTTGTTTTGGAAAGTCTTGACAAGCCAAATTTCCTTGTTCTATTGGGAGATAATTTTGCTTAGTTCAAGTAAAATACCCCTAATTTTTGTATTTTTTTCCTTGTTTTTGAACACTGACTTTTTGCAGTGTAACATGTACTATTCCGTCATTATTCTAGTACGCAATCCTTCTACTCCTTCAACGCTACTCAGCACTAGTGTTGTCCCGATACCAATATTATTTCGATACTTTTCTGTACTTTTCGATACTTTTCTAAATAAAGGGGACCACAAAAAATTGCATTATTGGCTTTATTTGTTTGTTTGTACATATTCTAAACTCTCATCTGACAGGGTTGTTGCGGTCATTTTGTTGTATGTTTCTACTACAAAGACAATTCAGTTTTTGTGCATGTGAAAATAGTTTTTCTCGTGGTAAACAAACTAAAAATATTTTTTAAATGACTGCATTTTGTTACTTGTTACAATCCAGGATCATAAAACCCTGCTTTTAGTTTTGAAGTTGACATTGCACTGAACACTGCACTAGTGTTGTCCTGATACCAATATTTTGGTACCGTTACCAAAATGTATTTTGATACTTTTCTAAATAAAGGAGACCACAAAAAAATTGCATTATAGCTTTATTTTAACAAAAAAATCATTAAACATATGTTTCTTATTGCAAGTTTGTCCTTAAATAAAATAGTGAACATACAAGACAACTTGTCTTTTATTAGTAAGTAAGCAAACAAAGGCTCCTAATTAGTCTGCTGACATATGCAGTAACATATTGTGTCATTTTCCATTCTATTATTTTGTCAAAATTATAAAGGACAAGCTGTAAAAATGGATGATTAATCTACTTATTCATTTACTGTTAATATCTGCCTACTTTCTGTTTCAACATGTTCTATCTACACTTCTGTTAAAATGTAATAATCACTTATTCTTCTGTTGTTTGATACTTTACATTAGTTTTGGATGATACCACAAATTTGGGTATCGATCCGATACCAAGTAGTTACAGGATCATACATTGGTCATATTCAAAGTCCTCAAGTGTCCAGGGACATATTTCCTGAGTTTATAAACATAATATGAATTTTAAAAAAAGGAAAAAAGATTTTGTGATGCTAAAGAATATCGATGTAATCATAGTCGGTTGTACTTGATATCATTACAGTGGATGTCAGGTGTAGATCCACCAATGGCATTTGTTTTCATTGTGATGCCGGTGAGCTACGGTGTGTAGTGAAGCATGTTTAGCTATTCCTCGTCCTGCAGGGATGATACTTGTAAGAAACTTACTTTATTTGTCGCCATGGAGACGAGGAGTAGTGATTTAGAAGTAACTAAAACACTGCAGACTGCGGATGGATTTTAGCTGCTAGCTAGCTCTTCCTGAGGGTGTTTCAGTGTTATATCTTCACCGTTATATTTAGTTTTTAGGCCAAAATGCGTCCATTCTCCCTTTTCTGTCTATACACTGTGTTTGCTTGTAAGTACTCTGTGATTGTGCGCTGCCGAACATGCTCCTCTGCTTGTAAAACCAGCAAAGTCAAGACGTGACGATGACGCGGTACTTTTTTGAGGCGGTATAGTACCGAAAATGATTCATTAGCATCGCGGTACTATACTTGTATGCTGTACAACTCTGCAATGGAGGAATACATGAAAAGGAATGGCTGAGCATGCTATACACACACATTGATCAGGACAACACAGGAAGCGTCAATGTAAAGTAAGGATGATCGATCCAGATGTTATTACTATCGGTACTTAAATAATTAGATTGATATTTGTCTTGTTCTTATATTACAAATTTAATTATTTGATGGTTTTTGTTATTGTTTAAAACCCATAGAAATACACTACCGTTCAAAAGTTTGGGGTCACATTGAAATGTCCTTATTTTTGAAGGAAAAGCACTGTACTTTTCAATGAAGATAACTTTAAACTAGTCTTAACTTTAACGATATACACTCTATACATTGCTAATGTGGTAAATGACTATTCTAGCTGCAAATGTCTGGTTTTTGGTGCAATATCTACATAGGTGTATAGATGCCCATTTCCAGCAACTATCACTCCAGTGTTCTAATGGTACAATGTGTTTGCTCATTGGCTCAGAAGGCTAATTGATGATTAGAAAACCCTTGTGCAATCATGTTCACACATCTGAAAACAGTTTAGCTCAATACAGAAGATACAAAACTGACCTTCCTTTGAGCAGATTGAGTTTCTGGAGCATCACATTTGTGGGGTCAATTAAACGCTCAAAATGGCCAGAAAAAGAGAACTCTCATCTGAAACTCGACAGTCTATTCTTGTTCTTAAAAATGAAGGCTATTCCACAAAATTGTTTGGGTGACCCCAAACTTTTGAACGGTAGTGTACGTTTTTAGACACAAAAGGCGTTGGGACAAAACCCAAGTGGTTTAAATAGGAGCCAATAGTAGTTTTTGCTTTTGTTTAGTTATTGTACGCTAGCCTCTTTATTTTGAAAAAAAAAATAAAAAATGTAGTGTTCAATACCACACATTTATTACATCATCTGATTAAAACAATACTAGCTAATTCTACATTTAATAAGATAAACTTTATAAAAATGTGTTATTGTGTTTACTTAGTTACTTGCGATAAAACATTTAGACTTATATCATCTATTGTCAAAATATCAAATCGGGACTTGAAATCGGATCGGATTTGAGGCCAAAAATGTAGATCGGGACGTCCCTCATTAAGTATGCATGGTCATGGTTGATTTATTTCAGACATACATCACATGTTTCCACATGTCCGAAAAGGAGTAGGAAGAAGCACAACTTAATTGTGTGATTGATTCATATCATATGTTTAACATGTTCACAAGCGTGCGAGTTTGTGAGTCATGAACGAGTTGTTCAAAACTTTTTTTCCTGAATTGGGACTTATGAGTACTCATCTTTGTACGTAGGTATTCAAGCTAGCCACTTTTGCATGGTCTAAAAATATAAGAACATGATGCAGGAAGCCAATTTATAATTTTTTCCCTAACTTGCTATGTTATACAGCTTTAAATGCACTATGGAGGGACTGCATGTTAAAGGCCTACTGAAATGAAATGTTCTTATTTAAACGGGGATAGCAGGTCCATTCTATGTGTCATACTTGATCATTTCGCGATATTGCCATATTTTTGCTGAAAGGATTTAGTAGAGAACATCGACGATAAAGTTCGCAACTTTTGGTCGCTGATAAAAAAGCCTTGCCTGTACCGGAAGTAGCGTGACGTCACAGGTTGTGGAGCGCCTCACATCTGCACATTGTTTACAATCATGGCCACCAGCAGCGAGAGCGATTCGGACCGAGAAAGCGACGATTACCCCATTAATTTGAGCGAGGATGAAAGATTCGTGGATGAGGAAAGTGAGAGTGAAGAACTAGAGGGCAGTGGAAGCGATTCAGAAAGGGAAGATGCTGTGAGAGGCGGGTGGGACCTGATATTCAGCTGGGAATGACTAAAACAGTAAATAAACACAAGACATATATATAATCTATTAGCCACAACACAACCAGGCTTATATTTAATACTCCACAAATTAATCCCGCATAACAAACACCTCCCCCCTCCCGTCCATATAACCCGCCAATACAACTCAAACACCCGCGCGACACACTCAATCCCACAGCCCAAAGTACCGTTCACCTCCGTAAAGTTCATACAGCACATATATTTCCCCAAAGTTACGTACGTGACATGCACATAGCGGCACGCACGTACGGGCAAGCGATCAAATGTTTGTAAGCCAAAGCTGCGTACTCACGGTAGCGCGTCTGCTATCAAACTCAAAGTCCTCCTGGTTGTGTTGCTGCAGCCGGCCGCTAATACACCGCTTCCCACCTACAGCTTTCTTCTTTGCTGTCTTCATTGTTCATTAAACAAATTGCAAAAGATTCACCAACACAGATGTCCAGAATACTGTGGAATTTTGCGATAAAAACAGACGACTTAATAGCTGGCCACAATGGTGTCCCAATATGTCCGCTGCAATCTGTGACGTCACACGTAAACGTCATCATACCGAGACGTTTTCAGCAGAATATTTCGCGGGAAATTTAAAAATGCACTTTACTAATCTAACCCGGGCGTATTGGCATGTGTTGCAACGTTAAAATTTCATCATTGATATATAAACTATCAGACTGCGTGGTCGGTAGTAGTGGGTTTCAGTAGGCCTTTAATGTTGTAAACGTTAATGACAGTATGATATTAGCATTCCTGCTCTGATCGTTCATATAAAGGACATACTTACATAAGATTTGAACATCATGGGTGGTTTTTCATCTCATTGTAAATAATATAATGTGACAACTGGTTCTTTAGCATGTTAGCATGCGGTGCCTTAATAAGAACGAACGTAAGCCATCTGGTCTGTAGGTTTTTTTCTCTGTTACGTCCCAAAGTCAACTTTGAGGAGAAGAAAGTCGAATAGAAAGTTCAAGTGTTTTTTCCCCCCGTCTGTCATTCATTAGTTTTGATGGTGTGCTTACAGGATATTCTGGAGAACGAGAGCATCAATCTGGACTGGATGTTCCGCTACTCGCTGATCAACGACATAGTGAAGGTGCAATCATACATTTTACGTTCATGCACGAATGCTCGCAATAACAACGTTCAGATGCTTTGTGAGGCACGGACACACAACACAACAACCCAGTTGTCATGGTTTCGTGCAGATGTGGACAACATGAACTCGCACAACACAGTACAGTAAATATTACACTTAACGCTGCAAGTATTTCCTTACAGCTTCCTCTCCTCTAATTCATGGATGCACTTTAAAAAAAAGCTCATTTTTAATCTACCACAGTGGAACCACAGCCGTAGTCAAAATATTTACATTTGCACTTCATTTTCTTCTATTTATACACCACCGCCCCTGTACTTTACGACAAGTTATTTCTTGAATTTAATACAAAACTACTGAGGATAGCCTCTAAAAGCGCTATGCTAGCTCTGATTGTTTGCCTCGGCAGTTTGAGAAGCACAGACTCTAAGGCAGTGTTTTTCAACCACTGTGCCGCAGCACACTAGTGTGCCGTGAGATGCAGTCTGGTGTGCCGTGGAAGATGATCTAATTTCACCTATTTGGGTTAAAAATATTTTTTGCAAACCAGTAATTATAGTCTGCAAATGATGTGTTGTTGTTGAGTGTCGGTGCTGTCTAGAGCTCGGCAGAGTAACCGTGTAATACTCTTCCATATCAGTAGGCGGCAGCCGGTAGCTAACTGCTTTGTCGTGATCCCAATATGCTGGAGGCAGTGTGCAGGTAAAATGGTGTCTAATGCTTAAACCAAAAATAAACAAAAGGTGAGTGCCCCTAAGAAAAGGCATTGAAGCTTAGGGACGGCTATGCAGAACGAAACTAAAACTGAACTGGCTACAAAGTAAACAAAAACAGAATGCTGGACAACAGCAAAGACTTACTGTGGCGCAAAGACGGCGTCCACAAAGTACATCCGAACATGACATGACAATCAACAATGTCCCCATAAAGAAGGATAAAAACAACTGAAATATTCTTGATTGCTAAAACAAAGTAGATGCGGGAAATATCACTCAAAGGAAGACATGAAACTGCTACAGGAAAATACCAAAAAATAGACAAAAAGCCACCAAAATAGGAGCGCAAGACAAGAACTAAAACACTACACACAGGAAAACAGCAAAAAACTCAAAATAAGTCAGGGCGTGATGTGACAGGTGGTGACAGTACACCTACTTTGAGACAAGAGCTATAATGATGCATGCCTGGTTATGGTTTAAAGTCATATCCAACAATTGCGACAACTAATTTTTACTGTCAACTGAGTTTCGTTTTCTAATGATTTCTGCTGGTGGTGTGCCTCTGGATTTTTTCAACGGAAAAAATGTGCCTTGTTTCAAAAAAGGTTGAAAAACACTGCTCTATGGCTGTTGTTGACTTTGATTGGACTATTAATAGAAATTAGTATCTTTCACATTTTGGCGGTGCCCTGCTCGGCTGCGGCTGCAGAGGCCCGTGGTAATAATGGAACTTTTTTGGCGAATATATTGGTAAATTCTGTAAATTTCAAAGTTCTGTTACAAATATGCGCCGCACTGTGAACCCACACCAAACAAGAATTACAAACACATTTCGGGAGAACATCCGCACCGTAACACAACATAAACACAACAGAACAAATACCCAGAACCCCTTGCAGCCCTAACTCTTCCAGGACGCTACAATATACACCCCGCCCCCCAACCCCGCCCACCTCAACCTCCTCATGCTCTCTCAGGGAGAGCATGTCCCAAATTCCAAGCTGCTGTTTTGAGGCATGTTAAAAAAAATAATGCACTTTGTGACTTCAATAATAAATATGGCAGTGCCATGTGTGCATTTTTTTTCCCATAACTTGAGTTGATTTATTTTGGAAAACCTTGTTACATTGTTTAATGCATCCAGCGGGGCATCACAACAAAATTAGGCATAATAATGTGTTAATTCCACGACTGTATGTATCGGTATCGGTTGATATCGGAATCGGTAATTAAGGGTTGGACAATATCGGATTATCGGATATCTCTAGTTGAAAGTAAAAGAAAAAACAAATACAAATGTATCACTTTATGATATATATTTTGGATCCCAAATATATTTAGTTTAGTCAAATATATTGTATTTATCTTTTCACTGTGATTACTCAAAACTATTAAAGAATTAAAATCAATGCATTCTTGATCTTTTAGGGCTCTAATTACTAAATACTGCATTTTTCAGTTTTACTATAAAAAACAAAGTTGTTTCTGACATAAAAGCCATAAAAACTTTTTTTTGTATTACTTTATATCAACTTGAAGTTGATATAGAGATTTACTGTGTAAGCGTTAAATAAAAAATAATAATAAAAAGGTCCTGTGCGGACCCTAATAATTTGACTTATTTTTAACATTTTAATGACTGAGACCCTTTATGGTCCCCGGGACCACTAAAGTAAAAAAAAAAAAAAAATCCTATAGATGTCCGATAATATCGGACTGCCGATATTATCAGCTGATAAATGCTGTAAAATGTAATATCGGAAATTATCGGTATCAGTTTCAAAAAGTAACATTTCTGACTTTTTAAAACGCCGCTTTACGGAGTGGTACACGGATGTAGGGAGAAGTACAGAGCAGTTGCGTCTCCCAGTCATACTTGCCAACCTTCCCGATTTTCCCGGGAGACTCCCGAATTTCAGTGCCCCTCCCGAAAATCTCCCGGGGCAACCATTCTCCTGATTTCCACCCAGACAACAATATTGGAGGCGTGCCTTATAGGCACTGCCTTTGTGTGCCGGTCCAATCACATAATATCTACGGCTTTTCCCACACACAAGTGAATGCAAGCATACTTGGTCAACAACCATACAGGTCACACTGAGGGTGACCATATAAAGAACTTTAACACTGTTACACATATGCGCCACACTGTGAACCCACACCGAACAAGAATGACAAACACATTTCGGGAGAACATCCGCACCGTAACACAACATAAACACAACAGAACAAATACCCAGAACCCCTTGCAGCACTAACTCTTCCGGGACGCTACAATATACACCCCCTCACCCACCCCGCCCACATCAACCTCCTCATGCTCTCTCAGGGAGAGCATGTCCCAAATTCCAAGCTGCTGTTTTGAGGCATGTTAAAAAAAAATAATGCACTTTGTGACTTCAATAATAAATATGGCAGTGCCATGTTGGCATTTTTTTTTCCATATCTTGAGTTGATTTATTTTGGAAAACTTTGTTACATTGTTTAATGCATCCAGCGGGGCATCACAACAAAATTAGGCATAATAATGTGTTAATTCCACGACTGTATATATCGGTATCGGTTGATTTCAGAATCGGTAATTAAGAGTTGGACAATATCGGAATATCAGATATCGGCAAAAAAGCCATTATCGGACATCTCTAGTTGAAAGTAAAAGAAAAAACAAATAAAAATGTATCACTTTATGATATATATTTTGGATCCCAAATCCCAAATTACTAAATACTGCATTTTTCAGTTTTACTATAAAAAACAAAGTTGTTTTTGACATAAAAGCCATAAAACCTTTTTTTTTTATTACTTTATATCAACTTGAAGTTGATATAGAGATTTAAATAAAAAATAATAATAATAATTTGACTTAGTTTTAACATTTTAACGACTGAGACACTTTATGGTCCCCGGGACCCCTAAAGGTAAAAAAAAAAATCCATATATATTGTGAAAAATGAAAAATATCAAAATGGCCCCCACATGCTTTCATTTTTCCATGTGCGGCCCTCAGTGGAAAAAGTTTGGACACCCCTGACATAGACGGAGTGTCAACATCCAATCCAATCCAATCCACTTTATTTATATAGCACATTTAAACAACAGAAATGTTTCCAAAGTGCTGCACAACAATATTAAAAACAATATTCAAATATTATCCTTAGCTCCACCAATGACTGAATAAAAACAAAAAAATAAATAAATATAATACCCATATAAAAACAATATAAAAATAAATATGATTAAAAACGATTTTAAAGGGGTAAAACCAATTAAAACAATAAATAGAAATCTAAATTTTAAAAACACAGAGGATAATAACCACAAACAGGTTGGCGACATAAATGTGTTCCACTGCACAACCCGACTTATGTAAAACCCCAATCGTGAAGACAGTGCATGCTGCAATGACATAGCAGAGCTCTGCATATACTGAACTCTTCCACAAAATACCGAACATGAGTCCGTCTGGACCGTCCCACCTAGCGGAGTTATTAACAACAATTTCACATAATCTCCCCCGAGACTGCGGTGTCCTTGAAAGTAGTCTCTCTTTGTTAACCTTCAACTCCCGGCCACTTGTTGAAGTTTATTGTTTCCATGTGTGCGGTTTTTATGTGCCCTCGTGTGGAGGTCGGAAAACGTGCCATGATGCATGAATGAACACTGGTCTCCTCCAGGGCATGAACTATCTGCATAACAGCTACTTCGGCTGCCATGGAAATCTGAAGTCATCTAATTGTGTGGTGGACAGCCGATTCGTGTTGAAAATCACCGATTACGGATTAGCCAGCTTTCGCTCGTCCTGCGAAAACGACGATTCCCATGCCGTCTACGCAAGTAAGTGGGCAAATAAAATGCTGCGGTTGCCATTTTTTTCGCCGCATTTTTGACAGTACTTCAATTGTTTATTTAGAAAAGCTGTGGACGGCTCCTGAGCAGCTCATTTACGACCAGCATCCTCCTCAGGGGACGCAGAAGGGTGATGTGTACAGTTTTGGCATCATCCTGCAGGAAATAGCTCTGAGGAACGGGCCTTTCTATGTTGAAGGCATGGATCTCAGCCCCAAAGGTAAACTCCACTACAGTAATATTGTCCATTTTTGTTTACTGGTTTAAAATATACAATGCATTATGGGAATGATAACTTCAAGATTTTAGTCTATTGGATTGTGTCTGATATTTCAATGTGCGTCCAAATTAGTGTTGTCCCGATACCAAAATGTATTTCGATACTTTTCAGTACTTTTCAAAACTTTTCTAAATAAAGGGGACCACAAAAAATTGCATTATTGGCTTTATTTTAACAAAAAATGTTTCTTATTGCAAGTTTGTCCTTAAATAAAATAGTGAACATACAAGAGAACTTGTCTTTTAGTAGTAAGTAAGCAAACAAAGGCTCCTAATTAGCCTGCTGACATATGCAGTAACATATTGTGTCATTTACCATTCTAATTTTTTGTCAACATTATTAAGGACAAGCGGTAGAAAATGAATTATTAATCTACTTGTTCATTTACTGTTGATATCTGCTTTAAGTTAAAGTTAAAGTGCCAATGATTGTCACACACACACTAGGTGTGGTGAAATTTGTCCTCTGCATTTGACCCATCCCCTTGTTCACCCCCTGGGAGGTGAGGGGAGCAGTGAGCAGCAGCGTTGGCCGCGCCCGGGAATAATTTTTGGTGATTTAACCCCCAATTCCAACCCTTGATGCTGAGTGCCAAGCAGGGTCCCATTTTTAATAGTCTTTGGTATGACTCGGCCGGGGTTTGAACTCACCCTAACTCACCTAACCCTTTCTCTTTTAACATGTTCTATCTACACTCCTGTTGAAATGTAATAATCACTTATTCTTCTGTTGTTTGGATGCTTTGCATTAGTTTTGGATGAGACCACAAATTTGGGTATCAATCCGATACCAAGTAGTTACAGGATCATACATTGGTCATATTCAAAGTCCTCATGTGTCCAGGGACATATTTCCTGAGTTTATAAACAAAAGAAGATTTTGTGATGCTAAAAAATATTGATGTAATCATAGTAGTATCGACTAGATACGCTCCTGTACTTGGTATCATTATAGTGGATGTTCGGTGTTGATCCACCAATGGTGTTTGTTTACATTGTGACGCCGGTGAGCTACGGTGTGTAGTGAAGCATGTTTAGCTATTCCTCGTCGTGCAGGGATGATACTTGTAAGAAACTTACTTTATTTGTCGCCATGGAGGCGAGGATTAGTGATTTAGAAGTAGCTAAAACACTGCAGACGAACGTTAGCCACTAGCTAGCTAGCTATGTCTTAAAGCACCTCTTCCTGAGGGCGTTTCAGTGTTATAACTTCACCTTTATCGTTAGTTTTTAAGCCAAAATGCGTTCATTCTCCCTTTTCTGTCGACACACTGTGTCTGTTTGCAAGTACTCCGTGATTGTGCACTGCCGAACATGCTCCTCTGCTCATAAAGGCGGTATAGTACCGAATATGATTCATTAGTATCGCGGTACTATATTAGTACTGGTATACCGCACAACCCTGGTTTGAACACAAAGAAAGGGTTTATTCTTGCAGATATAGGCTATTGTATCTAGAAAATCAATGTACAGTACATCCAGCAATGTGAGTTTTGTTTATTTGCAGTCATGCAGAGGGATTTCATAGCGTGGCTGTCAGTGCCAGCAGCAAGTTGAATAATTGCGCCTCAAACACGTGGACTTGAATCACAGGAATCTTCGTCAGACCCGGTCAACACTTTATTCTTTAGGCTACTGTAACTCAATGTGGAAAAGAGCCAGCCTATTTTGGTGTACGCAGAGTACATGCCGTAAATACAGCTTGAACGTTTTAAGATATTTTCAGAACCTCTGGCAAGACATTCCAGAGCTGAGGGGGCCCTAACCGCAAAATCTCGACCACCTTTTAGTTTTAAGGGCGCAGAAACAGCCAATCGTGGTTTGTCTGCTGGCTCGCAGTGGAGCCAGGAGGTGTATTAAAGGTGACTGCTAACACGGCTTCTAAAAACCACTGGTAATAAGTGTCGAGTTGGGAAACTGGACGGATGGAGTCGTGCCATCTGGTTTTCACTAAAAGTTGAGCCGCCGCATCTTGTGCTTATGGGAAACAAAACATTTGAGGTGTTTTGGATGAAGAAAGTATAAATAATACAGGGAGTCGTAGAATTTGATTTTTTTTTTTACATGAGGTTGTTTTGTGTCAAACAATGGCTCACCGGCGTCAAAATGTAAACAAACGCCATGGGTGGATCTACACCTGACATCCACTGTAATGATACCAAGTACAGGAGTGTATCTAGTTGATACTACTACTATAATTAAATCGATATTTTAAAATCTTTTTTCGTTAAAAAAAAATGTATATTATGTTTATAAAACTCAGGAAATATGTCCCTGGACACATGAGGACTTTGAATATGACCAATGTATGATCCTGTAACGACTTGGTATCAGATTTATACCCAAATTTGTTGTATCATCCAAAACTAATGTAAAGCATCCAAACAATAGAAGAATTGGTGATTATTACATTTTAACAGAAGTGTAGATAGAACACATTAAAATAGAAAGTAAGCAAATATTAACAGTAAATGTGATGAGGTGGCGACTTGTCCAGGGTGTACCCCGTCTTCCGCTCGAATGCAGCTGAGATAGGCTCCAGCGACCGCCCGCGACCCCGAAAAGGGACAAGCGGTAGAAAATGGATGGATGGATGGATGGATGAACAAGTAGATTAATAATTCATTTTCTACCACTTATCCTTAATAATGTTGACACAATGAAATAGAATGGAAAATGACACAATATGTTACTGCATATGTCAGCAGCTAAATTAGGAGCCTTTGTTTGCTTACTTACTAATAAAAGACAAGTTGTCTTGTATGTTCACTATTTTATTTAAGGACAAACTTGCAATAAGAAACATATGTTTAGATTTTTTGTTAAAATAAAGCCAATAATGCAATGTGGTCTCCTTTATTTAGAAAAGTCTCGAAAAGTATTGAAATACATTTTGGTACCGATACTGGTACCAAAATATTGGTATCGGGACAACCCAAATCCCTTGATACCTCGATGTGTATATCACATCGAGCTTTTATGCAAATCCTACTTTTCTTACCAATTGGTACCTGCTGTTGTGTATTTGGGATCTGCATTGGTCACAAAAATTCGAAATCAAACCATGGAGGCAAGGTGCAAATATTTATAAAACAATCTGTCCTTTTTTCATACATCCCTAAATAAGCCGTTTGGAATTTGCCCCTGGTGTGACGTCAGTGGATTATCCATATATGGCAGATTTTTACCCGACGGGCTTTGCGCAAGTCCGCCATTGTAGCCTGAAGCTGTAGTCAATAAGCTCCTTCTTTTTTGCTCACTGCCTCACTCTTGTCATTTATAATACAAAGAAGAGGATTAGGGCTGCAACAACTAATCGATTAAATCGATTAAAATCAATTATAAAAATAGTTGCCGATTAATTTAGTCATCGATTCGTTGGATCTATGCTATGCGCATGCGCAGAGTTTTTTTTATTTTTTTATTTTTTTATTATTTATTTTTTATTTTTTATAAACCTTTATTTATAAACTGTAATCAAAATAAGTATGGTGCCAGTATGCTGGTTTTTTTCCCAATAAAATACTGGATAGGATAGAAATGTAGTTTGTCTCTTTTATCCGATTATTAATCGAAGTAATAATCGACAGATTAATCGATTATCAAATTAATCGTTAGTTGCAGCCCTAAAGAGGATACAGTCGTCTGAACTTAATTTGTCAGTAGACTCGCTATGGAAGATCGAAAAACTACAACAAAGACGGCGGGGAGAAGACGCAGTCAAAGTGAATAAGACCGCCCACAAAACGATGCGTCCTTAGGAGACTGTCAGAAAGAAAACGGTCTGTAAAACATCATCTTTGCAAAATTTAGACCTACATGTTAGGGCTGCATTGATTAGTAAACATTGTCGACAATAAAAGTTGTCGACAATCGTCATCACTTGTGTTTTTCCGGGCGGAAGTGCGTCACTCGCAAAAACATCGCCAGTGATAACATGTAATGTAGGATATTTTCTCTTATTCTTATTAAAATCACAGCTGACCTGGACATTCGAAAGTTCTCTTGCCCTCTGAGAAGTGTTGTATCCCAAATAGCTGCAATCGCTTTCTCTTAAGGCAGTGGTTCTTAACCTTGTTGGAGGTACCGAACCCCACCAGTTTCATATGCGCATTCACCGAACCCTTCTTTAGTGAAAAATAAAATGTTGGGTTTTTTTCAAATTCAAGACAAAGTTATATGTTTTTGGTAACACTTTAGTATGGGGAACATATTCTAAGTAACAAAGACTTAATTTAGAGTTTTTTGGACACTAGGGGAACATATTCTAAGTAACAAAGACTTAATTTAGAGTTATTTGGTTAGGGTTAGGGTTATAGGGTTAGGGTTATAATAAGGCCATGCCGAATAAGGCAGTAATAAGTACTTAATAATGACTAGTTAAGAGCCAATATGTTACTAATTTGCATGTTAATAAGCAACTAATTAATGGTGAATGTGTTCCCCGTACTAAAGTGTTACCATGTTTTTTTACTGGTGCACAAAATGAACCGTGCATGAACATCACCTTGTTCAAACAACCAAACCAACACAGTGCATAAACTCACAACAAATTACACACCTGCAAATCAGTCTAACTTCTGCTGTTGCCGTAGCCGTAATACGCCGATAGGGAGAAGTTTTTATTTACACGATGAGTCGGGTGTGTCTCGACCTCCGCCGAGCCCCTGAGCCCGACTCACCGAACCCCTAGGGTTCGATCGAACCCAGGTTGAGAACCACTGTCTTAAGGTATTCATGTGTGATTTCCACAAGCGTCTGTACATACGTAAGTAAAAACACGGGCATGTCTGGATGACTCGCCTCCATATTTCCAGTGGTTACCTCCGAGTTACGAAACAGCTTTATGATGAAGCTGGCTGTGACCCGTTCTTTCTGACGTCACTTCCTGTGTGGGGGGCGGTCTTTCTGGCGTCACGCCCTCTCCGAACTCAGTTTGTAAACGATCAATGAGTCCATACAGAGCTAAGAGCCGGAGATACAAGAAATAGACGGCGCACTTACCTGTGTAAAAAATTATCCAAGGAGGGGGACCTTAAATGATAATTTAGTGTGGCCGAAACGGGGCTTAGGCTAAATAATTATTCGTTTAATGAGTTATCCGGTTTAATGTAGACAGGGCCTCAAGCAACAACAACAATTGACACCCTACCGCTTATAGCCCAGACCTACTTTCTGTAGCTGTCTGCAACAGTAAGCCTTCTGGGTAATAATAAACACTGACTAGTTCACATGTATTTATGTATGTATTTAACATTTATTTATCCGGGGTAAGAAGATTAAGGACACATTTTCATGTGAAATGCTGACCTAGCAAAGAGGCAGCATTTATATGTTAGAGATGTTGAAGTCTGATTATAATCTCAACCAACAAAAATTTGCGCTAGGGATCGCTCTCAACAGTTCACAAATGCTCTTAATGTGCTGGTAAATGTGTTGGAACATGAATTAATGTTTAAGGTGGACAATTGCTTTTCATGTGTAAAACATACTCGGTGAATGTCTGCAATTTGTGGACAACAGAGCAGACAGTAGACAATAAGGAAGACTTTGGTGGGGTTTCTTTCTAATGTTACAATTAATTATTAGTTATAATGAATTCAACAGTACAGTCATTTGACTACTACTGTAATACGTGCTTTTACTGCCATCTTTAAAGACTGTGTGGTACAAAACAAGTAAAACATCAATGCAGTATTTGTTTTATAACCTTTGTTGAAATCATGTGCTTTTTGTGTCATGATCCGCGGTCCGGGTCATGTTTTGGTTATGTTCTGTTAGATTTGGACTCCCGTAGTTCCTGTTTTGTGCACTCTTGGGTTTATTTTGGTCACCATGGGGATTAATTGGGTTCACCTGCCTCTGGTTACGCAACGTTCCCTCTAAGGTGCGCGCCTGTGCAATTGCGCCCTGCTCAAGCGTCCTCTGCGCACGGCAAATCTATGCCACGCACAAAATCAAATAAAAAAATAAGCGCATAACAATTTTCAACACACGGACACGACAGAAAATAGTTTTCGTCATCATTGTTCAAATATTGTAACGTCTGTCGAGACGCTTTGAGGACATGAATTCTATCGATCACTTTACTGAGCAAAACTCTTTATTGTTGGCCATAAACACATCACCAAAACATTAGTAAAAAAAATTATATTTAGCAAAAGTGGTCATTTTTTGCCGTACAAACCAGACCAAAAGCAACTTTGTTATATCAACAGCAGCCGCTCGCTCTTTCTCACTTGCGCCAACACATGCACATATGGCACTTAGCCAGTGATGCCTTTACAGCCACACAAAAAGTCAGACAACTCCAACACCACACATAAAGTGTAATTCCAGGTTGTTACACTATGATTTACCAATCAAATGTGTGCTTATTCTAGTGTCATTTATTAGGAATCTTAATTTATAAATATTAATCATGAAATGCTGTTAGTATATTAAATAAATACTAATAAAAATATATTTTTTACAGACAAGTTGCAGGAATGTACACATGATCCCCTGCTTACATCTCATTGTGCAACATGTGAATGTTTTAATGGGAACTAAATGCAATGTCTGAAAGGGGTACAAATTATTTCCAAAGCAGGACCTCCACACAGACAAACAATACAAGTACACACTTCATGAAAAACAATATTTTTTGTTATTGTCATTGTAAGTGGGCCTAAACACTTATATTAGAAAATAACCTCATGGAAATGACTGCTGTCATTTGATTATAATATTAAGAGAATGTTGTCTGTCTATCTGTGTTGGCCCTGCGGTGAAGTGGGGACTTGTCCAGGGTGTACCCCGCCTTCCGCCCGAATGCAGCTGAGATAGGCTCCAGCACCCCCCGCGACCCCGAAAGGGACAACGGTAGAAAATGGATGGATGGATGGAGATTGAACTTGTTATTTAGTCAGGTTTGGGACATGTGTGCTGCTGGTGTAGCCACAGTGTGCACGTCTGATGTTGCTCACATGGGCTCCACTGAATGCTCAGGGAGTTTTGCCGTTTGCTCACACACATGAAAAATTAGAGGGAACATTGGTCCCACGCTCAGCTGCTGTCAACCACTAATCAGAGAGCTATTTATTCACCTCGCTCGCCACGCTCAGTCGGGCGTCATTCTGTCGCGACGGGGTTTTCGCAGCTTACTGCGGGGGTTCGTTCTCCCGAAATGCAGACGGACCACTCCGGACAAAGCGTGCAGGTAAGTACATGATTTATTCCTCAAAATAGCAAAGTAGTACAAACAAAACGGAACACAAGGCGAAGGCACAACGTGCTGATCGCACTTGGAGCTAAATGCTACTTCTTAGCATGGACTAGGGACAAGCAATACTCAGGTAACTGTGGCATGAAACAAACAAGACTTACGTAGCAGGTTGCGTGAAGCAAACAATGACGCCAGACTGAGCGTGGCGAGCAAGGTGAATAAATAGCTCTCTGATTAGTTGTTGACAGCAGCAGAGCGTGGGACCACTAACCAGAGGCAGGTGAACCCAATTAATCCCCATGGTCCGTGGTCCGGATCATGTATTTTGGTTATGTTCTGTTAGTTTTGGACTCCCGTAGTTCCTGTTTTGTGCACTCCTTGGTTTATTTTGGTCACCATGGGGATTAATTGGGTTCACCTGCCTCTGATTAATGGTCCTAAGCAACGTTCCCTCTAAGGTGCGCGCCTGTGCAATAGCGCACTGCTCAAGCGTTCTCTGCGCACGGCAAATCTATGTCACGCACAAAATCAAATAAAAAAATAAGCGCATAACAATTTTTGACACACGGACACGACAGAAAACAGTTTTCGTCATCATTGTTCAAATATAGTATGTCTGTCGAGACGCTTTGAGGACATGAATTCTATCGATCGAGCAAGGTGAATAAATAGCTCTCTGATTAGTGGTTGACAGCAGCTGAGCGTGGGACCACTAACCAAAGGCAGGTGAACCCAATTAATCCCCATGGTGACCAAAATAAACCCAGGAGTGCACAAAACAGGAACTATAGGAGTCCAAATCTAACAGAACATAACCAAAACATGATCCGGACCACGGATCATGACATTTTGAGGTTAAAGGACTAAGTAACTTTTCAACGTTCATAAAATATTTTCACCACTGTTGGGATGATACATGGAGTTACAACTAGTTGAATGATACTTCTGCCATGGCCTGAGGGGGTCTGTATAGTTTTAGTGGCACTTAGGAATGTTGAGGAGGGTGAAAAACTATTTTTTTTACGGCATAAGTCCCTCCCTCTTTCCCCATTCGTTAAAAAGGCGAAAGTCGATGCAAACGCCTGTGTGCCACCAGAAAACAAGAAGAAGAAGAACGCCTCCATGCAATTACTGCTAATAATGACCGAAGCTCCAAAACAACCAAAGAAACGAAAAGTTTTGCCTGAGGAGAGAAAAATTAAAAAACGGAGTCTACCTGGATAAAAGGGCAGTCAGGATCAACTTTCACTCGTTGGCGTGAGCTCAAGGATGAGGAGGGATTTCAAAACGTTGCAACTTCTGCTGCAAATTTAGACATTTTAAGCCACAACTTGTGAAAATTGACTACGCATCTTCTCCAACAACACCTCAATGCTTGTACTCAGTAGTAACTAAAATATGTTATTGTGATACAAGAGGAAGAGTTCAACCTGTACAATATCCACGTTGATATTTATCATGGCCTTGCGGGGTTTCCACTTGCTGTCTGGCTCAAACAAGAATTTAAAAATATGTTTTTTTTTCTCAACACTTATAACAACACCAAAGGAAGTGGGTATGCTATTTTAAATAGAATGTTTCCAATGAGGTGAAATAGAGCAAAAAGATATGTTTTCACACTTCAAATGTGGTCCTCTTCACTTCAGAGATCATGCAGAAGGTGAGGAACGGTCAGAAGCCGTACTTTCGGCCGACGACAGACAACAGATGTCACTCGGAGGAGCTGACCATCCTGATGGACGGCTGCTGGGCGGAAGACCCCACAGAAAGACCAGACTTTGGTCACATCAAGATTTACATGGCCAAGCTCAACAAGTAAGACATGTTTAACATTACTCACCACAGGCGTGTGCAGTGTGTTTGTATGTAATGACTACAAAACAAAAATGACATGCTATATGTGGAAGTTGCCTCCTAGCAGCTCCACTGTAGACACGGCACAAGAGCCAAGCGTGCAGTTTTAACAAAGTTTTTAATGTGCATAGATTTGAGTCCAACTCTTTCTCCAGCAGAACGTGACTTTTCAGTCACGTCCGTATCCTCTCTCCCCTCCTGCTCCCGGCCGCTTACTGTTAAAAACAACAGATGATTAGATTAACACGTACCACCTGTGAAATCTAATCACCTGCCAGCTGTGTCTCGCCGTCAGCACTGCCACGCCCCCGTCTGATGTTGCTCTGTCCTCAGCACCATGGACAGAGGCGGTGACCTTTGCTCCTGCATGCAGTGCTGGCCACATCTCCCTCCACACTATATTTAATATACTTTAAGTACTTTTTAAAATTTTTGTTGACATACAGACAAAATTCACACATCATGAATGATATTTAGTGGAACTTCGGTTCTCTGTTTGTTTGTTTTTTATTAAGTACTGCTGCCAAACAAGCCGAATACAGTAAAGATGGCCCATATGTCTTAAAATCTATATTATGATATTTATTGCAGTTTCCTACAATCACTATACATTATCCGGCATATAAATGATAGTAGAAGCATTTCAAAAGGGGTTACAAAGTATGCAGTAACATATGCGTCATTTTCTCAAAACTATCATTAATGTGCTTGGTATTTACTGTTAATATCTGGTGACTTTCTTTTGCAACATGGGTGTATCTACACTTCTGTTAAAATTTGTAATAAACAATTATTATTCTGTTGTTTCAATACTTAACAGTAGTTTCGGGCAATACTACAAATTTGAGTATCCATCTAATACAAAGTAGTTACTGGGACATTATTTCCTATATCAGTGGTGATAATGATGCTTAAAATTTGCAACATTATTGAATTATTATATTTTTGGTTCCAGGTATAATCAGACAAAAACACAGGATGGTAATGTAACAATTCAGCAATTATTAAATATTTAAATAATTTCCTAAATCCATTTTTATAACATACAATAATTTGGGGAAAAAAATAGTTCAAAATAATTTTAAGTAAAAACTACTTTTGGATCTTATTTACTGAGTTTGTAATCCATAGCAAAAATTATAAAACATTGATTTTGTCTAATCTTATCTAATCTAATCATTGTAGCATTGACCATTAACTGATAATACACTTATGTATTTATTTATTTGTTTACAGACATACCGTATTTTTCGGACAACAAGGCGCACTTAAAATCCTTTCATTTTCTCAAAAATCGACAGTGCGCCTTACAACCCGGTGCGCCTATTCTACGGAATAATTCTGGTTGTGCTTACCGACCTCGAAGCAATTTTATTTGGCACATTGTGTATTGATAAGTGAGACCAGTAGATGGTAGTCACACATAAGAAATACGTGTAGACTGCAATATGACGCCAGTAAACAACACCAAAAGTTTAAATGTTCCATTGAAAATAAAGAACATTACACACTGCACTCAAAAATCCGTCAAAATGTTTGAGTATGACTTTGAAGCCGCACTGCTTGATGGATTGTCGGCCCATTACGGCTACCGTAGTCAGAGATACAAGTATTACTATGGTGTGTGTGTATAAGGACCGCTAAATGGCACTCATTAGCAGACATATTATCTGGCGTTTTGTTTCACAATAATATGCAAAACCAACTTTTCTTACTTTCTGGTACCTGCTGATGTGTATTTGAGATCTGCATAAGTCCTGAAAATGTGTGCGTGTCCGCCTTTGTAGTCCGTGACGATGCCGTAGTCGATAGAGGAAAAAGAAGACGCCTATCTTCTTGTTATTCGACAATATCAAAAGCTCTATTGACGGCCAAATGTATGTCATTCATATTTAATGGAATGGAATGTAACTTGATTGTCAATCGAATGGAACTTTATTGATATTGCACTTAAAAAGTACAAAAAAAATAATTTACAGTACAAACCCTTCCAGGAACAGTCTTACAGTATATAGGGTAGACAGAACAGGAAGACTAATGGGTCGCCACAAGGTCGGCGCACCGCAAAAAAGATAGGAAAAAGGTAAACATGATGAGAAGGAAAAATAAACAAATCCCAAAGTAAGCTCCTATGGTCCTATAGTCAATGGGTGCGTGTTTGTCTTAGGGCTGGAAGTCGCGCCGTTCGGCATCGCGGGACAAAGTCAACATCCCCAAGTGGGGAGGTATTCAGTGCCTCTTTCGCATGTTTACTGCATGACGCTGCCAAGTCCAACGCAGAAGGAGCCAAATTGTAGATAAGGCTTGTTTTGCTTAGACCGAGGAAAACACATTCCAATGTGTGCTGTAAGTTGTCCGTTCTGGCTCTCAAATCGATCATAACTTCGCCTTGCAGAGCTGAACCAGTTTCTCTGAGATGTTATCCAATTTGCGATTCAGTTCGGAAATCGCCAAACCTGAATTCCCCCAGCTCTGCCCATCCTTCAATCATTTGTGGCAGCTTTGGGGTACGTACACTGCAAAAAGTCAGTGTTCAAAAACAAGAATAAAAAATACAAAAATTATACAAAAAAGTATTTTATTTGAACTAAGCAAAATTATCTGCCAATAAAACAAGAAAATTTGGCTTGTCAAGACTTTCCAGAACAAGTAAAACTAGCTAACCTCAATGAACCAAAAAATACCTTAAAATAAGTATATTCTCACTAATAACAACTGTACTACTATTATGAGCACGTATATTCTTTTGTTTTATTAAAAATAAAACAGCAAAGTCCATTTGGCTGTCATCTGTTTTAATATGAGACACAATTGTGTCAAAGTCATGATTTTTTTTTTTCATGCTTGAAATAAGAAATGATTACTTTAAAAAAGTAGTTTTATACTTGTGAGTGTTGATGACACAGCTTTGCAACAGTTGATATTCTAGTTTCAAGCATGTTTTACTCAATATAGCTCATAAAATCTCAGCAACAAGCTGTAATATCTTACTGAGATCATTTAGGACCAAAACCCTTAAAACAGTGGTTCTTAACCTGGGTTCGATCGAACCCTAGGGGTTCGGCGGAGCCTCCGCCGCGGAGGTCAGGACTTCTCCCTATCGGCGTATTATGGATACCCCCAAACAATGTTCCCTCTAATTTTCCATATGCGTGGACCTACTCAGTAGCCTTGTGGTTAGAGTGTTCGCCCTGAGATCGATAGGTTGTGAGTTCAAACCCCGGCCGAGTCATACCAAAGACTATAAAAATGGGACCCATTACCTCCCTGCTTGGCACTCAGCATCAAGGGTTGGAATTGGGGATTAAATCACCAAAAATGACTCCCGGGGGCGGCACCGCTGCTGCTCACTGCTGCCCACTGCTCCCCACTGCTCCCCTCACTTCCCAGGGGGTGAACAAGGGTGATGGGTCAAATGCATAGGACACATTTCACCACACCTAGTGTGTGACAATCATTGGTACTTTAACTTAGATGTGCACACGGTGGTCACACCAGCAGCACACCTGTTCCAAACCTGACTAAATACCATGTTAAATGTTTTATTACTATAATCAAATGACAGCAGTAATTTCCATGGGATTATTTTCTAAAATAAGTGTTTTGGCCCACTTACAATGACAGTAACACAACATATTGTTTTTCATGAGCTGTGTACTAGTATTGTATGTCTGGGTGGGGGTCCTGCTTTGGAAATAATTTGTACCCCTTTCCGATATCACATTTAGTTCCCACTAAAACATTCACATGTTGCACAATGAGATGTAAACATGCGATCATGTGTACATTACTGTAACTTTCTGTCTGTAAAATATATCTTTATTAGTATTTCTTTAATATAATAACATCATTTCATGATTAATATTTATAAATTAAGATTAAATTAAGATTTTTTTTTTCACTAAATAAGGGTTCGGTGAATGCGCATATAAAACTGGTGGGGTTCAGTACCTCCAACAAGGCTAAGAACCACTGCCTTAAAACAAGTAAAACGCTCTAACATAAAATCTGCTTAGTGAGAAGAATTATCTTATCAGACAGAAACTAAGCAAATATCACCCTTATTTGAGATATTTAATCTTACTAAGATTTTAGTTTTTGCAGTGTAAAACAGCATCTTCCAATGTGTCCATACACCAAGGCAACGCTGTGTACATTGTCTATATCGCGATACGTGGAGAAGCCTTTTTGGACAAAAAGATCTTCAACAAACAAAAATAGTCAAGTTTCCTCTAGTCCAGTGGTTCTCAACCTTTTTTCAGTGATGTACCCCCTGTGAACATTTTTTTAATTCAAGTACCCCCTAATCAGAGCAAAGCATCTTTGGTTGAAAAAAAAGAGATAAAAAAGTAAAATACAGCACTATGTCATCAGTCTCTGATTTATTAAATTGTATAAAAGTGCAAAATATTGCTCATTTGTAGTGGTCTTTCTTGAACTATTTGGAAAAAAAGATATAAGAATAACTAAAAACTTGTTGAAAAATAAACAAGTGATTCAATTATAAATAAAGATTTCTACACATAGAAGTAATCATCAACTTAAAGTGCCCTCTTTGGGGATTGTAATAGAGATCCATCTGGATTCATGAACTTCATTCTAAACATTTCTTCACAAACAAATAAATCTTTAACATCAATATTTATGGAACATGTCCACAAAAAATCTAGCTGTCATCACTGAATATTGCATTGTTGCATTTCTTTTCACAGTTCTTTTTGACAGACATTTAAAAAAAATCTCACGTACCCCTTGGCATACCTTTAAGTACCCCCAGGGGTACACGTACCCCCATTTGAGAACCACTGCTCTAGTCGACCTATGAGGATTACCAAACCCGGCTTGATGTTTTTTCCCTTCAAAGCCCTTCATGTGACCCTATGTGACCGTTCCTAAACTTGTTCTACCCGTCAAAACGCAAGATGAGCTTTGTGACGTACAGCTTTGCTTTCCGAGTGATCTGCGTTAAAGAGCTCTGTGTGATTGATAAGCTCCGAGTCAGTCAAGGGTGCTCTTGACAGTGCACACTTCCTGCACATGTGCATGGCACCCCTTCTTTACACTATTTTAATTTTCACAAGTACATTTATGTTGTTAGCATGACATGATGGATGTCATGTTATATTTGATGTTAGATGTGGCTCACAAACTTGAAGGGCACAGCAACAAGAGTGTTGTTTATCACTAAATGGTTTGTTTACCCGTACAGACTTGAAATTACACTCACCTAGATACTTTATACTGCAACAAGCATGTTGACCTGTGTCAGACTTTTACTATTTACTTCGTCCTGCAACATGCACTGCAAAAACTGAAATCTAAGTAAGATTAAATATCTCAAATAAGGGTGATATTTGCTTATTTTCTATCTGATAAGATAATTCTTCTCACTAAGCAGATTTTATGTTAGTGTTTTACTTGTTTTAAGTGTTTTGGTCCTAAATGATCTCAGTAAGATATTACAGCTTGTTGCTGAGATTTTATGACCTATTTTGAGTAAAACATGCTTGAAGTTGAAACTAGAATATCAACTGATGCAAAGCTGTGTCATCAAAACTCACAAGTATAAAACTACTTTTTTAAAGTAATAATTTCTTGCTTCAAGCATGAAAAAAAAAATCATGATGCGCATATCATTATGTCAAGATAATGGCACTAGCATTTACTTCATTTAAGAATATTTTTCAACATATTGAGCAAAAAGTGCCCTTGTTATTAGTGAGAATATACTTACAAACCCCGTTTCCATATGAGTTGGGAAATTGTGTTAGATGTAAATATAAACGGAATACAATGATTTGCAAATCATTTTCAACCAATATTCAGTTAAATATGCTACAAAGACAACATATTTGATGTTCAAACTGATAAACTTTTTTTTTTTTTTTGCAAATAATCATTAACTTTAGAATTTGATGCCAGCAACACGTGACAAAGAAGTTGGGAAAGGTGGCAATAAATACTGATAAAGTTGAGGAATGCTCATCAAACACTTATTTGGAACATCCCACAGGTGAACAGGCAAATTGGGAACAGGTGGGTGCCACGATTGGGTATAAAAGTAGATTCCATGAAATGCTCAGTCATTCACAAACAAGGATGGGGCGAGGGTCACCACTTTGTCAACAAATGCGTGAGCAAATTGTTGAACAGTTTAAGAAAAGCCTTTCTCAACCAGCTATTGCAAGGAATTTAGGGATTTCACCATCTACGGTCCGTAATATCATCAAAGGGTTCAGAGAATCTGGAGAAATCACTGCACGTAAGCAGCTAAGCCCGTGACCTTCGATCCCTCAGGCTGTACTGCATCAACAAGCGACATCAGTGTGTAAAGGATATCACCACATGGGCCCAGGAACACTTCAGAAACCCACTGTCAGTAACTACAGTTGGTCGCTACATCTGTAAGTGCAAGTTAAAACTCTCCTATGCAAGGCGAAAACCGTTTATCAACAACACCCAGAAACGCCGTCGGCTTCGCTGGGCCTGAGCTCATCTAAAATGGACTGATACAAAGTGTTCTGTTTTTGAACACTGACTTTTTGCAGTGTGTATGTTGAACGACGTCCGACTTGTACTACTTACTTTGTACTGCAGCAAGTATGTTGAACTATGTAAACAAGAACGCACTCAAGGCGCCGCCACCAAACTGCACCGTTTAGTGCATCTGATTGGTTCATTAGTTCTATCTCCATCTGGATCTACATCTGCTTAATAATAAGCTTTAAACACTCTTTGTTATGTTTTCCAGAAACAAAATAAGTCTTGTGTGGGAAACTTAGCCAGAGTTATTTCAATACCAAGAAGCTGATACATTACCTTTTTTGGCACAAAAAGGATTGTAATTCATACCTGTTAGAAAAAAAGGCATAAAAATGTTTATTGCTACCTGACAAAAGTGCAATGAATATCCAGCACAAATGTAAATGCAGCAATCAATCATCTTTATTTTCATAAAAGTACTACTTTTTTATCATAATTATGTTATTCCTGTAAAATTATGACTTTTTATCCTAATTATACAACTTTATTCTACAAAATCCAAAACCAGTGAAGTTGGCACGTTGTGTAAATCGTAAATAAAACCAGAATAAAATGATTTGCAAATCCTTTTCAACTTATATTCAATTGAATAGACTGCAAAGACAAGATATTTAAAAGTTCGAACTGAGAAAAGTAATTTTTTGCAAATATTAGCTAATTTGGAATTTGATGCCTGCAACATGTTTCAAAAAAGCTGGCACAAGTGGCAAAAAAGACTGAAAAAGTTGAGGAATGCTCATCAAACACTTATTTAGAACATCGCACAGGTGAACAGGCTAACTGGTAACAGGTGGGTGCCATGATTGGGTATAAAAGCAGCTTCCATTAAATGCTCAGTCATTCACAAACAAGGATGGGGCGAAGGTCACTAATTGTCCAACAGTTTAAGAACAACATTTCTCAACAAGCTGTTGCAAGGAATTTAGGGATTTCACCATCCACGGTCCGTAATATCATCAAAAGGTTCAGAGAATCTAAAGAAATCACTGCACGTAAGCGGCAAGCCCGTGACTTTCAGTCCCTCAGGCGGTACTGCATCAAAAAGCGACATCAGTGTGTAAAGGATATCACCACATGGGCTCAGGAACACTTCAGAAAACCACTGTCAGTAACTACAGTTTGTCGCTACATCCGTAAGTGCAAGTTAAAACTCTACTATGCAAAGCGAAAGCCATTTATCAACAACACCCAGAAACGCCGCCGGCTTCGCTGGGCCCGAGCTCATCTAAGATGGACTGATGCAAAGTGGAAAAGTGTTCTGTGGTCTGACGAGTCCACATTTCAAATTGTTTTTGGAAACTGCGGACGTTGTGTCCTCTGGATCGAAGAGGAAAATAACTATCCGGACTGTTAAAGGCACAAAGTGTAAAAGCCAGCATCTATGATGGTATGGGGGTGTATTAGTGCCCAAGGCATGGGTACTGGTAACTTAAACATCTGTGATGCCACCATTAATGCTGAAAGGTTTTGAAGCAACATATGTTGCCATCCAAGCAACTTGTTTTTCATGGACGCCCCTGCTTATTTCAGCAAGACAATGCCAAGCCACATTCTGCACTTGTTACAACAGCGTGGCTTTGTAGTAAAAGAGTGCGGGTACTAGACTGGCCTGCCTGTAGTCCAGACCTGTCTCCCATTGAAAATGTGTGGCGCATTATGAAGCCTGAAATACCACAACGGAGACCCCGGACTGTTGAACAACTTAAGCTGTACATCAAGCAAGAATGGGAAAGAATTCCACCTGAAAAGCTTCAAAAATTGGTCTCATCAGTTCCCAAACGTTTACTGAGTGTTGTTAAAAGGAAAGGCCATCTAACACAGTGGTAAAAATGCCCCTGTGCCAACTTTATAGCAATGTGTTGCTGCCATCAAATTCTAAGTTAATGATTATTTGCTAAAAAAAATCAAGTTTCTCAGTTCAAACATTAAATATCTTGTCTTTGCAGTCTATTCAATTGAATATAAGTTGAAAAGGATTTGCAAATCATTGTATTCTGTTTTTATTTACGATTTACACAACGTGCCAACTTCACTGGTTTTGTGTTTTGTTGTAAAATGACTTTTTAATCATAGTTCTGCAAATGTATTCTTGTAAAATGATGCTATGGGACTAGAGTGCAATGAATATCCAACACAAACCTCAATGCAACAGTCTGACACATCACCCTGTAACGATCGGGAAGTGGTGCTCGCACTGTGACACCAAAAGTATATTTAGTTACAAAAGTGCAGCAAGGGAGTGCACAAGACGCACATTTTATTTAGAGGAAAGTAAACACACTCTCTAGGCAGAGAAGCACTCACTATGAAGAGTTTACAGGAAGAAAAAAAGTATACTGATCTAGCCCTGCACTATAAATAGGAGCCTTATTGGCAATTACATGTGTCCAGGTTGCCAATCAGGTTAGGGGGCCAGCGCTCAGACTGAAAAAGTAGTGGAGGCAAACAAGAAGTGGAAACCAATATAAGAGCGCTGGACAAGAGGATACAGAAACTAAGGAAACAATAAACAAACATCCAAGGCAGTCATTAGGATAAGGATGCTTTTAATATAATTAATAAAAGATTATATTTGAACATCCATAGCTAATTGCTAGTGGACGTTTTATGTTAGGATAGAATTAGATAGAAAGTAAAGTATAAAGTTCACAAAAAATAAGGTAAAAAAAAAAACAAGAGGGAAACATTAAAGAACGCAAAGGACATTAAAAGAGCACAGAGCTGATGCAAAGAGCTGCCATTTCAAGATGTATCATTTCTACATACGGCTACAAATGTAAAAGGCAACGAAAAATCAAACAATGAGCACTAATTAATACATATTGTGCACATACGATTGCACCATACATAGACAAACAACAACTCTGCTGGGGGGAGGGGGGGGGGGGGTGCAGCATGGCCAAAGACAGGAACAGACCCAACAAAGCAACCAAGAGAGCCGATATAATAATGACAAAATTAAAGGAGAACTGCACTTTTTGGGGAATTTTTGCCTATCGTTCACAATCATTATGAGAGACATGACAATGGATGTTAATTATTTTTTTTGCATTCTAAATATTAAATACCGTATTTTTCGGACTATAAGTCGCAGTTTTTTTCATAGTTTGGCCGTGGGTGCGATTTATACTCAGAAGCGACTTATGTGTGAAATTATTAACACATTACAGTAAAATATCAAATAATATTATTTAACTCATTCACGTAAGAGACTAGACGTATAAGATTTCATGGGATTTAGCGATTAGGAGTGACAGATTGTTTGGTAAACGTATAGCATGTTCTATATGTTATAGTTATTTGAATGACTCTTACCATAATATGTTACGTTAACATACCAGGCACGTTCTCAGTTGGTTATTTATGCGTCATATAGGGATGGGCGATACCACACTTTTAGGATTCGATACGATGCTGTCACGCCAATTTTCTTCCCATCACAAAAACCTTCCTAACCCCCATTTACTTCCGGGGTCATTTCCGCTTACGTCAGTTCCTCTTACGTCATTGACAGCGATCGATAGCACTTCGTTTGACTCTTTTTTATAATACAGCGTTAACAAAACGTCTGAATTATCAACAATAACGTAATGACGTAAGTAAGAGGAACTGACGTAAGCGGAAATGACCCCGGAAGTAAATGGGGGTTAGGAAGGTTTTTGTGATGGGAAGAAAATTGGCGTGACAATACCGATACTTTTTCTTGCATTTTCATCGATACTGATACCGATACCGATACCAATAATTTCTTATTGGCAATTTTTTGTCAGTCAAAAATATTATTACTATTGTTATTATTTAAGACAAATCACAAGACAAATACAGACCATTTATACCACATTTATTATGGTCAATATATAATAAAAGTAAAATTAAAATAAATAACATAAATATGAAAAATAAATTAAATATTACATATAATAATAACTATATATTATATATAATAATAATTAAATATTAGGGCTTTCCAATTAACAGTCAAATCCGAATTGCAAGAAGCTGCAGTTATTTTTTAAAGTTTGTGATATAATTAGCAATTAATGAAATATGAAATAGGCTAATGTTTTCGAAATGTAAGAAATCATGTTACAGATTAAAACCAAAATCACATTCAATCATATATTCAAGATTTTCTTGGAAAAAAATAAAACTGTAATGCAAAGATGAAGAATCTCCAAATTGTATCTCTTTCCTATCTTGTTTTAAATACTCAAGCAATTTTCAACTAACAGTAAATTCCCCTGTGTGAAAATTATTTGAATTTAGGATAATCATTTAAACGAAAATATTCAGTAAAAATTACTAAAAAAAAACAAAAAACAATGCCTGTTTTAAGTCAACAATTGGACAACACTGGATATGCCTGGCTGCATCGCTGTCGGCTGGCTGTGTGTGTGTTGCACGTTGACGACGCTCATTTGCTGTCTCCTGTGACGTGACTGGGCCAGCTCTATACTCTGCCAGGTACAGGGGTGTCCCAGCACATAGTAAGTTAAGTAAGTCATCAAAAAAAAAAAGTAAGTAAGTAATAAAAATAAATAAATAAATAAAAAATAAAAAAAAGTAAGTAATCAAAAACATCTGAAAGTGATGCTTGCACCCCCCCACACGCCGTTTTTTGGTTTATATCGATACTTTTTTCAGAAAAGTGATGCCAAATGAGTAGCGTGTGAGTATCGATATATCGATACCACAGGATCGATACGCACATCCCTAGCGTCATATAACGTACACTTATTCAGCCTGTTGTTCACTATTCTTTATTTATTTTAAATTGCCTTTCAAATGTCTATTCTTGGTGTTGGGTTTTATCAAATAAATTTCCCCACAAAATGCGACTTATACTCCAGTGCGACTTATATATGTTTTTTTCCTTCTTTATTATGCATTTTCGGCCGGTGCGAGTTATACTCCGGAGCGACTTATACTCCGAAAAGTGTGGTACATGCGATCAAAAGTTTACAATGGAGCCTATGGGAGCCATGCAATTCCGACAATAAAGCCCTTAAAAAAACATCCAAACACCTCAAGTAGGGTTTTATATATAAGATGTAAGTATATATATGTATATAATGTAGTAACAGGCACATTTATAACATCATTGAATATTTATATATATTGATCATTTTAAGCAAGCGCGGCGCGTTAATTTAAAAAACGCATCACAACTTTTGCTTTTTTTTCCTTTATCACTGATTGTTACTCACTGCAGACTTTACGAGAGCCAACAAACATAATAAAACATCACTTGCTGTACAATGTCTGCTGTCATTAGAATGCCAACTGCTAAAGTGGTTATATATTCCCATTTAGATGACTCATAATCCTCACAAAGTAACGTTGTTGAAATACCTCGACTTCTTCTTCTGTCCAGGTGATTTATGATCTAAAATAAACTTACAGGGAGCAGGGAAGCGAGGAAGCAGCAGACCACTCGATGATGTAAACATAGGGACACACGGTGGTGATCACAGCGCCGCTATAAATAGTTTGTCTGCGTTGGCACTTATAATAACAATATCACTAATACTTGGTTAAAATTCAACTTACGAAATGTAAAAGGAGTTTTGTTGGCGCTTTTTGGATGTTTTTTTATTGGATTTTATGGGCGAATTAGAGGACCTCCCATGTTTTATTTACACTTATTCAATATTTAGAATGCATTAAAAAAAAAAATCCATTCGTTGTCATGTCTTTCATTATGATTGTGAACGATAGGCAAAATTCCAAAAAAAAAGTGCAATTCCTTTTAAAAGAAGAATGTCGAATCGTTGTTAGTGTTCTCTTGGTCCTTCACCTTTTATCAGAGGAAGAGGCTAAGCACCACCGGCTTCTGATAATCCTGCGGTTAGAGCCGACCGATCATGGGAGATGGTTGTCATGGAGATATGTCACGTGCTGACAAGCATTTTCAAGCCGTTATTCCTACTTATTAGTTAATGGTGGATTTATTTTGATGCTTGTGAATGGTTGTTGTAGAGGGACATGTACCTTTTAAAAACACGCAGACAATCCAGAAGACATCCCAGAAGGAGTCCTCAGGGTCTATCCATACAGCAACCACCACACAATCTTATTTAGCAGTCACTTTATTAATGTGATTCACAATTGATGTAGTTTTCTAATCGTGTCAAATTGCATTATCGCCAATAATAGTTAATATTGGGATAGCATATTATCATATTATTATTTGCAATGAAGGCAGAGGACAATAAATCACAACAACTGCAGTTTCAGCACATGAGATTATTAATTTATTTTATTTATATAGGTTATAAAAAATACTGCTTTTAAATGATCATCCAAACTAGAGATGTACGATAATATCAGCAGTCCGATATTATCGGACATCTCTAGTATAAGTCGCTCCGGAGTATAAGTTGCACTGGCCGAAAATGCATAATAAAGAAGGAAAAAAACATATATAAGTCGCACTGGAGTATAAGTCGCATTTTTGGGGGAAATGTATTTGATAAAACCCAACACCAAGAATAGACATTTGAAAGGCAATTTAAAATAAATAAAGAATAGTGAACAACAGGCTGAATAAGTGTACGTTATATGAGGCATAAACTGAGAACGTGCCTGGTATGTTAACGTAACATATTATGGTAAGAGTCATTCAAATAACTATAACATATAGAACATGCTATACGTTTACCAAACAATCTGTCACTCCTAATCGCTAAATCCCATGAAATCTTATACGTCTAGTCTCTTACGTGAATGAGCTAAATAATATTATTTGATATTTTACGGTAATGTGTAAATAATTTCACACATAAGTCACTCCTGAGTATAAGTCGCAGCCCCGGCCAAACTATGAAAAAAACTGCGACTTATAGTCCGAAAAATACGGTATATCTGTCAGTAAACTCGCCATGAAAGTGCTAAAACATACCGGTGTAGTGAGTTTACATTATTAACCCAAGGAAATGTAGTTATTAGAGAGTCCCGGTCGGACGGTTTTTCACGGGACACATTTCCGGTGTTGTTGTTTCCGGATGAGGACATGCTGCTCCGTTATTGATTTAAGTAAAGTCTGAATGTCATTAAAACAGTTAGCTCCATCTTTTGACACTTCTTCCACTCCCGTCCTTGCACGCTACACCGCTACAACAAATATGACGGGGAAAAGACGCTGCCGAAGGTGAGCCACGTAAATAAGACCGCCCACAGAACGGCGCATCCGGAAGCGACTGTCAGAAAGCGGCTTGAAGATGATCTGTAAAACATAATCTATGCAACATTTTGACCAAAGAACAAGAAGTGTTTTCAATTTCGAAAAAAATAATAATAATATGACTCCTTTAATGCGCCTTATAATCCAGTGTGCCTTATATATGAAAACAGATAAAAAATAGACCATTCATCGGCAGTGCTCCTTATAATCCGGTGCGCCCTATGGTCCGGAAAATACGGTAGTTACACGATTAAATGAATGATGATACAAATGTAGCAGCTAAATTGTGTGATAGATTGCATTCAGCGTGTTAATGGTCGTGTGTGTGTGTGTGTGTGATGTCTCACAGTGTTGTTCTTTACACTTAAAGCAAATGTGGGCGGGTGTAAGATGTCGGGCGCACAAGTAACATGGAAGGAAGCCAGGTGTTGATACTTAAAACCGCCAATGTGGTGTCGGTGACTCACGTTCTTGCTTCATCTGAGTTGATGCCTGGAAATGTACTCTACTGACTCGACTCCACTGTGTGTGTGTGTGTGTGTGTGTGTGTGTGTGTGTGTGTGTGTGTGTGTGTGTGTGTGTGTGTGTGTGTGTGTGTGTGTGTGTGTGTGTGTGTGTGTGTGTGTGTGCGTGCGTGAGCATATGAAAACAGACATCTCTTCAGACACACATTACATAATATACATGTATTATATCGTTGATAAAAAAAAACGATCTCAAAGATGTTCCACTGGAGGCGGATTTGTGTTCATGAGGGGAAAAATAAAAAATATGTTAAGCGATTGTTGTGTGATGGTGAAAGTAGCTTTGGGGGTTTGTTCATTCTCATGCAAACATTCCCATACACGAATCACAAGCTTGCATTTCTTTCATTCATTTTGGAGGCTCAGTTAGTTATGGAAGAAATATATACACTATATTGCCAAAAGTATTTGGCAACCCATCCGAATGATGAGAATTAGGTGACCTAATCACTTGGCCCGGTGTATAAAATCAAGCACTTAGGCATGGGGACTGTTTCTACGAACATTTGTGAAAGAATGGGCCGCTCTCAGTGATTTCCAGCGTGGAACTGTCATAGGATGCCACCTGTGCAACGAATCCCGTCGTGAAATTTCCTCGCTCCTAAATATTCCAAAGTCAACTTTATTATAAGAAAAGTGAAGAGTTTGGGAACAACAGCAACTCAGCCACCCAGTGGTAGGCCACGTAAACTGACAGAGAGGGGTCAGCGGATGCTGAAGCGCATAGTGCAAAGACTTTCTGCACAGTCTGTTGCTACAGAGCTCCAAACTTCATGTGACCTTCCGATTAGCCCACGTACAGTACGCAGAGAGCTTCATGGAATGGGTTTCCATGGCCGAGCAGCTGCATCTAAGCCATACATCACCAAGTCCAATGCAAAGCGTGGGATGCAGTGGTGTAAAGCACGTCGCCACTGGACTCTAGAGCTGTGGAGACGCCTTCTCTGGAGGGATGAATCACACTTTTCAATCTGGCAATCTGATGGACCAGTCTGGGTTTGGAGGTTGCCAGGAGAATTAATTAAATTAATTAAAGCACCAATGATTGTCACACACACACTAGGTTTGGCAAAATTATTCTCTGCATTTGACCCATCACCCTTGATCACCACCTGGGAGGTGAGGGGAGCAGTGAGCAGCAGCGGTGGCCGCGCCCGGGAATAATTTTTGGTGATTTAACCCCCAATTCCAACCCTTGATGCTGAGTGCCAAGCAGGGAGGTAATGGGTCCAATTTTTTTTGTCTTTGGTATGGTTTCAACTCACAACCTACCGATCTCAGGGCAGACATGCTACATTTCGGACTGCATTGTGCTGAGTGGGAAATTTGGTGGAGGAGGAATTATGGGTTTGGTTTTTCATGAGTTGGGCTTGGCCCCTTAGTTCTAGTGAAAGGAACTTTGAATGCTCCAAAATACCAAAACATTTTGGGCAATTCCATGGGATGGCACTTCAAGTTCATATGTGAGTAAAGGCAGGTGGCCAAATACTTTTGGCAATATAGTGTATTTCCAAGGTGGGATGCTTGCACAACATAGCTCTTGAAAGTTGAACGTAGTTTTTGCAGTGTTTCCCACAGAAGGAAGGGCCGTGGCCAGAGGTGTGGTGGGGGCATTGCTGGGGTGGTGCCAAATTACATAATTGTATAATTTACATAATTGGTTGTAACGAATATCAATTTTAAAGCTAAAAAAATATATACACACATTTATAGACAATCATGTGTTATTAGTTTTTATTATCCATCCATCCATCCATTTTCTACCGCTTGTCCCTTTCGGGGTAGCGGGGGGGGGGGGGGGGGGGTTATTAATATCAACATATGTATTTGTTGTATTTGTATTTGTATTGTTAAATGATATTGTTTTACTGTATTTTTTAATTGTTGCTGCTTATTTTATCACAACAATGTAACCCGAGCTGCACTTTGTACACCTGTGATTTATATACTTTTATTATGTTGTTATACAAACCCCAAAACCAGTGAAGTTGGCACGTTGTGTATACCGTAAATAAAAACAGAATACAATGATTTGCAAATCCTTTTGAACTTATATTCAATTGAATAGACTGCAAAGACAAGATACTTAACGTTCGAACTGGAAAACTTTGTTATTTTTTGCAAATATTAGCTCATTTTGGAATTTGATGCCTGCAACATGTTTCATTATCTGGCGTTTTGTTTCGCAATATTATGCAAAAGAAACATTTCTTACCTTCTGGTACCTGCTGATCTGTATTTAGGATCTGCATAAGTCCTGAAAAAGTGCGTGAGTCCGCCTTTGTAGTCCGTGCCCACACCGTAGTCGATAAGCTTCTGCTTTATGTGACATTGATCCTCCGCTGTTGCCATTTCTAATATAAAGTAGTGTAAAGTTCTTACTTATATCTGTCAGTAAACTCGCCATGAAAGCGCTAAAACATACCGGTGTAGTGAGTTTACATTATTCACCCAAGGAACTTAGTTATAAGAGAGTTCCGGTGGGACGTTTTTTCACGGGACACATTTCCGGCCTTGTTGTTGTTTCCGGATGAGGAGATGCTGCTCCGTTATTGATTGAAGTAAAGTCTGAATGTCATTAAAACAGTTAGCTCCATCTTTTCACACTTCTTCCACTCCCGTCCTTGCACGCTACACCATTTTTTTAACGTAATTTTTTGTATACATGTTACAGGTTATTTATCTTTTATTATTGAATGTATCAAATGTGATGAATATTTAATGGACCACAATGGAAACAAGCCTTTTCGTTTTTTGTGCCATCCTTTTGCCTTTTTTAAAGCATTACATGGATTCAATTATTTAAGCTGTAAATAAACTTCTCAATCAATCAATCAATCAATCAAACCGCTACAACAAAGATCTGCATAACTCCTGAAAAATTGCGCGCGTCCACATTTGTAGTCCGTGACGACATCGTAGTCGATAATCTTCTTCTTTTTCACTATCTTTTTGTTATGGGACATTCATCCTCCATTACCATTTCTAATATAAAGTAGTGTAAAGTTCTTACTTAGATATGTCAGTAGACTCGCCATGAAAGCGCTAAAACATACCGGTATAGTGAGTTTACATTATTCACCCAAGGAACTTTAGTTATAAGAGAGTTCCGGTGGGACATTTTTTTACGGGGCACATTTTCGGACTTGTTGTTGTTTCCGGATGAGGAGCCGCTGCTCCGTTATTGATTGAAGTAAAGTCTGAATGTCATTAAAACAGTTAGCTCCATCTTTTGACACTTCTTCCACTCCCATCCTTGCACGCTACACCGCTACAACAAAGATGACGGGGAGAAGACGCTGTCAAAGGTGAGCCACGTAAATAAGACCGCCCACAAAACGGCGCATCCGGAAGCGACTGTCAGCAAGCGGCTTGAAGATGATCTGTAAAACATAATCTATGCAACATTTTGACCAAAGAACCACCATTACATGTTATGTAGACCACAAGATAGTGTTTTACATTTAGAAAAAAATTATATATATATGACTCTGGAGGTGTCAACCCTTGTGTGGTGTTCGGGTCTGTGGGACCCGTTTTCATTTTTTATTAAAATAAAAATTATACAATTAAATAATTTTTCTAACTGAGACTCACTGACTTTGGCTCATTTTCTCTGAAGAACATATATCAGAATACATATTTAATGACCACACACCATACACCCCCCCTACACATTTCTATTACATATAAGATGTGGCGCTAATAGAAGTGTGGAAATTGATGTTCTGTGTACCACACACACACACACACACACACACACACACACACACACACACACACACACACTCACAACAGGCCTAGACAGGAGGAGGACAGAGTGTAGGTACACAGAACGTCAGAGGGTCAAATGTGCGAGAAAATGAGAGCAGACAGTGTTGACAAACAATGTTGCAACCTTGTGTGGGAACCGCAGGTGCAGAAACACAAAAGAAGAATCCCTGTGGGATGCAGAAACTGGCAGAGAAATTTTCCGTGCAACGTTCATATTGTTGTTACTCAGCCAGCGTTTGTGGGTCTGATGGACCCGTTGCATTTTGTGGCTTTTAATGCCTCACAATCAAACACTTTTATGTTAAAATACTGAACAGATGTTTATTGGGATAAGGTTAACACCTGTTCAGTATTTTAACATAAAAGTGTTTGATTGTGAGGCATTAAAAGCCACAAAATGCTACGGGTCCATCAGACCCACAAACGCTGGCTGAGTAACAACAATATGAACATTACACAAGGGTTAATGTGCCCTATAATCCGGTGCGCCTTGTATATGAAAAAAGATGGAAAATAGACCATTCATCGGCAGTGCGCCTTATAATCCGGTGCGCCCTATGGTCCGGAAAATACGGTACTTCTACCTCGGTTTTGGTGGCTCCTGTCAGTCACGTTTGGTGTAATCCGTTCCCGTCTCATTCCCTGCAGAGAGGGCAGCACCAGCATCTTGAACAACCTGCTGTCCAGGATGGAGCAGTACGCCAACAACCTGGAGAACCTGGTGGAGGAGCGAACACAAGCCTACCTGGAGGAAAAAAGAAAAGCTGAAAATCTCCTCTATCAAATTTTACCGCAGTAAGAAGATATGAAAACACTTTTTCTTGTCCTTCACTGCCAAGGCTGCATTTACAAGGAAGAACTTTATGTCCAATTCGGGGTTTAATAGCACTGTAAAAACACAACCCCTATGTCCACTAGCAATAACCACTACCATAGTGTCACAGTCATTTAATGAAGTGATAGAATGCATGCATTCAAATGCATCAATACAAATACATGTATGCACCAGACTGCAATACACTCATTTCAAATCATCAATGATAACATTTGTTGCTCTCTTAAAGTTACTTTTAAAATACATGAACAACTGGATTAACACCGTTGTTCAATTTACTGACAGATTTACCATACCATAACATACCAACTTTATTTATAAAGCCCTTTAAAAACAACCACGGTTGAAGAACAAAGGGCTGTACACCACAAAGAAATAGAGGCAAAGGACAGACTAAAAAATAACATTTAAAGCAGAAGTAAAATACACATTGAAAAATCAAATACAAATTACCCTAAGAACAATTTGTTAGATAAAAAGATAGAAGATAAAAAACAGTTTAAAAAAGTTTAAAGTCTCAGATTTGATGAAGTTAATCATGTGTTCGTTGGCTACACTTTGTTTTTTTTTTAAATAAAAATCGACAGTAACGTTTTGGCTGCAAATTAATTAATGTATAATATCAGAACGTACATTTTATTTGTATTAAAATATTTGTGTAGCTTTGTTTGAATTAACTTTTTAAAAAAAAGACCCCAATATTTGGACACAAATTCAATTTTATTGTCAAAATCTCATACAGAAACATTTTTTAAATGTGTTACAGCAGTGGTTCTCAAGATTTTTTCACCAATGCCACCTCAGAAAACAGTTGGCTCTCCAAGTACCACCATAATGACCTACATTAAAATACAGTAGCATAGTTGGCCTAAGTATTCATTAAAAACAAGGCAGAGGTTTTATTAAACAAGTATACATTTAACGTTTTTGGTCCCTGTAACATTACACACAGTTTGAACAATAACACTGTGTTTGAATATAGGAAAATAAACTTTAATTAAGTTATTCTTTGGTGTACCACTAGATCAGGGGTTGGCAACCCAAAATGTTGAAAGAGCCATAAAAAAATATCCCAAAAATATCTGTCTGGAGCCGCAAATTTTTACTTCATGTAAGTGTTATAATGAAGGCAACACATGATGTAAGTGTCTATATTAGCCTACTATCAAAATGACTAAGTGTCGCAGGCTGACGCAAATCTTCGTTGACAGAAATGTTGAAATGTAATATTTATTCTACACATTTTTACAACATTGGAAAACATTACTAAAACGGAGGCTTTTCAGAGGGTGTGATAATTCCTGGAAATGACTGGCTTAGAATGGCCAAAGGTATAGATGTGTGTGTCCAAGTTGAAGGAAACGGAAAATGCAAATAAAATGAGCTCAAATATACCTAAAATACGAGGCATAATGATGCAATATGTACATACAGCTCGCATAAATAGCATGTTAGCATCGATTAGCTTGCAGTCATGCAGTAACCAAATATGCCTGATTAGCACTCCACACAAGTCAATAACATCAACAAAGCTCACCTTTGTGCATTCACGCACAGCATAAAAAGTTTGGTGGACAAATAGAGACAAAAAAGGAGTGGTATTAAACACATCCTTCTGTGGCAGCATCAAGGAAAGCTGTGCGTGTAAACAAACTACGGTGCGTTTAAGGACTTCCGAAATTAATAGGACAAAATGGCGCGCGCCAAATACTCTCATCAGTGAAGCATGTTTAATATAAACAGTGGGATTTCTAACAATTAGGAAGGTTTGTGTCATGTTTGTCCTCCTACAGAAAATATATTAAAACACAAAATATAATTTTTTACCCCCGTCTTTTTCCATTTTCATACATTTTTGAAAAAGCTCCAGGGAGCCACTAGGGCGGCGCTAAAGACTCAAAAACCGCGCGTTGCCAACCCCTGCACTAGATGGAACGCCATCTTATTACAAAAAAAAAAATATATATATATATATATATATATATATATATATATATATATATTAGTGATGGGTCCGGCAACACCGATGCATCGGCGCATGCGTCGAGCTCATAGAGCGATACCCTGTGTCGGTGCGCGTATCGCTTTTAGAAAGTCACGGGACAGAACACGAGCTGTTTTGGTCACGTGACCGCTCATGAGCTGTTCTGGTCACGTGACCGCTCATGAACTGTATCGCACTGACGCCTGCGCGCCAAACTGTGTTTATTAGGAAGCGGCGCAATGCGTGTTGTTGACGAACACCGTTAGGGCCGCTTGTTGTCACTGTCACTCAAAGTTGCATTTCAAAATTACACAGAATAAATGTGTTTATTTTGTTTAGAGATGGGTTTGATTTGGTGCGCGGCATATATTGGCTGTGCGGCGCACGGTGTGCGCGGAGGCAGGGGCGGATTAAGAAATTTTGGCCCCCTGGGCCTGACATGGTCTTGGCCCCTCAACCCCCCGCGCGTGTGGGCGCACACACACGCACGCACTATGCAAGAAATACTGTATACTGTGAACAGACATGCACACTGTACTGTACAGAAGAGTGCACATACTGCACACACACTATTAGGTATACCACACAGACACTGACAAGCACAGGTTTCACACAGACACAGGGGGAGGGGATAAATGGCCTAAAAATAAACATTTTTGAAAATGATTACGCCCACTTCAGTGATGGTGCATTGGGTCATTTGAGAGATATTATGTATTGGAAGTTGGTAGCTATCATGAAATAAACCCCCCAACCCACCCAAAAAACTAAATCGGACATGATTTTTGCCCCCTTTTCCTCCCTTCTATCATTAAAAATAAAATAATATCTTAGGAAAACACATTGGCATAACGGCAGCTGTGCAGCAAATTGAGGCTCAAAGTCTGTATCTATTTGTGGTTAAGCTTGAGGAGAAGGAGAAAGGTAAAATGATAACATGCATCGGAGAGCACCACAAAGAAAGGTGTAGGCCAGTTCATGGTACAAGGGCTGCATGCAGGTCAAGATAGCCCATTTCCAAGAATGCTATAGTGGCTGGACAGGCACTGGACATGTCCTGAACTCAGTGTCAGACGTGGCTGCCGAATACTTGGATGAAGTGAAGCAGCTGACAGATCTCATGCTGCCCCATCTGAAGACTGTCCTGGCCAGGCAGAGGATGGATGAGGAGACCTTCCCAATGGACCCTGTCAGTGAACAGGCTAGTAACATTGATGGCACCCCTGTGCACAACATTGGGATGGAGAGACAATGTGGCAAGGTGGACTACAAACTGAAGAAGTTGGGCACACTGAACGCAGTCAATAGGTCAATAATTTTACAGAAGAGCCAGGAGCTTCAGAGGTTTCAAGGCAGCAGCACAAGCAAAAAGGGAGGTTGAACTCAACTGGAGTAAATTCATGAAGGCAAAATTCGAGAGTAGGGCAGATGAGAAACAAGAGATGGCTCAAAGAAAGGAGAGTAAGAGACTAGACATGCTGGACACACTGAAATCTTTTGATGGCCCCTTCACGATAGTGGGGAAGTTGAAAAGTTCCTTGTGGATGAAAGTCTGCACAAGAATGCAAAGCTGCAGAGAATGAAGCTTGAGGTTCAGTTTGCCAGAGAAAGCACCAAGCTTCTGCCTAAAGTCAATCCTATCTTCACAATCCAGGTGACACTTCCCAGAAATGGCAAAAGTGCAATTCTCCAAGTCATAATGGATACTTAGAATTTTATGGTGGTGGTAAGTATTCATGAAAACAGGTAGCCTAACATTAGTGAATGGGTGAATTCTGGAAATAACCTAAAAATCTTACACAGTGCACCTTTAAGCAAGGGGTTTCTTTCGTGCTTTCAATTTTGCAAAATCATCCACCACATCATTGAAGTCCAACTCTCTTGTCAGCTCACTCTCAATTGCCATTAGAGATAACGCATTTAATCTTTTCTGAGTCATTCTTGTGCGCAGCTCATTTTTTACTCTTGACAAAAGAGAGAATGAGCGTTCTCCCTCACAGTTACTGACCGGTAGAGTGAGAAAAATCTGTAGCGCAATGTATGTATTAGGAAACGTAGGCTGTAGTCCAAAATGTATTATTGTTTTGAGCAGTCCTGAAGGGGTCCTCTCCTCATCAGTGTTGTTGAGCTGTATAAAAGATTTTAACTGTATAAGCTCCTGTCCAAGACTTTCATTGAGGTCAGATGGGTATGATTCAGTGAGAATCTTGGCCTTGTGAAGGACTGAAGCATTGGACTCTGTATCCAAAGAGAAAAGGACACTGAACAAATTGTTCAGATGTTTGTAGGCCTCCAGACGGTGATTAAGGCTTGAACTCAGTTGATCAATAGAGGCAATAAATGTCTCTATTTGAAACAGTTGCCTTCCCTCAAGCACAACATCTGGGGATGCTGATTCATCAGCAAACTTTTTACGTTTCCTCGTCCGTTCAGCCCTGTAAGATGGGGTGCCACCCAACATGTTTAAGGCTTTCTGCTCAAAATGATCAAATAGATCTCTTTGGGAGAGAACAAAGGTGCGCAGAGATTCCAGCAATCTAACTGCTGTACCAAGGTCCATGTCTGCTTTTTGAAGTTGCAGACTTGTGGCCTGAAATCTGGACAGAACAGTGTCCCAAAAGCCTGCCATGAAGGCCATCTCAAGTGAATCCAGCTTCCGCACTAGACTGTCAGCTTCAGTTCGTGTGTCTCGTTTCTCTGTGTCATCAGTGGAAATAACCTGTAGTGCTGCTTTTATTTTACTGTAGTTCTGCCACAGTGCTTTGGTAGATTCTGCACGGCAACTCCAACGCGTGTTGGATAAAGCTTTAAGTGTGAGATCTATGTTGGAATTGCCAAATACCCTGTCCCATCGGTGTGTGGATGCAGTTGTGAAGTTGTAAATAGACTGAATCAAGTCAAAATACTTAGAGACTTCATTTCCACATCTGTCAATGCTGTTGACTCCCACCAAATTCAAAGAGTGAGCTGCACATGGAATATAGTGTATTAATGGGTTGCTTTTCTTTAAGTGAGCCTGCAACCCATTATACCTCCCTGACATGTTGCTGGCATTATCATAAGCCTGCCCCCTGCAATTTGACAGCTCTAACCCTAGATTTTCCAACACAGACATGACACAGTTAGCCAAACTTTCACCTGTATGGCTAGTAATGGGCTCAAAACCCACAAAGCGTTCAACAACACTGCCCTCTTTGCTAACAAAACGGAATATGAATGTCAATTGGTCCACATGAGATAAATCTGGGGTTGAATCCACAATGATAGAGTAGTATTTGCTTGCTTGCAGTTCATCTGCTATAGCCTGTTTGGTTTTTGCACCCATCAATTCAATGAATTCCTCACAAATGGTGGAGGACAGATATGAGGTATTACCTCGACCCATCTGCCCAAACTTTCTGATGTGATCCTTTAGAAAGGGATCAAATTCAGCCAGGACCTCCAGAATACCAAGGTAGTTCCCATTGAGAGGAGACCCTAACGATTCATTTTTACCCCTAAATGCAAGGCCCCTTTCTGCAAGGAATTTAATGACTGCAACAACTCTTTGTAACACCTGCCTCCAATAGCTGCTCTCTGCCTGAAACTGTTTGAACAGGTCTGCATCAACTGTGGCACCTTTGGCGCGGTTCAAGACTGCTTGCATGCAGGTTATGTGCTCAGCACTTCGCTCATGTTCACCAAATCTTTCTGAGTGTTTCCAATCACAATAGCCTGTCACAAAAGAATGCGTTTTTGGGGAAAACAGTTTGCATGCAAAGCAGTAAACATTACCAGTAGAGGGAGAGTACATCAGCCACTCTCTTTGTACTCGTTGTCCATTGGGCAAGTGTGAAGTAAAATGTTCATTGTTTAGGCATCGGGTTTTGCCTCCTAGCCCACTGTTCCTCACAGAAGCTGGATAATGGCTGTGACGGTTGTGAAATGATTTTGCACCTCTTTGAATAAGAACTTCCTTCATTGACTCAGTGAGGGTCTCAGCCCATTTAGCGGGATCACTAGGTAGAGTTGTCACTGTAGATGGTGTTGAAGAAAGATTCAGCTCATTTTCTATGCTGTCCAGAGGTGCAGTGACCTCACATTCATCCGAGCAACTGGCTACTGCTGAATTGGTTGAATCATAAGCATCAGAAGCATTTGGTTCAGTGTCTACACTTGTAGTGGTCTCAGGATCTTGGGAGCTACATGCTAGCTCAGGTGCATTGCTAACCTTAGCTGAATTTGCAGTAGCATTTATAGAATTGCTTTCAGCAGATGTCTTTGTACTGAAGAAGCTGGAGATATTTGGAACACTCTCAAGTAAAACTGATTCCTTTTTTTTCTTTTCTTGCTGAATTTTTTTTCTAGCTCCTCCACTTAAACGTTTATGATCCATATTTCCCTTCTTTCTTTGCACATTGGCTCTTTGCCTATCACAACAGATAAACCAACTATGTGTGTGTGTGTGTGTGTGTGTGTGTGTGTGTGTGTGTGTGTGTGTGTGTGTGTGTGTGTGTGTGTGTGTGTGTGTGTGTGTGTGTGTGTGTGTGTGTGTGTGTGTGTGTGTGTGAGTTTGTTTGTGTGTTTATGATCGGTGCTGCTTCCTTCAAGTGTGTGAGGTGATTTAGAAAACTAGCAACCCAGCATCAACACTCCAAAGCAGAGAATAACAGCTTACTAGCATAGACAATTGAGAGCAGAGAATCAACTGATTCGTCTGATAGACAGCAGGAGAGCAGAGTGGTCAGTGATGATCGAATCAAGAAAATGTCTAAATGGCAAGGGAACAGACTGATTTGTACTGAGGAGAAAGAGAGAGAGAGCCAATTACAGTGAAATATATTCCAAAAGAGCCAAGTGACTAGCTGAAGGCAGGGACAAATGCCTTGGAGTGACCAACAAGAGTGCAAAGTACCAAATGGCAAAATGTGGAAAGACCAACAGGCAGATCTGCTTTTACCTCTTATCTTCACAACCAAAAAGTTGCTAAATGATGTTTTCAGTCGCTAGCCAGGTATGGCCAAAAGACGCGAAATCTAGCGGCAAAGTCGGTCAATCACACTGACAGTGAAACAAATATTTTGAAAAGATAATAATTGTACACCTTTGTGCACTTTAGTCTTCTATCTAAATATTTTCACAAAGGACACCAAGGCAGCTTGCTAGCTATGATGGGAGCAACAATGTCTGATAGACAGCAGGAGAGCAGAGTGGTCAGTGATGATCCAATCAAGAAAATGTCTAAATGGCAAGGGAACAGACTGATTTGTACTGAGGAGAAAGAGAGAGCCAAGTACAGTTAAATATATTCCAGAGCCAAGTGACTAACTGAAGGCAAAGACAACAGCCAGATACCTTAGCAGAGACCAACAAGAATTCAAAGTACCTAATAGCAAGATGGCGAGACCAACACAATAAATTGTATTAGGATTTAATTTATTAACGTTAATCTTAACAGCCAAAAAGTTGCTGAATAATGTTTGTAGTCGCTAGCCAGGTATGCCCAAAACAAGAGTCGCTAAACCTAGCAGCAAAGTTGCTTAATTGCAACACACTCTAGGATTCAGGGGAATTAAGGATAATAAAGATATTAATTGTACAACTTTTTGTACTTTTTTTCTAGTTTTTTGAGTCGCCAGCCATGTATGGCCAAAAGTCGCTAATTGAATGCCAACGTTGCTTAATCGCCAACACACTGGGACTCACTGAAGGACTGACTGAATAAAAAAGATAATTAAGATAATTGTGTACTTTTCTCTTCTGATATTTTCTCTAAGGACCCCAAGCTATCTGCAAGCAGCAATAATGTCTGACAGACAGGAGAGCAGAGTGGTCAGTGATGAATGGCAAGGGAACAGGCTGATTTGTACTGAGGAGAAAGAGAGAGAGAGAGCCAATTACAGTGAAATATATTCCAAAAGAGCCAAGTGACTAGCTGAAGGCAGGGACAAATGCCTTGGAGTGACCAAGAAGAGTGCAAAGTACCAAATGGCAAAATGTGGGAAGACCAACAGGAAGATCTGCTTTTACCACTTATCTTCACAACCAAAAAGTCGCTAAATGATGTTTTTAGTCGCTAGCCAGGTATGGCCAAAAGACGCGAAATCTAGCGGCAAAGTCGGTCAATCACACAGTGAAACAAATAATTTTAAAAAGATAGTAATCGTACAATGTCTTGTACTTTTGTCTTCTTTCTTAATATTTCTCAAAGGACACCAAAATGTCGCTATCTGCAGGCAGCTTGCTAGCTATGATGGCAGCAACAATGTACCTTAGAGTGACTGACCAACAAGAGCTCAAAGTACCTAATGGCAAAATGTGGAGAGACAGACACAATAAATTGCATTAAGATGAAGAGAACTGTTGCTATTATTAATCTTAACATCAACCAGAAAGTCGCTAAATGTCACCAGCCAGGTATGGCCAAAAGTCGCTTAATTGGCCACACACAGTAACAGAGAAACTAACAAAAAAAAGATCATAAAGATAATAGTTGTACAACTGTGTGTACTTTTGTCTTCTTTCTAAATATTTTCCCAAAGGACACCAAAATGTTGCTATCTGCAGGCGGGAGCGTGCCTATGTTCCCCGGGTCCTATGTTCCCCGGGTCCTATGTTCCCCGGTTGTTCCTGGGTCTTTGTATGCGACCGGGGAACTTAGGACCCTTTTTCTAAAAAAGGGTCCTATGTTCCCTGCATTGTATCTGGCGAAATTGCGAAATTGTGCCCTGACCAAAACCATCCCTAAACCTAACCTGTCACAGGGCGTTGTGGAGCACTTTTTTTTGGCGAAATTGTGCCCTGACCAAAACTATCCCTAAACCTAACCTGTCACAGGGCGTTGTGGAGCACTTTTTTGGCGAAATTGTGCCCTGACCAAAACCATCCCTAAACCTAACCTGTCACAGGGCGTGCGGCAGCAGATAGAGCAACTCAAACGCGAACTTCCTTCCTTCGACAACTTAAACGCGTCTCTGTCATGCGTGTCTGCGTGCGTCTTACTTAGTCGCGCATTGGAAGCAGCGGGGAACATAGAACCCTTTTCTGGAAAAAGTGTTGTACGTTCCCCGCAGCGGGGAACATAGAACCCTTTTTTTTAAAAAGGGTCCTTAGTTCCCCGGTAGAGGGGAACATAGGACCCGGGTAACATAGGGACGGGGAACATAGGGATGACCCGCTGCAGGCAGCTTGCTAGCTATGATGGCAGCAACGATGTCTGCCAGACAGGAGAGAGTGGTCAGTGACGATCGAATCGAGAAAATGACAAAATGGGTCAAAGACCAAAAAGTTATTAACTGACAGCAGTGACAAATGTCAGACTGTAAACTTTCTCGAAAGAAAAGGACAAAATGGGAAGATGCTGATAATAACAGCAAAATGGAAAATATAAGAATTTCCAAGTAATGCTCAACTCAAGTGTGTGTGTGTGTGTGTGTGCGCGCGTTAAACTTCTTGTTGAATGATTTCAAATTATCTCTGAGTCTGAACTGAGGGAAAGGAAACCAAATTTTGAGCAGTCTCTCACGAGTTCAAAATACCAAATGAGGAGATTCTAAAAGAACAGACCGGTTTATGAAAGACTTGATGGGGGAGGGGCACAGCTAAGAATACTTGAGTGAGATTCTGTGATCCAAATTCGAGATAGAGCTTTTTGATAATGATAATTTGTCAGAGTAAGGTTGTGTAATCAAAATTTGAGAATGAGCTTTGTCAATCAATCAAGAATATTTGCATTAAGTTCTGTGATCAAAATTCAGAAACAACCTTTAATAATTGATAAAGAATATGTGAGTGAGGTTGTGTGATCCATCCAATTTGAGAATTAGCTTTGATAATAATGATTGAGAGCCTCTGGCCCTCTGTGGATCATGGCCGCGGGGCCAATTTTGCCTGGCCCCTTGGGGCCTCTGTGGGTCGTGGCCGCGGGGCCAAGTTGGCCTGGCCCCTTGGGGCCTCTGACCCTCTATGGATCGGGGCCAAGTTGGCCTGACCCCTCGGGGCCTCTGGCCCTCTATGGATCATGGCCGCGGGGCCAAGTTGGCCTGACCCCTTAGGACCTCAGGCCCTCTGTGGGTCGCGGCCGCGGGGGCCAAGTTGACCTGGCCCCTTGGGGCCTCTTACCCTCTATGGATCGTGGCCGCGGGGCCAAGTTGACCTGGCCCCTTGGGGCCTCTGGCCTTCTGTGGCTCGCGGCCGCGGGGCCAAGTTGGCCTGGCCCTTTGGGGCCTCTGGCCTTCTGTGGGTCGTGGCCGCGGGGCCAAGTTGGCCTGGCCCCTTGGGGCCTCTGACCGTCTATGGATCGTGGCCGCGGGGCCAAGTTGACCTGGCCCCCTGGGGCCTCTGACCCTCTATGGATCGTGGCCGCGGGGCCAAGTTGGCCTGGCCCCTTGGGGCCTCTGACCGTCTATGGATCATGGCCGCGGGGCCATGTTGGCCTGGCCCCTTGGGGCCTCTGGCCCTCTGTGGGTCGCGGCCGCGGGGCCAAGTTGACCTGGCCCCTTGGGGCCTCTTACCCTCTATGGATCATGGCCGCGGGGCCAAGTTGGCCTGGCCCCTTGGGGCTTAAGATTATTATTTTTGCAAAAGTAGTTTTGCTTGGGTCGCGGCCGCGGGGCCAAGTTGGCCTGGCCCCTTGGGGCCTCTGGCCCCCTGGGCCTGGGCCCGGTAGGCCCGGTCATTAATCCACCTATGCGCGGAGGACGCTTGAGCACTGCGCAATTGCGCAGGCGCGCACCTTAGAGGGAACATTGCTCACAGGGCACAGAGGAGGCGTCAGTGCGATACAGTTCGCGTATCGGTCACGTGACCAAAGCAGCTCATGATCGGTCACGTGACTTTCTAAAAGCGGTACGCGCACCGACACAGGGTTTCGCTCTATGAGCTCGACGCATGCGCCGATGCATCTGTGTTGCAGGACCCATCACTACTGTTACTAGAGAAGGTACAGGAATGACGGCGTGGCGAAGTTGGTAGAGTGGCCGTGCCAGCAATCGGAGGGCTGCTGGTTACTGGGGTTCAATCCCCACCTTCTACCATCCTAGTCACGATACATGTTCACATTATTTATTGACTGTATCTAAAAAAGATAAAAATATATTTTTATTTAAATGAAGATATGAAATAATCCTAAATGAAATACAATGACTTGGTTTATATTATTGTATATACTAGGTCATAAAATCAGTGTCAGTTGAGTCGGTCCATAGGTTGCCTGTAGGGATTTTTAATGTCCAGCAGATGTCAGTATTTAGTGACACAGTATCGACACAGTATCAATACAGTTTTGCAATGTGTCGAAACGCTTCATGAGGCCTCATCAACCCATCACTAAATATATCACTTTAGGTTTGTGCAGCCCTTTGAAGCATTTTTGATTAGATAGATAGATAGATATTGTCAAGACTGGGTCTATGGCGTGGTTTGTTCTCCCAGAAGGCAACGGAAAATTGGCGCGTGCAAGACGTGAATTTAAATACATGTTTAATTTTAACAATAAAAAAGGAATAAACAAAAAGTGCTGACAACGGAGGTAAAAACTTGACTATGAAAACAAAACTTGCACAAAGGCAGAAACTATGAACAATGAAACAAAAACACTAACTGTGGCATTAATAAACAAAAACTTACTTGGCAAAGAACTGTGAACATGACATGAAGTAGAGGGATGAAAAAGTGCGAGGTCGCCAGGACGAACAACAGAAACAGACAGATTTAAATAGTGACATGATCAGTGAAAACAGGTGCGTGACTCAAAACGTGAAACAGGTGCGTGACAAGACAGGTGAAAACTAATGAGTTGCTATGGAAACAAACAAACAAGGAAGTGCAACCAGGAACTAAAAAGAGTCCAAAAAACAAACACATGGCCAAAACAAAAACACGAACAGACATGACAGATAGATAGATAGATAGATAGTACTTTATTGATTCCTTCAGGAGAGTTCCCTCAGGAAAATTAAAATTCCAGCAGCAGTGTACAGAATTGAGATCGAATTTAAAAGTAAAAAGTAAATAATGGGGGAATAAATGGAAACAAAAAAGAAAAATATTACAATAAGAATACAAATAAAAAGCAACAATGAGAATAAAAACATAACAGTAAAATAAGAATATAACAAGAGAAACTAGGCAGGAGTGACCATGTTATGAAAAAGTATTGCACTGTTAAGATATATATAAGTCAACTTTGATTGATTGATAGACTTGACTACACTAACATAAACCTAAGATACAACAACACAAAATGGAAAAAAAAACATTGGTTTTTGGTCTGATTTTTCATTTTTGCTGACTAGTGATTTTTATTATGTTCAATGAAATCTGCAATGAAAATTTTAAAAAATTGTATATCTTATATCTAAACACGCTTTTTTTCAGGGTTTTTTTTTGGTCATTTTTTAAAATCAAATAAAAACAAACAATGCTTTTGTTTTTTGTTTTTTATTCCCATTTATATACAAAAAAATGACCAAAATATGCACTGACCCATACATGCACTGCAGCATGAACATAGCCTTATTCAACTCCTATATGAATTGTGCTAAATCCTGACATTAGTGAAAGACCTTAAACGCGTCTCAATTCCTCATTTCGACTTTTCCCTGCGGGGGAGCTCAGCGTAGATGAAAGGGAACAGAAAATACTGACAGGCCAACTATTAATGAAGTTGAAGAAAAGAGCAGCTCAAGTAGACTTATAGGAGCCTGAGAAACAAGTCCTATCCTTCTTTCAATCTTTATTCTTTATTCTAACGTAATCCACAAAGACTAATATCACTTTTTTGTTCCCTGTTAATCATCTTCTCCCTTATAGCCTGCTTTTGTTCCATTGAGAAGAACAGCACAATTACAGTAGTGGTCAAAAGTTTACATACACTTGTAAAGAACATAATGTCATGGCTGTCTTGAGTTTCCAATCATTTCTACAACTCTTATTTTTTTGTGATAGAGTGATTGGAGCACAAACATTCATGAAGTTTGGTTCTTTTATGAATTTATTATGGGTCTACTGAAAATGTGACCAAATCTGCTGGGTCAAAAGTATACATACAGCAATGTTAATATTTGGTTACATGTCCCTTTGGCAAGTTTCACTGCAATAAGGCGCTTCTGTTAGCCATCCACAAGCTTCTGGTGTCATGATCTGTGGTCTAGATCATGTTTTGTTTAGTTATGTTCTGTTAGTTTTGGACTCCATAGTTCCTGTTTTTTGTGCACCCTTGTTTGTTTTAGTTTCCATGACTACGCATTAGTTTCACCCGCCTTATGCACGCACCTGTTCTAATCAAGAGACTATTATTCAAGCCTGTTTTTTCAGTTAGTTGGCATGGCGACATTACTCTGTTTTTGCTTTGTTCATGCCGTCGATTCATGCTCTGCCAAGTAAGTTTTTTCATGCCACAGTTAGCGAGTTTTGTTTCATGTCCATAGTTTCTGCCTATATGTTTTGTTTCCTGCGCCAAGTTTGTGCCTCCGCCTTGTGAGCGCCTTTTGTTTGTAGCCCTTTGTAGTTGTAGAAAGATTAAATCATGTTTTTACCTGCAAGCCTTGTCCGGTCAAGTCCGTTTGCATCCAGGGAAAACAATCCTCGCTGTAAGCTGCGTAAAGATCCACGTCATGACATCTGGTTGAATTTTTGACCACTCCTCTTGACCAAATTGGTGCAGTTCAGCTAAATTTGTTGGTTTTCTGACATGGACTTGTTTCTTCAGCATTGTCCACATGTTTAAGTCAGGACTTTGGGAAGGCCATTCTAAAACCTTAATTATATCCTGATTTAGCCATTCCTTTACCACATTTGACGTGTGTTTGGGGTCATTGTCCTGTTGGAACACCCAACTGTGCCCAAGACCCAACCTCCGGGCTGATGATTTTTAGGTTGTCCTGAAGAATTTGGAGGTAATCCTCCTTTTTCATTGTCCCATTTACTCTCTGTAAAGCACCACACTGCAAAAAGTCAGTGTTCAAAAACAAGAAAAAACAAAACAAAAATTAGGGGTATTTTATTTGAACTAAGCTAACTTAGCTAACCTCAATGAACCCAAAAATACCTTAAAATAAGTATATTCTCACTAATAACAAGTGCACTTTTCTTGGTAGAAAAAAAAATTAGACCTTTTTGCTCAATTTGTAGAAAAATATTCTTAAATTAAGTAAATGCTCGTGCCATTATCTTGACATAATGATATGCGCTCGGCATCATGATTTTTTTTTCATGCTTGAAGTAAGAAATTATTACTTTAAAAAGGTAGTTTTATACTTGTGAGTGTTGATGACACAGCTTTGCATCAGTTGATATTTTAGTTTCAAGCATGTTTTATTCAAAATAGGTCATAAAATCTCAGCAACAAGCTGTAATATCTTAATGAGATAATTCAGGACCAAAACCCTTAAAACAAGTAAAACACTCTAACATAAAACCTGCTTGGTGAGAAGAATTATCTTATCACACAGAAAATAAGCAAATATCACCCTTGTTTGAGATATTTAATCTTACTTAGATTTCAGTTTTTGCAGTGCAGTTCAATTGGCAGCAAAACAGGCCCAGATCATAATACTACCACCACCATGCTTGACAGTAGGTTTGGTGTTCCTGGGATTAAAGGCCTCGCCTTTTCTTTTCCAAACATATTGCTGTCTATTGTGGCCAAACAGCTCAAATTTTGTTTCATCTGACATCACATGGACAAAGATAAGACCTTCTGGAGGAAGGTTCTGTGGTTCTGTGTCTTCATGAATGTTTTTTGTGACCAACAAGTATGTGCTCCAATCACTCTATCACAAACAAATAAGATTTGTAGAAATGATTGGAAACTCAAGACAGCCATGACATTATGCTTTTTACAAGTGTATGTAAACTTTTGACCACGACTGTATTTCCATAATTAGCAATGTTGTTTAAATGTTTGTGTATTTTTACTGGTGACAACCTAGCATGCTATGTGTGCTGCCTGCCTTCTTCATCGCTGACGACTTCAACTTGTTTTCTCTCTTTGTTTACAAAGTTCAGTGGCAGAGCAGCTGAAGCGAGGAGAGACGGTGCAGGCAGAAGCTTTTGACAGTGTCACCATTTACTTCAGCGACATTGTTGGCTTCACGTCCTTGTCGGCAGAAAGTACACCTCTGCAGGTAAACTGCAAATGATTTACCACTTGCCAATATTTTTACAAAATATTCCTAGAAAGGTCCCTTTGTCTTAAGAGCTAATTACTTATTTTTAGTCATTGACTTTACATCATAATCTTAATTTTAGTATAAATCATTATAATTTTTAGATTCTAGTTTGAAAATGTTTAAAGTATTTAAAGTTCCGGGCAAATTTTAACAATGTTTTCGATTAATCAAAGTAACCGAATATAATTAAAATTAATCGAATAATCAATTAATGAAGTATCCTCATCTGAATTCAACTCGTTTACTTTGTGTTTGCTAACGTTTAAACGTGTTCCATGTCCGAACTTCCCGTCTGCAGTGAGTCTGACACATTCCCAGTGCAGCCCAGAATAGTTCAACACAGAATATGTTGACGCAGAGTTGAGTCACCGAGACATTGCGCAACAACATGTCTCCCACTACCTCCACTTCCGGAAGGATACTATAATGATGTCCAAGCAGTCAGCAGGTTATACTTGACAAACTTACACCCTCATATTTGCAGGAATTACCTTAAAAAAGAACTCTTACTTACTTTTACTCATATTTTTTTTCGATATTATACCAAGTACCAATACCTGGGAATTGATACCAATACTTAAGGCATGGGTATCAAACTCTGGCCCGCGGGCCAAATATGGCAACCATTCTCCCGAATTTCTCCCGACTTCCACCTGGACAACAATATTGGGGGCGTGCCTTAAAGGCACTGCCTTTAGTGTCCTCTACAACCTGTCGTCACATCCACTTTTCCTCCATACAAACAGCGTGCCGGCCCAGTCACATAATATATGCGGCTTGTACACACACTTAAGTGAATGCAAGGCATACTTGATCAACAGCCATACAGGTTTACACTGAGGGTGACCGTATAAACAACTTTAACACTGTTACAAATATGCGCCACACTGTGAACCCACACCAAACAAGAATGACAAACACATTTCGGGAGAACATCCGCACCGTAACACAACATAAACACAACAGAACAAATACCCAGAACCCCTTGCAGCACTAACTCTTCCGGGACGCTACAATATACACCCCCCGTTACCACCAAACATTGATGTTTTTTCGTTTGTTTTTTGAAAGTTGATTTTGCACTATTAAGTTATATAAGCGTTGCTTGTTCCATATTCAGTGTTAAAGCAAATCAGTGTAGCAAAATGAGCAATAATTAACGTTTTATTCATGCACTTTCTCTTGCTACTTCAAGGCTTGAATGTTTGATTCATTCATTATTGTTATTTTATTTTCAAATGTATTATTAGCCTGCGGAAAAAGTTGATTTTGATATTTTCCTCAGAAGGCTGCACATAGAAAAGTGGCATTCAATTTTTATTTAAATTATATTTGATATGCCATTGATATTTTTTAATCATTGTTATTATTATATGAAACTGGATTTTGCATGTCACTTTAAAGTTATATAAGCCTTGCTTGTTCAATATTCAATGCAAAATTTGTTTGGGTCCCTATTAAAAGGTAAATTTATTCAACCTCGGCCCGCAGCTTTGTTCAGTTTTAAATTTTGGCCCACTCTGTATTTGAGTTTGACACCCCTGACTTAAGGGTACTAATTTCCGGTACTCTTGCGTGCATTTAAATGTGTTATTAAATGTTAATTGCTTGAAAAAAAGAAGTTATTTTTCTTTTGTTAAACATTTAACACTGAGCCATGCTGTCCGGTTGTTATCTTGTTTTCTTACACTTATATGTCTCATTTGCAAATACTGTACTGTTAAAAAAAGGTCCTTTACTGTATTATATAGTACTTGTATGCAGTTGCAGTGTATAGACTACGGTGTGTTGCCATATTCAAGGAGTAGTATTTGCCACAAAGTTGAATGTGTTTTGTAAAGTCCTACAAAGTGTTTATACTGTAAGTATTGTACTTATTACACACCAACTGTTTGATTGTAATGTACATCTTGGTTGTAGTTTTTATTACCAAATTTGGAGGTGTTGAAGGCATGAAGATTGCTAATGCTACCAATGTAAAATAGCATCAAGCCAGCACATTTTGAAAAATGGAGCTTTACTTTTAAGTGCTTTCCTCTTGCCTGGTTGGCACGAAACATTGTAATATTACCGAGAGCAGACATGGGCAATTATCTTAGGGAGGGGCACACTGAGAGAGAAAAAGGTGTTTGGGGTCCGGTGTGCATATAATACACACACATTTATATATATATATATATATATATATATATATATATATATATATATATATATATATATATATATATATATATATATATATATATATATATATATATATATATATATGTATATATATATATATATATATATATATATATATATATATATATATATATATATATATATATATATATATATATATATATATATATATATATATATGTGTGTGTGTGTGTGTATATATGTATGTATGCATGTATATTTTAGCATTTTATGGTAAAAACTAACCTGTCTCACGACGGTGTAAACCCAGCTCATTACCTATTTGTGGGTGAACAATCCAACACTTGGTGAATCCTGCTTTACAATAGTTTATGTATCTATATATGTAAAAACAAATCTGCTGTACGTATGTGTGCTCGGTTCCCTTATTTTCAGGAACACTAATACAAAAACTCACAATAAAATCTGATTGAATGCTAAAAACTTTATGACAGACCACCTCAAAATACAGGATGGATTTTGATTTTTTTTTTATTGAATGAATCATCCAGAATGTACAAGTTTGTACATGAAAATAAAGAATGTGGAATTTACAATATTAACTGTGAACGGTAAAACAGTGAATATTGACAACACATTAACGTCGCTCATCTTTTACTTATTAGACCACCCCCTTGATCAACAACCTTTACTATCAAGCAAAACACAACAAAAATGCAGCAAATACGGCGAAATGTGAACGCTAAGGGTAAAAAGCCACTTACAATCTAATATAATATATAATATCATGTTTGCCTGGAGTGGATGTGACGTAGTTTACTGTAATAACCCGTCAAAAGTGCTGATTCCAAACATTGAAATACCGGTACGAGTATAGTACCACGATACTAATGAATCATATTTGGTACTATACTTCCTCTAAAGGGTACTGTTATGCCACCCCCCCTCGTCGTCTCGTCATGACATTGCTGGTTTTACGAGCAGAGGAGCATGTTCGGCAGCGCACAATCACAGAGTACTTACAAGCAGACAATGTGTGTAGACAGAAAAGGGAGAACGGACGCATTTTGGCTTAAAAACTAACGATATAGGTGAAGTTATAACACTGAAAAACCTTTAGGAAGAGGTGCTTTAAGACATGGCTAGCTAGGTAGCGGCTAAAGTCCATCCGCAGTGTTTTACCTACTTCTAAATCACTAATCCTTGTCTCCATGGCGACAAATAAAGTACGTTTCTTACAAGTATCATCCCTGCAGGACGAGGAATAGCTAAACATGCTTCACTACACACCGTAGCTCACCGGCATCACAATGTAAACAAATGCCATTGGATGGATCTACACCTGACATCCACTGTAATGATACCAAGTACAGGAGCGTATCTAGTCTATACTACTATGATTACATCAATATTTTTTAGCATCACACAATCTTTTTTGTTTTTTTTTAAATGTATATTATGTTTATAAACTCAGGAAATATGTCCCTTGACACATGAGGACTTTGAATATGACCAATGTATGATCCTGTAACGACTTGGTATCGGATTGATACCCAAATTTGTGGGATCATCCAAAACTAATGTAAAGTATCAGACAACAGAAGAATAAGTGATTATTACATTTTAACAGAAGTGTAGATAGAATATGTTGAAACGGAAAATAAGCAGATATTAACAGTAAATGAAGTAGATTAATAATGTTGACAAAATAATAGAATGATAAATGACACAATGTGTTACTGCATACGTCAGCAGACTAATTAGGAGCCTTTGTTTGCTTACTTATTAATAAAATAAAATGTGTCTTGTATGTTCACTATTTTATTTAAGGACAGAATTGCAATAAGAAACATATGCTTAAAGTACCGTAAGATTTTTTATCAAAATAAAGCCAATAATGCCATTTTTTGTGGTCCCCTTTATTTAGAAAGGTATCGAAAAGTATCGAAATACATTTTGGTACCGGGACAACATTAAAACATAGTATCATTTTACGTAAATTGGTACCCGGTAGTAACATTGGACTGCGGTCAATACCGATTTCGGTACCCATCCCAAAAAACAAATACGAATCGCAATTTGTACATACCTAATACTTTGATAAGTAGATTAAGGTTAGCGGTAAAAACGTACCTTCTGTAAGAAGGGAAAGAATGTGGGAGGAGCCAAAAGCCAGGAATTAACTTTCGAAGCTTTGGAATCTCTTCTCAGTTGTATTTCATCCCCATACAATCTTTTAAAGTAATATTTACATGTTTGAAAGCTTGCTCCAAACTATTTTCAATTACGTTAACAACCGCTGCTTACTTCTTTGACTGTATCACATGTGTTTTCCTCAATAAATATTAGATATTCTATTTCTCAAGGTGGTCACGTTGCTCAACGACCTGTACACCTGCTTTGACGCCATCATCGATAACTTTGATGTTTACAAGGTGAGTCCAAGTTTGGCCGCTGGAGTCTAGTTCCAAGTTTCTACATGAGCTGATCAGTTTTGTGCAACGTTTGCGTGGCTCCAACAGGTGGAGACCATCGGCGACGCCTACATGGTGGTGTCGGGGCTGCCGGTGCGAAACGGGAAACTCCACGCCAGGGAGATCGCCGGGATGTCGCTGGCCTTGTTAGAGCAGGTGAAAACCTTCAAGATCCGCCACAGACCCAACGACCAGCTGAGACTCAGGATAGGTATTCACACAGGTGAGACTTCTTCTCAAATAGAGATGAAATGTGGACATAACCTGGAGTGGTCACTGTTGTGTAGCTTTTGAAACAGCATAGATTTGCAACAATTCACTATTGTAAATCATTGGCAACACAAATGGGTCCAGCTCACAGTCAAGGACAGTTTCATCGTAGCGTGATCTTTGTCCTTAATGCTCTAGGAATTGATCAGATATTCTCATGTTCCTACTGGTATCCTCTTCCACTCCGCCATGACGACGTCACTGCTGGATTTCAGACATCTTGCGTTCCTCCACCTCACCCAACTGTAGCGTTACTTTGTGCTTTGTCTTCTCGAGCCATTCTGTGGATCAGATCTGGTCTAAATGATGATGCCAAAGACCAGATCTGACCAATCTAAGTCTATAAGCATCAACTGATTAAACCTGCTCAGATGAGAGGCCGATGTGTTGCAACATAAATCAGTCAATCAACCAATCAAAGTTGATTTGAATAGCCCTTAATCACAAGTGTCTCAAAGGGCTGCACAAGCCACGACGACATCCTCGGCTCAGATCCCACATCAGGGCAAGGAAAAACTCAACCCAACCTAAATGAACGTTGAAGACGGAAAAACATTTTCAAGAGTAAAACAAACACGGAGAATGCCTGCAACTTAATATTGGACAATAAGGAAGCCTTTTTTTTGGTATAGTTGTAACTAATTTATTACTATTACTAATATGAATATTCCATCCATCCATTTCCTACCGCTTTTTATTAGTTGTAATTAGAGATGTCCGATAATGGCTTTTTTGCCGATATTCCGATATTGTCCAACTCTTAATTACCGATTCCGATATCAACCGATACCGATATATACAGTCGTGGAATTAACACATTATTATGCCTAATTTTGTTGTGATGCCCCGCTGGATGCATTAAACAATGTAACAAGGTTTTCCAAAATAAATCAACTGAAGTTATGGGGGAAAAAATGCCAACATGGCACTGCCATATTTATTATTGAAGTCACAAAGTGCATTATTTTTTTAAACATGCCTCAAAACAGCAGCTTGGAATTTGGGAAATGCTCTCCCTGAGAGAGCATGAGGAGGTTGAGGTGGGCGGGGTTGAGGTGGGGGGATAGGAGGTATCGGGGGGTGTATATTGTAGCGTCCCGGAAGAGTTAGTGCTGCAAGGGGTTCTGGGTATTTTTCCTGTTGTGTTTATGTTGTGTTACGGTGCGGATGTTCTCCCGAAATGTGTTTGTCATTCTAGTTTGGTGTGGGTTCACAGTGTGGCGCATATTTGTAACAGTGTTAAAGTTGTTTATACGGACACCCTCAGTGTGACCTGTATGGCTGTTGACCAAGTATGCATTGCATTCACTTGTGTGTGTGAAAAGCCGTGGATATTATGTGATTGGGCAGTGCCTTTAAGGTTTATTGGCGCTCTGTACTTCTCCCTACGTCCGTGTACCACTCCGTACAGCGGTGTTTTAAAAAGTCATACATTTTACTTTTTGAAACCGATACCGATAATTTCCGATATTACATTTTAAAGCATTTGTCGGACATCTCTAGTTGTAATTAATTAAAACAGTACAGTAATGTGACAATATGCTCTGACTATGTGCTTTTACTGCCGTCTATTGTCTACTTTTAAAGGGGATCTGCACTTGCTTTTGGAATTTTGCCTATCGTTCACAATCATTATGAGATACAAGAAAACAAATTTGTTTTTTTTCCGCTTTCTAACATGTCATAATCGTCTTGTTCTAGATGGCTAGCAATGCAGCTAATGGGAGCAATCAATTCTACCTCTAAATCACTTTAAAAATGCTTTCAAAAACCATCAACAATACTTCCTTTATGTTCCGTAACCTGTATAATAACCAAGCTGTAGCAACATTGTTATTGTATGAATTATTTTTCTAGCATACTACATCGCCGTGCTATGGTATTATTAGCTGCATTTATCATGATCAATATAAAGTGTGACTCACTCGATGGACGGGGTTTTTTTTCCCCGGTTAATTATGGGTAAACACTCCATTTATGTCGAAATAGCTTGGCTTCAAGTTCCACATTTTGCAGCTTCGATTCACTTTCACCTCACTCTGTCGACTTCCGTCTGCTCCAACGTCTCACTCTTCCTTCGTACTCGCTTCTAGAAGCAGGAGTTCATCCTCCATAAATTCATATTAAAAAAGATAAGGTTGTGAATGCTCTTTTGTCCAAAAAATAATCGTCTTTGTTGTTTGTTACCAAATCTGCCATGATTAGAACATACACTCGTGTTTGAATCCAGAAGTAGGAACACAAGCTGTTGCCAGAAGTCAGACGGAAATAAATGCGCGGAAGAATTACAAAACCCAAAACCAGTGAAGTTGGCGGCGTTTCTGGGTGTTGTTGATAAATGGCTTTCGCTTTGCATAGTAGAGTTTTAACTTGCACTTCCAGATCTTTCTATGCCACATCAATGTGGAATGCGCTCCCAACAGGTATAAAAGAAAGGGCATCTCTATCCTCCTTCAAAACCGCAATAAAAGTTCATCTCCAGGCAGCTACAACCCTAAACTAACACCCTCCCCGGATTGCTAATAATCAAATGTAAACAATCAAATGCAGATACTTTTTCTTATGCCTTCTCTCTCTCTCTCTCTCTCTCTCTCTCTCTCTCTCTCTCTCTCTCTCTCTCTCTCTCTCTCTCTCTCTCTCTATGTCCACTACTTGCTGTCCATATCCTACCCCCGCCCCTCCACACCCTTGATTGTAAATAATGTAAATAATTCAATGTGATTATCTTGTGTGATGACTGTATTATGATGATAGTATATATGATAGTATATATCTGTATCATGAATCAATTTAAGTGGACCCCGACTTAAACAAGTTGAAAAACTTATTCGGGTGTTACCATTTAGTGGTCAATTGTACGGAATATGTACTTCACTGTGCAACCTACTAATAAAAGTCTCGATCAATCAATCAATCAATGTAGCGACAAACTGTAGTTACTGACAGTGGTTTTCTGAAGTGTTCCTGAGCCCTTGTGGTGATATCTTTTACACACTGATGTCGCTTTTTGATGCAGTACCGCCTGAGGGATCGAAAGTCACGGGCATTCAATGTTACGTGCTGTGATTTCTCCAGATTCTCTTAACCTTTTGATGATATTACAGACCTTAGATGGTGAAATCCCTAAATTCCTTGTTAAAAAATGTTGTTCTTAAACTGTTCGACAATTTGCTCACGCGTGTGTTCACAAAGTGGTGACCCTCGCCCCATCCTCGTTTGTGAATGACTGAGCATTTCATGGAAGCTGCTTTTATACCCAATCATGGCACCCACCTGTTCCCAATTAGCCTGTTCACCTGTGGGAAGTTCCAAATAAGTGTTTGATGAGCATTCCTCAAATTTCTCAGTCTTTTTTGACACTTGTGCCAGCTTTTTTGAAACATGTTGCATGTATTGAATTCCAAATGAGCTAATATTTGCAAAAAATAACAAAGTTTTCCGGTTCGAACGTTAAGTATCTTGTCTTTGCAGTCTATTCAATTGAATATAAGTTGAAAAAGATTTGCAAATCATTGTATTCTGTTTTTATTTACGATTTACACAATGTGCCAACTTCACTAGATTTGGGGTTTATAGTTACGGCAATGATTAAAATGACCAAAATATGGTAAATATTGAACATATTACATATTATTAAGCATTCTCAATAACACACAGTTATCTTGCTCCTTCGCTGTGTTACCACATAGGTATAGCTCGGTATAGCTCGGTTGGTAGAGTGGCCGTGCCAGCAACTTGAGGGTTGCAGGTTCAATTCCCGCTTCCGCCATCCTAGTCACTGCCGTTGTGTCCTTGGGCAAGACACTTTACCCACCTGCTCCCAGTGCCACCCACACTGGTTTAAATGTAACTTAGATATTGGGTTTCACAATGTAAAGCGCTTTGAGTCACTTGAGAAAAAGCGCTATATAAAAAATGTAATTCACTACCAACTTACAGTACATCTATTTACCAGTACAAGCTGCACAATGACTACTCTAATCCGTCGACGGTGGCATTGTCCCTTGAGAAGATATACTGTAAAAACAATTGTTCTTGACAAGAGTATGTCCTAATTGTCAGTCATTAGCAATGTGATGTCATCAATGTGTTGGCAGGTCCAGTGTGTGCTGGAGTGGTGGGCTTGAAAATGCCCAGATATTGTTTGTTTGGAGACACTGTCAACACATCCTCACGAATGGAGTCCAACGGAGAAGGTGAGTGTCAAAATCTATTTTTAGTTGCTTTTTCCAGAACCCCTTCGAGAACCTACACACATGTTTTTTGACACAAATATCCTACTGGTGGCAATGTTACTACTGCGTGTTGTTGTTTCTTCAAATCCTGGCCTTTTTGAGATTAAGGTTGCAAGGAACACTTAAAAACATTGATAACAAAAATTCATGCAATCACAAGTTGATTCAATGTTATTGGAAAGTAAATAAGCCTCAAAACATTGCAAAGATCTGAAAAAGCTGCCGCAATTCAGGCATTTTATTACAAAACAATCCTATGATATCCTGGAGGCACTGAACAGTATCAATTACTCCGTGTTGCCAGATGGGAAATTACTAATTATTTTACCAATACTTTTTTTTATGCATACAAAATATTATAATAAATGCGATCAAAAGTCAGTTTATAATGGAGCCTACGGGAGTCGCTCTATTCTGCCTATTACCGTATTTTTCGGACTATAAGGCGCACTTAAAATCCTTTTATTTTCTCAAAACTCGACAGTGCGCCTTATAGGTGCGCCTATTGTACGTAAGTTGTGCCTACCGACCTCGAAGCTATTTTATTCGGTACATGTTGAAAAGATAAGTGTGACCAGTAGATGGCAGTCACACATAAGAGATAAGTGTAGACTGCTATATGACTCAAGTAAACAACACCAAATGTTATATGTTTAATTGAAAACATAGAACATTCCACACGGCGCTCAAAAATATATCAAGATGTTTTAGTACGACTTTGGTAAGCTCTGATAATATGACCCCTTTAATGCGCCCTAATAATATGTTCTTGTACGAGCTATAAACACACACACACACACAAACATTCTTGTATTTGTTAACTTCTTGAGACCTCCGAAAAATGCCTACCTCTTTAGGACCACCCTTTCTAGATATATAAAGATTTGTATTTACAACATTAATAATGTATACATACTATGCAAATATAAAAAAGCTTGTTGTGAAAAATTAGTTGGAAAAAAAGTCACAATTTCTCAAGAAAAACTTAAAATTTTGGCAGTATTATAATAAAAGTTGTATTTGACTCAACGCAAGTCAAAATTTTACAAGAAAAACTGAAAATTTTTCTTGGAAAAGTTGGAATTTGACTCAATAACAGTCGCAATTTTACAAGAAAAGCTTAAAATGTTGGCAATTTTCTGAAAAGAGTCGTAATTTTTACTCGACAAAAGTCACAATTTTTTAATAAGAAAACTTTAAAATGTTGGCAATAATATAAAAAATAATCATAATTTTACTTGGAAAAATTATGACAAGTGATACTTTTACTCAGAAAAATGTCACTATTTTACAAGAACAACAAAAAAAATCCCAATATTGTGATAAAAGTCTGAATTTTATATGACAAATCACCATTTTGCAGTAAAAAAGTAATAATTTTACATAAAGTAATTTTACAAGAAAATATTGCAATATTACAGAAACAGTATGAGAAATTGTTCCCAATTTTATAAGAAAAAAGTCGACACATTGTGAGAAAAAGACTGCTTCTAGTTCTTTTTTTTTTTTTTTTTTTGAATTTTTTGTTTGTAATTGGTTTTTAATCTTCATTATTTACTTCACGTTATTACATTATGTCTCTATATACATATTTTATTTATTTGTTATCAATTTTAGCCAAAGGGGGAGCACTTCAAATTTTTACACACACTTATTATTTCATATGTTGACCAGAGGGGGAGCACTTCAAATTTTTACACACACTCGTGATTTCATAGGTTGACCAGAGGGGGAGCACTTTTAAAAACGACACAGTCAATTTGAAAAATCCTTCCTTTTTGGGACCACCCTCATTTTGATAGATTTCACCACCAGGTGTGCAAATGAGACATTCTCTATTAGATGCAATGGTTTTCCGTATCGGGACCATGATTTCGGTCCTAACTTGTTCACCGGTCCTCAAATGGAAGGTACTTTTCCTTGTTGATGTCTCAAGAAGGGTATAAATACAAGAACACAATGAACACATATTCCTGCCCTTAAAGAACCCCCTTATCTCTGGAAGAATTCACCTGTCAGAAAACTCACATGTTATTGTTTCTATTTCTATGAGCAAGATTTCTTGGTTGAGTTCATTATTTGTATGAAGGAAGTTTATTCATCATGAAAATGTATCCTTAATCAAATCTGTCAGTCAGTATTTGGAAACGAAAGGTGTAGCCGGACTTTTATTCTGGCGCTTCTTTTCTAAACCTGCAGAGAGATCAATGCAGGTATTGATTAACTACTAAGTCACTTCCTGTGTTCCGCCTGTGCTGCTAAATAATTGATAGCACTTAGCAGCAGTAAACTGAACCCAAAGTCACCGTCAGGATCCTCGTGTCAAATCGACTCCTCCAAATGATAATAATACAGAAAACACAACGTCCTCTCTTCATGTGTACTCAAGCAGGCACAGAGCAGACTTTGCCCGGGTCATAACTCCCAGTAGTAAAAAAGTCCAGACTACAGACGTTAATCAGGATCAAACACCAGAACATGGCTGCCAAGGCTTCCGGAAGCTTCCGGAATGTGCACTCGTATATCAACATCCCAACTCCGTGTTAATAGTTGTGATATAAAATACTCAAGTTTGCCAATAAAAATCAATAAACAGTGTGTGAATGTGTCATATAATATGAGGGGTCATATAAGACCATTTCAGTAGTGTCAATGAGAGTGTTTCAGTAGTGTGTGTGAGAGAAAAACATTTCAGTTGCTTATGCGAGAGCATTTCAGTAGTGTGTATAAGAGCGTTTCAGTTGTGTTTATGAGAGCGTTTCAGTAGTGTGTGTGAGAGAAAAAACATTTCAGTTGTTTATGTGAGAGCATTTCAGTAGTGTGTATAAGAGCGTTTCAGTAGAGTGAATGACAGTGTTCCAGTAGTGTGTGTGAGAGAAAAAACATTTCAATTTGTTTATGTGAGCATTTCAGTAGTGTATAAGAGCGTTTCAGTAGTGTGTATGAGAGCGTTTCAGTAGTGTGTGTGAGAGAAAAACATTTCAGTTGCTTTTGTGAGAGCATTTCAGTAGTGAGTATAAGAGCGTTTCAGTAGTGTGTATGAGAGCGTTTCAGTAGTGTGTGAGAGAAAAAAACCATTTCAGTTGTTTTTGTGAGAGCATTTCAGTAGTGTGTGAGAGAAAAACATTTCAGTTGTTTATGTGAGAGCATTTCAGAAGTGTGTATAAGAGCGTTTCAGTAGTGTGCATGAGAGAAAAACATTTCAATTGTGCATGTGAGAGCATTTCAGTAGTGTGTATAAGAGCATTTCAGTAGTGTGTATGACACCGTTTCAGTCGTGTGTGTGAGAGAAAAACATTTCAGTTGTTTATGTGAGAGCATTTTAATAGTGTATATAAGAGGGTTTCAGTAGTGTGTGTGAGAGAAAAACATTTCAGTTGTTTATGTGAGAGCATTTCAGTAGTGTGTATAAGAGCGTTTCAGTAGTGTGAATGAGAGCGTTTTAAAACTGTGTGTGTGAGAGAAAAACATTTCAGGTGTTTATGTGAGAGCATTTCAGTAGTGTGTATAAGAGCGTTTGAGTAGTGTGTGTCAGAGAAAAAAATGTCAGTTGTTTATGTGAGAGCATTTTAGTAGTGTGTATAAGAGTGTTTCAGTAGTGTGTGTGAGAGAAAAACATTTCAGTTGTTTATGTGAGAGCATTTCAGTAGTGTGTATAAAAGCGTTTCAGTGGTGTGTGTGAGAACGTTTCACTAGTGTGTGTGAGAGAAAAACATTTCAGTTGTTTATGTGAGAGCATTTCAGTAGTGTGTATAAGAGCGTTTCAGTAGTGTTTATGAGAGTGTTTCAGTAGTGTGTGTGACAGAAAAAACATTTAAGTTGTTTATGTGAGAGCATTTCAGTAGTGTGTATAAAAGCGTTTCAGTGGTGTGTGTGAGAGCGTTTCAGTAGTGTGTGTGAGAGAAAAACATTTAAGTTGTTTATGTGAGAGCATTTCAGTAGTGTGTATAAGAGCGTTTCAGTCGTGTGTATGGGAGCGTTTTAGTAGTGTGTATGGTAGTGTTTCAGTAGTGTGAGAGAAAAATATTTCAGTTGTTTATGTGAGAGCATATCAGTAGTGTGTATAAGAGTGTTTCGGTAGTGTGTGTGAGCGTTTCAGTAGTGTGTGTGAGAGCGTTTCAGTCGTGTGTGTGAGAGAAAAACATTTCAGTTGTTTATGTGAGAGCATTTCAGCAGTGTGTATAAGAGCATTTCAATAGTGTATGTAAGAAGTTTTTCTGAATAATCTCCCTAACGGCGCCTCATAATATAAAGCCTGTGATTAAAGCAGCATTGAAAATATTTAAAAATGCATCGATCGTTAGCAGCGTAGCAAACACATGAGCTTGACACATTTTCAGGACTTATGCAGATCCCAAATACACATCAGCAGGTACCAGAAGGTAAGAAAAGTTGGTTTTGAATAGTATTGCGAAACAAAACGGCAGGTAATAAGTCTGCTAATGGGTGCTTTTTTGCGGTCCTCATACACACACTATAATAATACTCGTATGTTTAAAGCGCCGACAATCCATCAAGCGGTGTGGCTTCATAGCTTACCGAAGTCGTACTAAAACATTTTGACTGACACACACACACACACACTCACAAAAATGATTGTGTTTGTTACCTTCTTGAGACCTCCGAAAAATGCCTACCTCTTTAGGACACCCTTTCTAGATGTATAAACATTAATAATATATAGATACTATGCAAATATAAAAAAGCTTGTTGTGAAAATGAGTTGAATTTCACAAGAAAAAAGTCCCAATTTCTCAAGAAAAACTTAGAATTTTGGCAGTATTATAATAAAAGTCATATTTCACTCAACGCAAGTGAAAATTTTACAAGAAAAACTCAACATTTTTCTTGGAAAAGTTGGAATTTGACTCAATAACAGTCACAATTTTACAAGAAAAGCTTAAAATTTTGGCAATTTTCTGAAAGAGTCGCAATTTTTACTTGACAAAAGTCACAATTTTATAAGAAAACTTTAAAATGTTGGCAATATTATAAAAAATAATCATAATTTCACTTGGAAAAATTATGACGAGTCATAATTTTACTCCAAAAAATGTCAACTATTTTACAAGAACAACAAAAAAATTGGCAATACTGTGATAAAAGTCTGAATTTTGTATGACAAATCACCATTTTGCAGTAAAAAGTAATAATTTTACATAAAAAAGTAATAATTTTACAAGAAAATATTGCAATATTACAGAAACAGTATGAGAAATTGTTCCCAATTTTATAAGAAAAAAGTCGACACATTGTGAGAAAAAGACTGCTTTTAGTTCATTTATTTATTTTTTTGAATTTTTGGTTTGTAATTGGTTTTTAATCTTCATTATTTACTTCAAGTTATTACAATATGTCTCTATATATATCATATATGGTTTTAAATATATATATATATATATATATATATATATATATATATATATATATATATATATATATATATATATATATATATATATATATATATATATATATTTTTTTTTTTTTTTTAAATACATTTTGGCCAAAGTGGGCGCACTTAAAATTTTTACACACACTTGTTATTTCATAACTGCTAATAGGTGCTTTTTTGCTGTCCTTATACACACACTGATTTTTAAACGCCGTGTGTAATGTTCTATATTCTCAATGGAACATTTAAAAATTTTAGTGTTGGTTACCGCCATCATATTGCAGTTTACACGTATCTCTTATGTATGACTGCCATCTACTGGTCACACTTATCATTACACCATGTACCACATAAAATTGCTTCGAGGCCGGTAAGCACAACCAGAATGATGCCGTACATTAGGCGCACCGGGTTATAAGGCGCACTGTCGATTTTTGAGAAAATGAAAGGATTTTAAGTGCGCCTTATTGTCTTAAAAATACGGTATTTATTATTATTATTATTATTATTATTATAATTGTTACGTCCTTTAAATGTTGCTCTATTTTTGGCCATGACTTTGGTTGTGTTACTCCAAGTGTAATTATTTTTAAGTGATTTCAAGAGTTTTTTTCACGTTGAATTTTAACATTTTTAAATCAAACTGGGAAATAAGTCCAACCCAGTTAAGTAGTGCCAGGAAAAAAAAATCCTCATGGTGTTAAGATTGTATCTTTTTTTTTGGATTGCTAGAAGACCTCGCCGCATTACACACACACACACACACACACACACACACACACACACACACACACACACACACACACACACACACACACACACACACACACACACACACACACACACACACACACACACACACAGTGCCAGTTTCTCCACAGGTGCAGCACACATGCAGACATGACAGAAGAAACTTTGTTCGTGGTCGTAATCATTTGTTTTGCTTTCCATCGCGTTTGCAAGGAGTCATGGCTGTCAAGGGTTACATTATCACCCACCATGACACCTTTGCTCATTTTATTCAGGACTAAAGTTGATTAAAAATAGGAACCGCAATATCTTGAGGACTTTTCGTGCTGGCACTACTTACAGTAAATGCTATTCAACCATGTACTCCCCAAAGGGTTAAACATGACTGACTGACTAATTTACTGTCTGACGGACTAACTCACTGACTGACTTACCAACTTACTGATTAACTGACTGACTAGCCGATTGACTGATTAACTGACTGACAAATGAAGTAATTAAGTGACTGACTAGCTTACTTACTGACTGACTAGCTTACTTACTGACTGACTAGCTTACTTACTGACTGACTAACTGTCTGACGGACTTACTAACATATTAATGAACTAAGTGACTGATACTGACTAACTGACAATGGGAGTCTTTGCAGTAAATGCTGATATTTTTCTGTTTCTGACAGCTTTGAAGATTCACGTATCTTCAGCCACTAAAGAAGTGTTGGATGAGTTCGGCTACTTTGATCTTCAGTTACGAGGAGACATAGAAATGAAAGTAAGCAGTGGTAACATTCACTCAACACTCATTCTACTTTTTACACTAGAACATTCCTCAAGTACATCACATGACTTATTTCATATTAGTTATACTAAGTATTTCTATTTGTTGTACTCCAATTGTCATGATTCAAATAGTTTACATTGTGACTGGAAGTGTTCTGCCAAACCTTCACTTTAGTCTTCAGTAAGCAACAATCTCATGATTTGTTTGTTTGTTTTTTAAACAATATTCTTTTGATTTGCCTTCAAAAGTCTTGCCTTGCTTTTCATGGTAGCTGCCAGTAAAGATAGAAAACAACAACACATGATGCAAAGAATAGCATAACATGTGTCAAACATGCTGGAGGCAAACATAGCACATGGACATATTTTACTGCTAATGGAACACGTGTTTATTGTGTGAATCCTGGAAACATTCACACAATAAACATACAATATTTAACGCCACTTTTCACATAATGAGGTGAAAATGTACTACATTATTACATAATGAGGTGAAAATGTACTACATTTTTACATAATGAGGTGAAAATGGGGTACAATAATACATAATTGGGTGAAAATATATTACATTATTACATAACGAAGTGAAAATGTACGACATTATTATGTAATGAGGTGTAAATGTATTACATTGTTACATAACGAGGTGAAAAAATACTATGTTATCACATAATGAGGTGAAAATGTACTACATTATTGCATAATGATGTGAAAATGTATAATGATGTGAAAATGTACTACATTATTACATAATGAGATGAAAATGGGCTAAACTATTATATAATGAGCTGAAAAAGTACTACATTATTACATAATGAGGTAAACATGTACTACATTTTTACATAATGAGGTAAACATGTACTACATTATTACATAATGAGGTGAAAATGTACTACGTTATTACATAATGAGATGAAAATGTACTTCAGTATTACATAATGAGGTGAAAATGTACTACATTTTTACATAGAGGTAAACATGTACTACATTATTACATAAAGAGGTGAAAATGTACTATTTTATTACATAATGAGGTGAAAATGTACTACATTATTACATAATGAGGTGAAAATGGTCTACATTATTACATAATGAGGTGAAAATGGTCTACATTATTACATAATGAGGTGAAAATGTACTACATTATTACATAATGAGATGAAAATGTACTACATTATTACATAATGAGGTGAAAATGTACTACATTATTACATAATGAGGTGAAAATGTACTACATTATTACATAATGAGGACAAAATGTACTACATTATTACATAATGAAGTGAACATTTACTACATTATTACATAATGAAGGGAAAATGTACTACATTATTACATAATGAGGTGAAAATGTACTACATTATTACATAATGAGGTGAAAATGTACTACATTATTACATAATGAGGTGAAAATGTACTACATTATTACATAATGAGGTGAAAATGTACTACATTATTACATAATAAGGTGAAATTTTACATTATTACATAATGAGGTGAAAATTTACTACATTATTAAATAATAAGGTGAAAATGTACTACATTATTACATAATGAAGGCAAAATGTACTACATTATTACATAATGAGGTGAAAATGTACTACATTACTGCAGGAGGTGAAAATCTACTACATTTGTACATAATGAGGTGCAGATGGGGTACATTATTGTATAATGAGGTGAAAATGTACTACATTTGTACATAATGAGGTGAAAATGTACTACAATATTACATAATGAGGTGAAAATGTACCACATTATTACATAATGAGGGGAAAATGTACTACATTATTACATAATGAGATGAAAATGTACTACATTATTACATAATGAGGTGAAAATGTACTACATTATTACATAATGAGGACAAAATGTACTACATTATTACATAATGAAGTGAACATTTACTACATTATTACATAATGAAGGGAAAATGTACTACATTATTACATAATGAGGTGAAAATGTACTACATTATTACATAATGAGGTGAAAATGTACTACATTATTACATAATGAGGTGAAAATGTACTACATTATTACATAATGAGGTGAAAATGTACTACATTATTACATAATAAGGTGAAAATTTACATTATTACATAATGAGGTGAAAATTTACTACATTATTAAATAATAAGGTGAAAATGTACTACATTATTACATAATGAAGGCAAAATGTACTACATTATTACATAATGAGGTGAAAATGTACTACATTACTGCAGGAGGTGAAAATCTACTACATTTGTACATAATGAGGTGAAAATGGGGTACATCATTACATAATGAGGTGCAGATGGGGTACATTATTGTATAATGAGGTGAAAATGTACTACATTTGTACATAATGAGGTGAAAATGTACTACAATATTACATAATGAGGTGAAAATGTACCACATTATTACATAATGAGGTGAAAATGTACTACATTATTACATAATGAGATGAAAATGTACTACATTATTACATAATGAGGTGAAAATGTACTACATTATTACATAATGAGGACAAAATGTACTACATTATTACATAATGAGGTGAACATTTACTACATTATTACATAATGAAGGGAAAATGTACTACATTATTACATAATGAGGTGAAAATGTACTACATTATTTCATAATGAGGTGAAAATGTACTACAATATTACATAATGAGGTAAACATGTACTACATTATTACCTAATGAGGTGAAAATTTACTATATTATTACATAATGAGGTGAAAATGTATTACATAATATTGTACCCCATTTTCACCTAATTATCAAATAATGTGAAAATGTACTGTTTTTACATAATGAGGTGAAAATGTGCTACATTTGTACATAATGAGGTGAAAATGTACTTCAGTATTACATAGTGAGGTGAAAATGTACTACATTATTAAAATAATGAGGTGAAAATGTACTACATTATTACATAATGAAGTGAAAATGTACTACATTATTACATAATGACGTGAAAATTGACTACATTATTACATAATGAGGTGAAAATGTACTACAATACTGCATGAGGTGAAAATCTACTACATTTGTACATAATGAGGCGAAAATGGGGTACATCATTACATAATGAGGTGCAGATGGGGTACATTATTGTATAATGAGGTGTAAATGTACTACATTTGTACATAATGAGGTGAAAATGTACTACATAATTACATAATGAGGTAAAAATGTACTACATTATTACATAATGAGGTGAAAATGTACTACATTTGTACATAATGAGGTAAAAACGGGGTACATTATTACATAATGAGGTGAAAATTTACTACATTTGTACATAATGAGGTAAAAACGCAGTACATTATTACATAATGAGGTGAAAATGTACTACATTTGTACATAATGAGGTAAAAACGGGGTACATTATTACATAATGAGGTGAAAATGTACTACATTTGTACATAATGAGGTAAAAACGGGGTACTTTATTACATAATGAGGTGAAAATTTACTACATTTGTACATAATGAGGTAAAAACGCAGTACATTATTACATAATGAGGTGAAAATGTACTACATTTGTACATAATGAGGTGAAAATGTACTACATTTGTACATAATGAGGTGAAAATGTACTACATTTGTACATAATGAGGTGAAAATGGGGTACAATATAATATATTGAGGTGAAAATGTACTACGTTATTACATAATGAGGTGTAAATGTACTACATTTGTACATCATGAGGTAAACATGTACTATGTTACATAATGAGGTGCAGATGGGGTACATTATTTTATAATTAGGTGTAAATGTACTACATTTGTACATAATGAGGTGAAAATGGGGTGAATTTTTATATAACGAGGTGAAAATGTACTACATTATTACATATTACAATGTTTCGCACTCCTATAACAATAGAATGTAGAGGCACACTATAAAAAATGTGCAAACACTTGCGGATGTAAGCTGTAATTATTGTGTAACAATGATGTTTATGAGGATTAAAAGACAACATGGAGGTTAATAATCAATGCAGTCATTGATGAAGGTGTTGATGTTTGTGTTTCAGGGCAAAGGGAAAATGAGAACGTTTTGGCTTCTGGGGGAGAAATCTGACGTGTACGTTATCTGACAGGATCAAAGCTTCTTCTTTATTTGTTCTAGAATAACACGTCTCTATGTTGGTCATTTTTTTATGCAGATGAAAACCAACACGACCAAAAATAAAAATACACCAGACCAGGAAAAATCAGGTATTTTTATCACCTGAATGCTGCAATCGCTGAAAAAAAAAAAGTAAAACTTGTTTGCTTTTTTTTGTATAAAGTTTTCTGTCCTTCACAGAAAATATCAAGAGTTTTTGTGCTTTCTATATTTAGATTTGTATGTGTTTTGATGTAATATTTCCTGTTTATATTCACGTCCTTTATTAGCGTTACACAAATACAAGGTGTACATATGTATATCCAAATACTGTAAGATATTTTCTCCAATAAACTCATTGAAAACATCTGAACACCCTTCTATTATCGCTGTCTTCCCATTCCGGAACATTGCTTTTATGCTGGAAAAATCCAAAGAAAAAGTGTTGTTTTTTAACAGCTTCAACTTCATCACCCGCATTTAGCTGCCGACAGGAAGTGGGAGGAAAGAGCGGCCACATCTGTGTCGTCATGACATCACCGCTCGTTAGATGCTCATTATCAGCTGTGTGTGTGTGTGTGTGTTTGTGTGTGTGTGTGTGTGTGTGTGTGTGTGTGTGTGTGTGTGTGTGTGTGTGTGTGTGTGTGTGTGTGTGTGTGTGTGTGTGTGTGTGTGTGTGTGTGTGTGTGTGTGTGTGTTCTGGCAATGCTTACTTAATGGGGACATCGCTCTGTTTACACAGTCACCTTTAGGGGACCTCTGACGGTATGGGGACAAAAAAACCAGGTCTTCTAAAGGGAAACCTTTTTAAGTGATAGTCAGATCCATTCTGAAGATGCCTAAGTGATTTTTAAAATAGTAGATTAAGAGATCCTCAGCAAGACTGGTTAAGTAGAACAGTTTTTTTTTAATGTTATTTATGTTCAATGTTGTTAAAAATAAAAAGTAAAAATAAATGTTTAAATGAGTATTTTATTTATGTGGTTTAAGGTAAGATAAGATAATCCTTTATTGATCCCACAACAGGGAAATGTGGGTTACTTTGTTTACGTGTTTCAAATATTAGTAAAAGAGAAAATACATTTTCTTGAAAAGTGAAACATTTGTTATCCTGGCATTAATAGTACTGTGATTCTGTATGGTATACATCCTTAGTTAAAACTCATATAGTTTTTTCCCTGGTCCCCACAAGTGATGATCAAAAACTTGGTCCCCATTTCAAATGATAACCAGTATATGTGTGCGTGTGTGTGTGTGTGTGTGGGTGTGTGTGTGTGTGTGTGTGTGTGTGTGTGTGTGTGTGTGTGTGTGTGTGTGTGTGTGTGTGTGTGTGTGTGTGTTCTGGCAATGCTTACTTAATGAGGACATCACTCTGTTTACAGTCACCTTTAGGGGACCTCTGACGGTATGGGGACAAAAAAACAGGTCCTTTTTAAATTGTTGGAAATTTGGGAAGGAAATTTGGGTTACTTTTAGAGATGTAAAAATGCTTTAAAATGTAATATCGGAAATTATCGGTGTCGTTTTTTTTATTATCGGTATCGTTTTTTAATTTTTTTTATTTTTATTAAATCAACATAAAAAACACAAGATACACTTACAATTAGTGCACCGACCCAAAAAACCTCCCTTCCCCATTTACACTCATTCACACAAAAGGGTTGTTTCTTTCTGTTATTAATATTCTGGTTCCTACATTATATATCAATATATATCAATACAGTCTGCAAGGGATACAGTCCGTAAGCACACATGATTGTGCGTGCTGCTGGTCCACTAATAGTACTAACCTTTAACAGTTAATTTTACTCATTTTCATTAATAACTAGTTTCTGTGTAACTGTTTTTGTATTGTTTTACTTTCTTTTTTATTGAAGAAAATGTTTTTAATTTTTTTCTTATTTTTTTTTTTTTTTAAAGGACCTTATCTTCACCATACCTGGTTGTCCAAATTAGGCATAATAATGTGTTAATTTCACGACTGTATATATCGGTATCGGTTGATATCGGTATCGGTAATTAAAGAGTTGGACAATATCGGAATATCAGATATCGGCAAAAAGCCATTATCGGACATCCCTAGTTACTTTGTTTACGTGTTTCAAATATTGGTAAAAGAGAAAATACATTTTCTTGAAAAGTGAAACATTTGTTATCCTGGCATTAATAGTACTGTGATTCTGTATGGTATACATCCTTAGTTAAAACTAATATATTTTTCCAAAAACAAAATCTGGTTTAGTGTTCCTTAGGATGACATTTTCATACAGCATGATTATAAAACATTATTACCTTAAAGTATGACTGACATTCAGAATGTTCCATCCTTCTATATATGGTAGTTGGAGTTGCAGACAACTTCATTACTGCTAAATAGCACTTTTCAGTAATGTCACAGAAGTGCTTGAACATTTAAGTGGTGAAACTTCCTATAAGTCAGGGGTGTCCAAACTTTTTCCACTGAGGGCCGCACACTGAAAAATCAAAGCAAGCGGGGGCCATTTTGATATTTTTTATTTTAAAAACCAATACAATATATGTATAAAAAAGATACATTTAGGCCTCCACTCAAACTTGATCCCGGGGACCCCAAAAGGTTTTGGTCCAAAAAAATATTACAAATGTGTCATTATTTAGTATTATTATTATTATTATTATTCAAGGTTTAAATCTCTAGATCAACATTAGGTCTATCTGTCAATATGACGCTTTTAAAGATTTAAATTGTATGCCATTTTTGTCAAGGAAAACCGTGTTTTTTTATGGAGAAAAACACAAAATATGCAATATTTTCCCCCCAATAAAATTTCAAAGTGGAATATTTGAGATTATATAATAATTGGAGTCTTAAAAAGGTCAATAACCCATAACAACATTGATTTTAATTCACTATTTTTTTGAGCAATGACACTTAAAAAAAAAGTCCCACTAAAATTATTGGGGATCCAAAAGGGTTCTACTCATTAAAGTTTAAAAAAATTAATCCAACATTTTTTTTAACTTTTACCACATAGATCAACTTCAGATCTATCCGTCAATTATAAGTTTTATTGTTGTTTATGTTTTTTGTTTGTTCGTTTTAGGCCCTTCTTTAAAAAACTTTGTTTTTTAAATGGCAACCAAAAAATATGCAACATTTCCCCCCCAAAATATCTCAAAGTGGAATATTCAATGTGAAGTAAATGGAGCCTTGAATAGGTCAATAATTCATAATGACATTGATTTTGATTCATTATTATTTTTTAAAGAAAGAAACTGCCTGCATGGCAGCTTTGTGTTATTAGAGTAAATAATGCAACATTTTCTTGTTACATTTCACCTGTTTGCTCTTTTATACCACTTTTTATTTTTTTTATTTTTTTCATCATAGTTTTAGAATGTGCCGTGGGACCGTTAAAAAATTACCTGCGGGCCGCAAATGGCCCCCGGGCCGCACTTTGGACACCCCTGCTATAAGAGGACAGCTGTATTCTGAGGATCATTTCATATTTAATTTGAACTTTTTTTTTTTTTTTTTTAAATGGTCCTCAGTAGTCACGTACAAATTTGTGTGAATTATGCAAAATGATTTACATTTGGTCCCCATGAACCATATTAACTCTTTTTCCCCCAGGGTCCCCAGTAAGAATGATCAGCACATTACTTCATCAATCCAGAGATTTAAAGACGTGTATGAGCTAACTGGCCAGTGGACATTTTACATCTTTTTTTTTTATGCCTCCACAACCTGTAGAAAGGGTGGTCCCCACAAGTGATGACCAAAAACTTGGTCCCCGTTCCGTATGATAACCAGTATGTGTGTGTGTGTGTGTGTGTGTGTGTGTGTGTGTGTGTGTGTGTGTGTGTGTGTGTGTGTGTGTGTGTGTGTGTGTGTGTGTGTGTGTGTGTGTGTGTGTGTGTGTGTGTGTGTGCGTGTGCATCAGTGCAGAAGGACGCCTGCATGGCTGTAATTAAAGTCTTCCTCCTGGTAGAGCATGAAGAGTAAAGTTCTTGCTCACATGATAAATCCACCTTCTTGACTGTCAATCATCTGGATGTTAGAAACACAGAAATGTGGCACTTCAAAATAAATGTCTCATCATAACAGGCTTCTAAGTCTAAATTACAAATTAACCTTGTGGTAAGACAATAGTTTTTTCCCAATCGCCACTTGTAACGCTGCTGCTTGTAACATTGCTACTTGTAACATCGCCACTCACAACATCGCCACTGGTAACTCTGCTTATTGTAACATTGCTTCTTGTAACATCGCCACCTGTAAAATCACCACTTGTAACGCTGCTTCTTGTAACATTGCCACTCGTAACGCTGCTTCTTGTACGATCACCACTTGTAACGCTTCTTGTAACATGGCTTCTTGTAACATTGCCACTCGTAACATTGCCACTTGTAACGCTGCTACTTGTAACATTGCTACTTGTAACATCGCCACTCGTAACGCTGCTTCTTGTACGATCACCACTTGTAACGCTTCTTGTAACATGGCTTCTTGTAACATTGCCACTCGTAACATTGCCACTTGTAACGCTGCTACTTGTAACATTGCTACTTGTAACATCGCCACTCGTAACGCTGCTTCTTGTACGATCACCACTTGTAACGCTTCTTGTAACATGGCTTCTTGTAACATTGCCACTCGTAACATTGCCACTTGTAACGCTGCTACTTGTAACATTGCTACTTGTAACATCGCCACTCGTAACGCTGCTTCTTGTACGATCACCACTTGTAACGCTTCTTGTAACATGGCTTCTTGTAACATTGCCACTCGTAACATTGCCACTTGTAACGCTGCTACTTGTAACATTGCTACTTGTAACATCGCCACTTGTAACGCTGCTACTTGTAACATTGCCACTTGTAACGCTGCTACTTTTAACATTGCTACTTGTAACATTGCCACTTGTAACGCTGCTACTTGTAACATTGCTAATTGTAACATTGCTACTTGTAACATTGCTACTTGTAACGCTGCTTCTTTTAACATTGCTACATGTAACATCGCTACTTCTAACGTCGCCACTCGTAACACTGCTTCTTGTACAATCGCCAGTTTTAACGCTGCTACTTGTAACATTGCTACTTGTAACATTGCCACTTGTAACGCTGCTACTTGTAACATTGCTACTTGTAACATTGCCACTTGTAACGCTGCTACTTGTAACATTGCTAATTGTAACATTGCCACTTGTAACATTGCCACTTGTAACGCTGCTACTTGTAACATTGCTACTTGTAACATCGCCACTTGTAACGCTGCTACTTGTAACATTGCCACTTGTAACGCTGCTACTTTTAACATTGCTACTTGTAACATTGCCACTTGTAACGCTGCTACTTGTAACATTGCTAATTGTAACATTGCTACTTGTAACATTGCTACTTGTAACGCTGCTTCTTTTAACATTGCTACATGTAACATCGCTACTTCTAACGTCGCCACTCGTAACACTGCTTCTTGTACAATCGCCAGTTTTAACGCTGCTACTTGTAACATTGCTACTTGTAACATTGCCACTTGTAACGCTGCTACTTGTAACATTGCCACTTGTAACGCTGCTACTTGTAACATTGCTAATTGTAACATTGCCACTTGTAACATTGCCACTTGTAACGCTGCTACTTGTAACATTGCTACATGTAACATTGCTACATGTAACATTGCTACTTGTAACGCTGCTTCTTTTAACATTGCTACATGTAACATCGCTACTTCTAACGTCGCCACTCGTAACACTGCTTCTTGTACAATCGCCAGTTTTAACGCTGCTACTTGTAACATTGCTACTTGTAACATTGCCACTTGTAACGCTGCTACTTGTAACATTGCTACTTGTAACATTGCCACTTGTAACGCTGCTACTTGTAACATTGCCACTTGTAACGCTGCTACTTGTAACATTGCTAATTGTAACATTGCCACTTGTAACATTGCCACTTGTAACGCTGCTACTTGTAACATTGCTACTTGTAACATCGCCACTTGTAACGCTGCTACTTGTAACATTGCCACTTGTAACGCTGCTACTTTTAACATTGCTACTTGTAACATTGCCACTTGTAACGCTGCTACTTGTAACATTGCTAATTGTAACATTGCTACTTGTAACATTGCTACTTGTAACGCTGCTTCTTTTAACATTGCTACATGTAACATCGCTACTTCTAACGTCGCCACTCGTAACACTGCTTCTTGTACAATCGCCAGTTTTAACGCTGCTACTTGTAACATTGCTACTTGTAACATCGCCACTTGTAACGCTGCTACTTGTAACATTGCCACTTGTAACATTGCCACTTGTAACGCTGCTACTTGTAACATTGCTACTTGTAACATTGCCACTTGTAACAATGCCACTTGTAACGCTGCTACTTGTAACATTGCTAATTGTAACATTGCTACTTGTAACATTGCTACTTGTAACGCTGCTTCTTTTAACATTGCTACATGTAATATCGCTACTTCTAACGTCACCACTCGTAACACTGCTTCTTGTACAATCGCCAGTTTTAACGCTGCTACTTGTAACATTGCTACTTGTAACATTGCCACTTGTAACGCTGCTACTTGTAACATTGCTACTTGTAACATTGCCACTTGTAACGCTGCTACTTGTAACATTGCTACTTGTAACATTGCCACTTGTAACGCTGCTACTTGTAACATTGCTAATTGTAACATTGCTACTTGTAACGCTGCTTCTTTTAACATTGCTACATGTAACATCGCTACTTCTAATGTCGCCACTCGTAACACTGCTTCTTGTACAATCGCCAGTTTTAACGCTGCCACTTGTAACATTGCTACTTGTAACATTGCCACTTGTAACACTTCTACTTGTAACATTGCTACTTGTAACATTGCCACTTGTAACGCTGCTACTTGTAACATTGCCACTTGTAACATTTCCACTTGTAACATTGCCACTTGTAACGCTGCTACTTGTAACATTGCTACTTGTAACAATGCTACTTGTATCATTGCTACTTGTAACGCTGCTTCTTTTAACATTGCTACTTGTAACATCGCTACTTCTAACGTCGCCACTCGTAACACTGCTTCTTGTACAATCGCCAGTTTTAACGCTGCTACTTGTAACATTGCTACTTGTAACAATGCTACTTGTATCATTGCTACTTGTAACGCTGCTTCTTTTAACATTGCTACATGTAACATCGCTACTTCTAACGTCGCCACTCGTAACACTGCTTCTTGTACAATCGCCAGTTTTAACGCTGCTGCTTGTAACATTGCTACTTGTAACATCGCCACTCATAACATCGTCATTTGTAACGCTGCTTCTTGTAACTTCTCTACTCGTAACAGTGCTACTTGTATCATTGATACTTGCAACACCGCTACTTGTAACGTCGCTACTTGAAACGCCCCTACATGTAACGTCACTACATATAACGTCACTACATATAACGTCACTACATGTAACGTCGCTACTTTTAACGCCCCTACATGTAACGTCACTACATATAACGTCACTACATGTAACGTCGCTATTGTAACATCGCTAGCTGCAATCTCGCTAGCTGTCACATTTCTCACTGTTGGCGTTAACGCACTTTTTGTGTCTTTTTACGCATTGAAATCAGAAAGGATGCAAATTTCCGGAAGTCCGTGCGTCTCCGAGACGCAGATTTTTAATTTTTTTACCGACCCTGCCTTCTCTGGGTCAAAACTCCGGTTTGCTTGTTTGTTTTTTTTTAATCAATTATCGCTTATGAACATTGTCACATGTAACATCGCCATTTGTAACAGCGCTACGTGTAACATCGTCACTCGTAATGCTATTTCTTGTACAATCGCCACTTGTAACGCTGCGACTTGTAACATTGCCACTTGTACCGTCGCTACTTGTAACATTGGCACTTCTAACACTGCTTCTTGTAACGCTGCTACTTGTAACACTGCTACTTGTAACATAATTTCTTGTAACATCGCTACTTGTAACATGGATACTCACAAGGCTGCTTCTTGTAATATCGCTACTTGTAACATGGATACTCGCAAGGCTGCTTCTTGTAACATCGCTACTTGCAACAGCGCTACTTGTAACAACGCAATTTGTAGCAACGCCACTTGTAACATCGCCAATTAACTTTTTATTGAAATTAGAAACACAGAAATGTGGCGCTTCAAAATAAATGTCTCATCATAACAGGCTTCTAAGTCTAAATTACAAATTAACCTTGTGGTAAGACAATATTTTTTTTCTCCAATTCCAAAGTACAGCCTTTGACTACTTAACATACACTATATTGCCAAAAGTATTTGGCCACCCATCCAAATGATGAGAATCAGGTGTCCTAATTACAGGTGTATAAAATCAAGCACTTAGGCATGGAGACCATATAATTGTTAGAATAATTGTAAGTTATCACAAAAACGTTGTGTTTCAATGAGTTCCCAGCGAGACGCAAAAACATGTCTTTGAACCTACCAAGAAGAAGGCTTGTAAAACTCCACTGTGTAGGGGGGGAAGCAACATGAAGGTGTGCTGTTTTCTTTCATGTATTGTAATCGACAGAAATATATTGTTTTAACCCAAGGACTACAAAGCGGAGAGAAGGCAGGATCTGCCCAAGTTCCAGACACCGCTTTTTTGAACTCTTTTACGAAACTTTCTTTGAACTGTTTTACGGCCTTTTCTGTGAAGTGTTTACGACCGTTTCTTTTGAACTGTTCTGTAATCAAAGGCAACGCTGTTTACGACCCACGTTCCTTTGGAAGCAGCTGTTGCCATGTGGTCAGGGAAAGTCCAAATAAAGGAGGAGGCGTACAATCTTTGGCCAGAGCGTGCTGGAGACTGTACAAGAGTACAGACCAGACGTTTCTCCTCAAATTGAGCTAAATTGAATTCTGTCTGTTTAATTCTTTGCTTCTTGTCTTGTTTAATAGATGTCATCAGTGTTTAAACCTGACAATAATATACAGTTTAATTAACAAATTATGTATTTATTTATTAATGTTATTATTTATGGAGTATATTGCGAATACATTTAAAACAGGAAGTGAACAAAAGTGTAAGCAATTGACATGTAATGGAAAAGGGGTAAAATACGGTTAGCATTTTTAATAAAACTTATTTTATGAAATGTTTAATTTTCCATTATTGTTGAAAATCTAACTGATATATTACAATGTATGGTATTGAAAGCTACATAACTTTGTTTTAACAAAATACAGTGTCTCGTGCACAACAACTAAACAAACGCAAGAACTACTAAAACTGTGATTTTTCTGATCGTGTCTCACATTTCTTTGCGTTTCCCCCCAAATGAACAGGTACACAAAGGACACAAATAAGAACGTTCAATAAGGTATTGTGAATTTGTTGTATTATTTCATGTTCTGTTAGAAAATCTGCATGACTCGTTGCTATAGCAACCACCCACTAATCCTTGTTCTGTGATTGACATTTTTATTTTGGATATTTGGCGATGTCGCCGCTTTTTTAGGTTGTTGATTTGAGGGAGATTGAACAATATTTTTTTCTTGCTACAATTAGTGGAAACAAAAATATAATGTAATGAAGTCATTTTGAACTTTAATTAATTATAATCTTGTTATTATTCATACTAATGATAACAATTGATTGAACATTTAATCTTAAGTGCTAACATGAATTTAATATTATTCAAACATGTTTTGATTTTAAAGTGAGTATAGTGACCATGACACTGCCTTTAATAAACTACACCACACTTTGATCAATGTTAATGTGTATTTAAAGACATTTACATTTCTATACATTTTGCAGGGAAATATAAACAATTTATTAAAAAAGTCTAAGTTCAAAAATTAGAATTAGTTATTCAAATTAAAATTTCACGCCTCCCTGCATTACCTCTGCGGACCCCCCTGTTAAAGACCTCTGCTGTAACAAAAATGGGAAAAATGAGGTAATGTTCTAAGTTTTGTAAGAAAAACTCACCAGGCAGCTGTCAATTTTCATACTCACCTTCTTACAAGTATTTTTATAACACAACTTTTGGAGACATCTTGTCACACCAATGTTTGACTCCTGCTTTTTTCCAAGAACAGATATACTCCTGAAGAAGGGTGTCCTCGTCCAAATTGACCAAGGTTTCCATGGCAACAGCTCCTCTGCTGGCATGTCTTGATTAGATTGTGGAGGATTGCCGCTCGTAAATACCTCACACCTTTAGTGTCATGTACTGTAGTATTGTATGACATCGCCACTTGCAGCGTCGCTACATGTAACGCCCCTACTTGTAACGTCATTACATGTAACGTCGATATTGTAACATCGCTAGCTATAATCTCGCTAGCTGTAACGTTTCTACTCGTAACATCACTACTTGTAACGCTGCTATTTGTAACAGCTCTTCTTTTAACGTCACTACTCGTAACGCTGCTACTTGTAACATCGCTTCTTGTACAATTGCTTCTTGTAACATCGCCATTCGCAACAGCGCCACTGGTAACTCTGCTTCTTGTAACATAGCCACCTGTAACATCGCCACTTGTAAAGCTGCTTCTTGTAACATTTCTACTTGTAACATTGCTACTTCTAACATCGCCACTCGTAACGCTGCTTCTTGTACAATCGCCACTTGTAACGCTGCTGCTTGTAACGCTGCTGCTTGTAACGCTGCTGCTTGTAACGCTGCTACTTGTAACACTTCTTCTTGTGACAGGGCTTCTTGTAACATCGCCACTCGTAACAGGGCTTCTTATAACATCGCCACTCGTAACATCGCCTCTTGTAACATCGCCACCTGTAACATTGCTACTTGTAACGATGCTTCTTGTAACATTGCTACATGTAGCATCGCTACTTCTAACATCGCCACTCGTAACACTGCTTCTTGTACAATCGCCACTTGTAACGCTGCTGCTTGTAACATTGCTACTCACAACATCGTCATTTGTAACGCTGCTTTCTACTTGTAACAGCGCTTCTTGTATCATTGATACTTGCAACATCGCTACTTGCAACATCGCTACTTGTAACGTCGCTACTTGAAACGTCCCTACATATAACGTCACTACATATAACGTCACTACATGTAACGTCGCTATTGCAACATCGCTAGCTGTAATCTCGCCAGATGTAACATTTCTCACTGTTGGCGTTAACGCACTTTTGTGTCTTTTTACACATTGAAATCAGAAAGGATGCAAATTTCGGGAAATCCGTGCGTCCCCGGGACGAAGATTTTAATTTTTTTTTACTGACCCTGCCTTCTCTGGATCAAAACTCCGGTTTGCTCGATTATCGCTTATGAACATCGTCACATGTAACATCGCCACTTGCAACGCTGTTTTCTTGTGACATCGCTACTTGTAACAGCGCTACTTGTAACATCGCCACTTGTAACGCTGCTACTTGTAACATTGCCACTTGTAACGCTGCTACTTGTAATGCTGCTACTTGTAATGCTGCTACTTGTAACGCTGTAACTTGTAACATAATTTCTTGTAACATCGCTACTTGTAAAAGCGCTACTTGTAACATGGATACTCGCAAGGCTGCTTCTTGTAACATTGCTACTTGCAATAGTGCTACTTGTAACAACGCAATGTGTAGCAACGCCACTTGTAACGTCGCCAATTACCTTTTTATTGAAATTAGAAACACAGAAATGTGGCGCTTGATGTGTTGGTCAGCATAAACAGGTTGTCAACATAAGCATGTTTCCCTGTGTAAGTCCTCAACCTCTGACTTGACTCTTTGCTGAGTAAACAGAAATAATCCAAATGTACTCAGAAGATGTGATGGAGTGAAGAAACTGACTTTGCTTTGTTTTGATGTTGATGTGTCAGGTCAGCTCCCAGGACAAGAAAACACAGTAATGCAGTACTAGAGTGTAGTAACTAGAGTCTGGACTAGATGTTCATGCAGTGCAAACATTGCAGCACATTCGGCTGTAAAGTTATTCGAAATGAAGACAGTTACTCAATGGTGGCTTCAAACGTGGCTTCAATATCTCGGCGTTGCTCAGAGATGGGTGTTGAAAACTGGGCACACTTCCTGAAAGGAGTATTTGGGCTCTCTACTGAACTCACACCCTGGAACAGCAAACACAAATACTGCATGTTTTAGTCGCACAATTGCATCGGAACATGACAGGTTGATTTTGGGGGTTTTTCTAGATCAAGTTGAAGGCTGCAAAAGTACATAAAAAGCAACTGGGAGGAGAACATTTCCAGCCAATTCTCTAATCCTCTTTTAAACCTACGTGCACAAAAGCATCACATTGATGGAGCTGCTGCTGCTATTATATATTATATCATTGCTGCTGCTATTATATTATATCATTGCTGCTGCTATTATATATTATATCATTGCTGCTGCTATTATATATTATATCATTGCTGCTGCTATTATATATTATATCATTGCTGCTGCTATTATATATTATATCATTGCTGCTGCTATTATATATTATATCATTGCTGCTGCTATTATATATTATATCATTGCTGCTGCTATTATATATTATATCATTGCTGCTGCTATTATATGTTATATCATTGCTGCTGCTATTATATATTATATAATTACTGCTGCTATTACTGTTCACAAAAGATTGTAACAATAATGATGGTATAAAACACAAATACAGATTCAGTTGGATGGGGTTGATACCAAGAGTCGATCAAATCAAATTTTGGGGGGTAACTATAAATCAGGGGTCCCCAAACTTTTGGACTCGGGGGCCACATTGGGTTAAAAAAATGTGGCTGGGGGGGGGCCAGGCTGTGTATATATATATACATATATATATATATATATATATATTTTTTTTTTTCAGAGCGTGATTGTGTCCCGTTATCAATGGGAAAATGCATTTTTAGACAATATGATTTGCCTGAGCGGCTAGGAGACACCGAGAGTAACAAACAGTAGAAAATGGATTAGAACGGACATATTTAAAAACACAAAAATTAAAAAAAATTAAAATAATCTTTAATTATTTTTTTTATTTTTTTATTTGGGACTTCCTGCGGGCCGGATTTTGATCGCTGGCGGGCTGGATCCGTAGTTTGGGGACCCCTGCTACAGATGATCAAACCAACTGGAAATCGCATGTTAACCAAATACAGTCGTCCCTCGCCACATCACGCTTTAAATATTACAGCTTCCAAAGGTCGCAAATTTCTTTATTTTGTAAAGCATACTCCTCTTTTTTGGGGCCTAAATTAAGTGTTAAATTAAATTTTAGTCATGCCTTATATGCATTATGTGTTATGTTGACCACTGACCGAAGGAATAATAAACTAAACTATTACATTTCAGTATTTGTCCTATTTTCTATTATGTTTCGCAAATCTATAACGTCGCTATTTGCAACGTCCCTACTTGTAACGTCGCTACTTGTAACGTCGCTACTTGTAACGTCGCTACTTGTAACGTCACTACATGTAACGTCACTACTTGTAACGTCACTACTTGTGACGTCACTACTTGTGACGTCACTACTTGTAACGTCACTACTTGTAACGTCACTACTTGTAACGTCACTACATGTAACGTCACTACTTGTAACGTCACTACTTGTAACGTCACTACATGTAACGTCACTACTTTTAACGTCACTACTTGCAACGTCACTACTTGTAACGTCACTACTTGTAACGTCACTACATGTAACGTCACTACTTGTACCGTCACTACTTGTAACGTCGCTACTTGCAACGTCCCTACTTGCAACGTCACTACTTGCAACGTCCCTACTTGCAACGTCCCTACTTGTAACGTCGCTACTTGTAACGTCACTACTTGCAACGTCACTACTTGCAACGTCCCTACTTGTAACGTCCCTACTTGTAACGTCACTACTTGCAACGTCCCTACTTGTAACGTCCCTACTTGCAACGTCCCTACTTGCAACGTCCCTACTTGCAACGTCACTACTTGTAGCGCCACTACTTGTAACGTCACTACTTGTAACGTCATTACATGTAACGTCACTACATGTAACGTCACTACTTGTAACGTCACTACATGTAACGTCACTACTTGTAACGTCCGTACATGTAACGTCGCTACTTGTAACGTCGCTACTTGTAACGTCGCTACTTGTAACGTCCCTACTTGCAACGTCCCTACTTGCAACGTCCCTACTTGCAACGTCACTACTTGTAACGTCACTACATGTAACGTCCCTACATGTAGCGCCGCTACTTGTAACGTCACTACTTGTAACGTCGCTACATGTAACGTCGCTACATGTAACGTCGCTACTTGTAACGTCACTACTTGTAACGTCGCTACTTGTAACGTCGCTACTTGTAACGTCGCTACTTGTAACGTCCCTACTTGCAACGTCCCTACTTGCAACGTCCCTACTTGTAACGTCACTACTTGTAACGTCACTACTTGTAACGTCACTACTTGTAACGTCACTACTTGCAACGTCCCTACTTGCAACGTCTCTACTTGCAACGTCGCTACTTGCAACGTCGCTACTTGTAACGTCACTACTTGTAACGTCACTACTTGCAACGTTCCTACTTGTAACGTCACTACTTGTAACGTCACTACTTGTAACGTCACTACATGTAACGTCACTACATGTAACGCCGCTACTTGTAACGTCCGTACATGTAACGTCGCTACTTGTAACGTCGCTACTTGTAACGTCGCTACTTGTAACGTCACTACTTGTAACGTCACTACTTGTAACGTCACTACTTGTAACGTCACTACTTGCAACGTACCTACTTGTAACGTCACTACTTGTAACGTCACTACTTGTAACGTCACTACTTGTAACGTCACTACTTGTAACGTCACTACATGTAACGTCACTATTTGTAACGTCCGTACATGTAACGCCGCTACTTGTAACGTCGCTACTTGCAACGTCCCTACTTGTAACGTCCCTACTTGCAACGTCCCTACTTGCAACGTCCCTACTTGCAACGTCCCTACTTGTAACGTCCCTACTTGTAACGTCCCTACATGTAACGTCACTACTTGTAACGTCGCTACTTGTAACGTCGCTACTTGCAACTTCCCTACTTGCAACTTCCCTACTTGTAACGTCACTACATGTAACGTCGCTATTGTAAAATCGATCAGCTTTTTTGAAACATGTTGCAGGCATCAAATACCAAATGAGCTAATATTTGTAAAAAATAACAAAGTTTCCCAGTTCGAACATTAAGTATCTTGTTTTTGCAGTCTATTCAATTGAATATAGGTTGGAAAGGATTTGCTAATCATTGTATTCTGTTTTTATTTACGATTTAAACTTCACTGGTTTTGGGTTTTGTAGATCACAAAACACTCTGTGTTTGTTCAATGGTTATTCTATATCTTATCTACCATTCAGAGGGTTTTTAACAAATATCCACTTATCACTCTGCAGAAGGACATAGGTTTGGATCACATAAATACATTTTCCTTAGTCGAAACTACTAACATTCAAAGATGTTGTGGAATTACAATCATCACATATTATCATATCGGAGAAGAAAACAAACACTTCCTGGAAATGTTGAAAAATAATTTACTGAAAGGAAAGGAGTTTATCATTTAAGAGATCTATTCAATCTCAAAAATCTGGAGTATACGCATGACGCAAAGCTTTTGTGTTTGTACCTGTGGAGTTCAATTTGAATGGTTAAAACAATATGCAACCATAGTTCGGTTTAAAAAGGCATATAAATACATTATTTTTAATATATATAAGAATGGAGATTTCTAATAATTACAATTATGTATTATTATTATTGTTTGGATATTTATTTACTTATTATTACCATCACTTTGTCTTTTAATGTGTATAGGCTATGTATGTCTGCTTAAATAGGCAAGATAAAGGTTGTCAATATTATATTATAAGACCAATAAATTAATCATTGCATATATTAAAATGCCAGAGAAGCTACAAAATTAATTTATGAATGAGGGGTGTGAGTAAACGGTTACAGATATGAAAAACATAGTAATTATGTATGGTTTTCTTTTTCTGTAGTTTTTATTGTGAAGTAGTTTTTCATGTGTACATTACTGTATTGTTAAAATCATTATTACGTTTTACTAATTCCTGATGTTTTTGTTTTTGTGCATGTCCAAAACAAACTACTAAACTAACAAATCTCTGAAGTTTTTGAAAATACAGTAGTCAGATTGTATGTTTTCATGTGTAAGAAATAGGGACGTTGCTTCTCACCTGTATCTGCTGGAAGTTATCACTCCAGTAGCTGATAGCCTGTTCAGTTTTATAATCATGAAGCTGGAAATGGAAGGGAAAAAAATGATTTTATTGAAATTATCACAGGATAAATGTTGAAGAATGAACGTTAGCTCCATCTTTCCTCATATATTTGACAGATTTAAAGGCTATTATTTTACACTCAGCTGTGATTGCCACTTAGTATAGCATATAATTATGTCACTGGCTGACTGACGTGGACATAAGTGGTTATCGACATAACCGAACTTGAAAACCAAAACGAGTAATTACTTCCACTTGCGACTTTTCTCCGGAGACAAGAGATGAATGTGTGATTGTCAACCTCAACTTTTTGTTCAATTTTATTTGGATTCTTATGTTTTCCTCGCTTATTTAACATAACGGATGTGGCCAATTTGTTGTTGTAAGTCTAGTACAAAGACAATCATAATTTCTTACATGCGCAAATCTTTCTTCCAGTGACTGAAAAATAATAACAGATGAGTGTATTTTTGTTAGTTGTATTATATACAGTATGTGTCGTTGGGACAGACAACATTCACACACTAAGGCCAATTTAGTGGCAATATGACACAATTAGAAACGTTCATCAATTATGAATCACATATTAATAAAGTCACTGCTAAATAAGATCGTGTGGTGGTGTTACTGTATGGATAGACCGCGAGGACTCCATCTGGGACATCTTCTGAATTGTCTGCGGGTTTTTAAAGGTGCATGTCCCACCAAATAAATCCACCTTTAATTGATAATTAGGAGTAACAGCTTTAGCATGCTTGTCAACACGTGACACATCTCCACGACAACAATGTCCCATGATCAGTCAGTTCTAACCGCAAGAAAGTCAGCTCTTTTAGCCTCTTTCTCCAAAATAACCTAAAGGACCAAGAGAGCCCAAAAAACGATTCGACATTCTTCTCCTAAATTTTTTCATTATTCAACCAGAAGACACAGTGAGTGTATTGCACGTCTTGTTCTGCTCACTTAACAGATGCAATCTTGTCTTGGTTTAACTCTTATCTTACTGACAGGATGCAGTGTGTCTCCCATAACAATGTGACCTCGGACTATGTTAAGGTAACGTGCGGAGTCCCCCAGGGTTCGGTTCTTGGCCCTGCACTCTTTAGTATTTACATGCTGCCGCTAGGTGACATCATACGCAAATACGGTGTTAGCTTTCACTGTTATGTTGATGACACCCAACTCTACATGCCCCTAAAGCTGACCAACACGCCGGATTGTAGTCAGCTGGAGGCGTGTCTTAATGAAATTAAACAATGGATGTCCGCTAACTTTTTGCAACTCAACGCTAAGAAAACGGAAATGCTGATTATCGGTCCTGCTCAACACCGACATCTATTTAATAATACCACCTTAACATTTGACAACCAAACAATTAAACAAGGCGACTCGGTAAAGAATCTGGGTATTATCTTCCACCCAACTCTCTCGTTTGAGTCACACATTAAGAGTGTTACTAAAACAGCCTTCTTTCATCTCGGTAATATCGCTAAAATTCGTTCCATTTGTCCACAAGCGATGCTGAGATCATTATCCATGCGTTCGTTACATCTCGTCTCGATTACTGTAACGTTTTATTTTCGGGCCTCCCTATGTCTAGCATTAAAAGATTACAGTTGGTACAAAATGCGGCTGCTAGACTTTTGACAAAAACAAGAAAGTTTGATCATATTACGCCTATACTGGCTCACTTGCACTGGCTTCCTGTGCACCTAAGATGCGACTTTAAGGTTTTACTACTTACGTATAAAATACTACACGGTCAAGCTCCTGCCTATCTTGCCGATTGTATTGTACCATATGTCCCGGCAAGAAATCTGCGTTCAAAGAACTCCGGCTTATTAGTGATTCCCAGAGCCCAAAAAAAGTCTGCGGGCTTTAGAGCGTTTTCTATTCGGGCTCCAATACTCTGGAATGCCCTCCCGTCCAAAAGTTAGAGATGCTACCTCAGTAGAAGCATTTTAGTCTCATCTTAAAACTCATTTGTATACTCTGGCCTTTAAATAGACTCCCTTTTTAGACCAGTTGATCTGCCGTTTCTTTTCTTTTCTTTTCTACTCTGCTCCCAACCTGGGGTGGACCGCTAGCCTGTCCATCGGATGGGGACATCTCTATGCTGCTGACCCGTCTCGGCTCGGAATGGTTCCTGCTGGCCCCACTATGGACTGGACTTTCGCTGATGTGTTAGACTTTCACAATATTATGTCAGACCCACTCGACATCCATTGCATTCGGTCTCCCCTAGAGGGGGGGGGTTACCCACATATGCGGTCCTCTCCAAGGTTTCTCGTAGTCATTCACATTGACGTCCCACTGGGGTGAGTTTTCCTTGCCCTTATGTGGGCTCTGTACCGAGGATGTCGTTGTGGCTTGTACAGCCCTTTGAGACACTTGTGATTTAGGGCTATATAAATAAATAAACATTGAATCTACTTTGCACACGTTTAGTGCTATCAGGTTTGCACATATTTTAGTACATGCAAATCTTTAGTAAATCAGGCCCTTGGTGTTAACGATGAAGTTAGCTATATTACAACACATGTCGACATAAACGGACTGATTGGTGGGTCTAAAACAACCGAATGCTGCCCTTCTTTCCCAGCAGCTTCCTGTTTAGTTTCCCAAAAATGTTTGCTTTCATCAAAAGAAGATAAGCATAGCATAGCATAACAGTATAGCATATTTGAGTATATAGGCAGACCATATTCTGAAATCCCAAAAAGAGGACACATATATGCGTGTCAAGGCGGGCAGCACGCCAAGGGACTAGGTGAAAATTTATCAATGATACTCGAACTTGCTTTATAAATAATATATTTATTTAAATAAAGCATTTTTTCTCCTCTGTTGACAGCAGTGTTGGCGCTAGGAATTTTCAAAATGGGGTCCCAGGGACCCCATCAAGTCGCACAGTAAATTTTTGGGGTCCCGCTTTTTTGTAAGCGTTTTGAAAAAAAAAAGATAAACGTATGCATTATCCTGTTATATCTCACATTCTATATTGTGTTTTGGAAAAAGGTTGTCATAAACGTTACTTAATTCATTAAAAAAAATAATACAAAAAAGAAAACAAATGTGTATACATATGTAAATGTATTCAGTTATAAACATTCATTCACTTTCTTCTTTCCTTCATGGATCTGAACGTTACCGCTGCTGGTAGTTTTTTCTATGTTTTTATTTAATAAGTTGTAGGTGTATTTATTTCAGTATAAAAGTGTAAAAAGTGTTTTGCTTGGGTCATAAAATGATGACAATAGTGTGCCAGGGCATACATACATACATTTTATATTTAACGCTTAAATCTCTGGAGTCTACATCAACTTCAGATCTATTCCTCATTTCAAAATGTTGTAGTTTTTTTTATGTTGTTTTTTTGTTTGTTTTTTTTCCGCCCTTTGTCAAACAAAACTATGTTTTTAATGGCAAACACACAAAATATGCAAAATCTTCCACCAAAAATATTTTTCTTATTGGAATATTTGATGTGAAGTCATCGGAACCTTGGATAGGTCAATAATTCATAATAACATTGATTTTGATTCAATATTATGTTTTGAGCAATGACAGTTGGAAAGAAAAATAATTGGCTTTGTTTTATTAGTCAACATTGCAACTTTTTCTAAATTACATTTCACCTTTAAAGCTTTTTTATTTCACTTTTGTTATGTTTTAGTTTATTTTAATAGTATTTTTAGAATGTGCCGTGGGCCTTTAAAACATTAGCTGTGGGCCGCAAATGGCCTCCGGGGCACACTTTTGACACCCATGCTATAAATATCAAATTAAATCTGATAAATCTATGGATAAAAAGCAGAGCCTGGCGACGCATGCGCGTTTATCATAACTCTCTCGCTCTCTCTGTCTCTGCCCCTCCCTCACCAATGCTGCTGCATGCGCACACCTTCACAATTTGTTTTGTTTTTAACCCCTTCTTAACCCTGAACGTACATTGAAAATACACGCAACCCTAACTCAAAACGCCGGACATTTGAGGCATTTAAGAAACCCCGCCCGGTAGAATTGCGCGGATAGGCACTTATTTCATCCGCAACCGCATCACAAAAGTCGTCATCCACCCGCCATCCACCCGAACTAACATTTTATCAAAACCACAACCGCCCGCCACCCGCCACCCACCCGTTGTTATATATTTAATATAGACGATGCAAGGCATTCCTATTAAAGAAAGGAGACTGATCCAATGCAGCAGAGACATTCAATGCGTGCCAAAAATTACATAGTTAAATGTTGTTACCCACATACGAAAAACGAGCAGCACTCTTTGAAACAGGCAATTATTCATCAGGCACTGCTGCAGCTGTCACGCCAAATTTCTTCCCCCCTACAGAAGTCTATTTTTTTCGTCATGCATCCGCCCGACCCGCGGATTATCCGCGGAGTCCGCGGTTGTGTCCGCAAACCGCGCATCTCTACCGCCCGGACAGCCACCGCTAAAGAGGACATGTCCGGGGAAAAGAGGACGTATGGTCAGTCTAGCATAGCATAACAGTATAGCTAATTAGAGTATAGCAGTAACATTGCACAGCATAGCATCGCATGACATGACATAGCATAGCACAATAGCATAGCATAGCATTGCATAACATGGTAGCATAACACAGCATAGCATGGTATAGCATAGCATAGGGTAGCAGGTGTGTGCGTGTGGACATAATGCTAGCCCATTATACATGTTCATAAATAAATATAACGTTGCTTCTATTTCTTCAAGAAATTAAGTTCTTTGCTGTGCAAAGAAAAATCAAGAATAAGTTCAGTAGTGAAGGTTTTAAAGGTGTCTGGGCTGGACGAATAAGGTTCTCGGCCACAAAAGAAGGCCTGTACGGTTGCTATGGCGATGACAGGCTATTCTCATAACTGGCAAGTTGCAGATTGTACTCGCACATTTTGAAAACAGGATTTTTAAGGTTGCTTGAAATTAATATCAGAGTTTGCGATTATGTTGCGGGACATCAACGTGACATGTGAACACACAACAACATCAATCATCTGCAACTGGAAACAATGTGTATGTTTGTGTAAAAGTGAAGGACTACTAAACAAGATAAATGATAAACAACTTCTCATTGGACGTACATGTGAGCTTTGAGTAATCTGGGGGATAAAACCATTCACTCGAAAGTCCCTCTGAGTGACAGTGTTAAAGTCCGTTTGGGGTAGTGGTGGGTTCCTTTCTGCTTGAATGTTGTCTCTGCAATCAAACCATTACAACACAAATTAGTGTGTGCCTCAAATGCAATACATACAAAAAAAAACACAACACACCAGCTCTGCCAGAGAATACGAAGACGAGGCAAGAGGGATCATTAGTGTCGTTACCCTAGCAAATTTGCTGCCACATTTAACAAGCAAAAAAGTGACACATCTTGTGGAGACTTTAAAAACTTGTATCACTTTTCTCAACAAGCACTGGATGTTGCTACTTTTAAGGGTGACCCGATTCAATATTGATAATGGATATTGGTCCAATACCAGCAAAAAAAACAAGTATTGGATGATATTGGACTGCATGTAAAATTGTGTTTACTTGTGCAAACCCGGACAGCCAGTTAACATGTAAATGTCCTCCAGTAAGCACACAAGGTTGGTATTTTCTTGTATTTTAGTCAAGTAATTAGGACCATGATAGGCTATAGGCTACTAGGAGCTAACACTACAACAGCTAATCACACAATAGCACACACTAGACATTATGAAAATAATAATACGTATTAAGTGTCCTTGATTGAACAATATTGCAGTCTAAAACAGCACATTTGTCAACATAAACAATTATAAAATAATCATAATTGCATATTACGTACACATACAAAGTCTTTAAGGCAAAATATCCAGTAACAAACGCGTCCGCATCATTCAACTTACCGCGTCACAGGCTTCATGAATTAGTTTCAGCTTTCGATTTTAGTTATGTCGACAATCTCCTTAATTGAACAATATTGCAGTCTAAAACAGCACATTTGTCAACATAAACAATTATCAAATAATTATAGTTGCATATTACGTACACATACAAAGTCTTTAAGGCAAAATATCCAGTAACAAACGCGTCCGCATCATTCAACTTACCGAGTCGCAGGCTTCATGAATTAGTTTCAGCTTTTGATTTTAGTTATGTCGACAACCTCCTTAATTGAACAATATTGCAGTCTAAAACAGCACATTTGTCAACATAAACAATGATCAAATAATTATAGTTGCATATTACGTACACATACAAAGTCTTTAAGGCAAAATATCCAGTAACAAACGCGTCCGCATCATTCAACTTACCGCGTCATAGGCTTCATGAATTAGTTTCAGCTTTCGATTTTAGTTATGTCGACAACCGCTTATGTCAACATCAGTCAGCCAGTCTTGAAGGGCGTCAACACAAACGAATCCACAGCAATATTGTGAGACCTTCTAGCGCAGTGGTTCCACCAAGTACTACCTCAGAAAACACTTGGCTCTCCAAGTACCACCATAATGACAACGCTAAAATACAGTAGCGTTGTAGGCCTAAGTGTTCATTAAAAACAGGGCGGAGGTTTTATATGACAAGCATATCTAAAATGTTGGGCCACTGTAACATTACACACAGTTTGAACAGTAACACTGTGTTGGAATATAGTAAAATAAAACACTGTACTTTAATCAAGTGATTATTTGCCGGACCACTAGATGGAGCCTGCGTACCACTTGTGGTACACATACCAGTTTGAGAACCACTGCTCTATAGGATGTTGCAATGCAGATTCACTCAAGTTCTTTGTCCAATCCCCGCACATTTTATCCTATTGTTGTCACATTTCCGTTCATACGGTTTGTCCCCGAGTGGCATTCAAACTGCCTTACCAATATAATGTGTCCACTTTTGGTTCAACGGCTAGTTTCAGTTTTGTTGTTGTCGCCGAACGCTTATCTCGAGGTCAACATAAGCGGTTTGCACTGTATTGTTGGACTATCACCGTCAATAGTGTACAATTACTAACCACTTCCTGATAATATGCAATTAACAAGATGTGTGGGTTAATAATAATACTCACCTTACTATCTGGGCAATTCTTCTTTCCAAAAGCTCGGACCTGATGCCTGGAGAAAATGAAGAAATAAGTTAGCATGTTCTGTATATTTGTGTAACAGTGAATTACGACAGCTAATAACAATAACAAGAAAATGTACCGTATTTTTCGGACTATAAGTCGCAGTTTTTTTCATAGTTTGGCCGGGGGTGCGACTTATACTCAGGAGCGACTTATGTGTGAAATTATTAACACATTAGCATAAAATATCAAATAATATTATTTAGCTCATTCACGTAAGAGACTAGACGTATAAGATTTCATGGGATTTAGCGATTAGGAGTGACAGATTGTTTGGTAAACGTATAGCATGTTCTATATGTTATAGTTATTTGAATGACTCTTACCATAATGTTACGTTAACATACCAGGCACGTTCTCAGTTGGTTATTTATGCCTCATATAACGTACACTTATTCAGCCTGTTGTTCACTATTCTTTATTTATTTTAAATTGCCTTTCAAATGTCTATTCTTGGTGTTGGGTTTTATCAAAAAAATTTCCCCCAAAAATGCGACTTATACTCCAGTGCGACTTATATGTTTTTTTTCCTTCTTTATTATGCATTTTCGGCTGGTGCGACTTATACTCCGGAGCGACTTATACTCGGAAAAATACGGTAAATACATACCCCGAAGTCTCACTCCTGGACTTCTAGGAGGTGCAAAAGATGCCTTCAAAGTTGTGACATTCTCCATCTTAGCCTCCGGGTTCATTGTGAATATTCCTTTGTGTCCTCGTCGCAGTAATTGTTCCCTCGTCTCCTGCACGTCGGTAACGTTCTGCGTGAAATTGAATTTTTCCTTTGTCTCCTCCTTCTTGTTTTTTTTCTGCATGAATATGAATTAAAAGTGGGCAAATTAATCCAAACATTAAAGGAAGTATCGGTATCGAATCGACGGTAACATGATGAGCTCAATAGTTTTCAGTTCTTTGTAGAGATGTCCGATAATATCGGACTGCCGATATTATCGGCCGATAAATGCTTTAAAATGTAATATCGGAAATTATTAGTATCGGTTTCAAAAAGTAAAATGTATGACTTTTTAAAACGCAGCTGTACTGAGTAGTACACAGACGTAGGGAGAAGTACAGAGCAGTTGCGTCTCCCAGTCATACTTGCCAACCCTCCTGATTTTCCCGGGAGACTCCCGTATTTCAGTGCCCCTCCCGAAAATCTCCCGGGGCAACCATTCTTCCGAATTTCTCCCGATTTCCACCCAGACAACAATATTGGGGGCGTGCCTTAAAGGCACTGCCTTTGCGTGCCGGCCCAGTCACATAATATCTAAGGCTTTTCACACACACAAGTGAATCCATGCATACTTGGTCAACAGCCATACAGGTCACACTGAGGGCGACCGTATAAACAACTTTAACACTGTTACAAATATGCGCCACACTGTGAACCCACACCAAACAAGAATGACAAACACATTTCGGGAGAACATCCGCACCGTAACACAACATAAACACAACAAAACAAATACCCAGAACCCCTTGCAGCACTAACTCTTTCGGGACGCTACAATATACACCCCCCCCCCCCCCCCGCTCCCCCTACCCCTCCTCCCCCACCTCAACCCTGCCCACCTCAACCTCCTTATGCTCTCTCAGGGAGAGCATGTCCCAAATTCCAAGCAGCTGTTTTGAGGCATGTTAAAAAAAAGAATGCACTTTGTGACTTCAATAATAAATATGGCAGTGCCATGTTGGCATTTTTTTCCATAACTTGAGTTGATTTATTTTGGAAAACCTTGTTACATTGTTTAATGCATCCAGTGGGGCATCACAACAAAATTAGGCATAGTAATGTGTTAATTCCACGACTGTATATATCGGTATCGGTTGATATCGGAATCGGTAATTAAGAGTTGGACAATATCGGAATATCGGATATTGGCAAAAAAGCCATTATCGGACATCTCTAGTTCTTTGCTATGTTTATTTTTACAAATGTGTGTTTTTTTGTTAACATGTTGATATTGTTAAAATGATATGGGTGTACCTGGGTTTTTGTTAATAACGCACACTGAATTGTTAGAAAACTGCAGCATTTTTTTTACACACAAAATAAAGTAAATCCAATTAATCTGTGCCACACAGACAAAGGTAAAAAACACATTTTACAGAAAATAATGATAGATAAACAATGTGAAATACATATACTGTAAATCCGTTTTAACTTTACTTAAAACTTGTTGGCCAAAACAGAGAAAGCAGGGTGGAGGAGAGAACCATGCGGACGCCACTTTTGTACTTTACTACAAGTTTTTTTCTAGAATTCACTAGTGTTTTTTCACTGTCTTTATCAAAGTGCTGTCACTCACAACTTTCTTTGGTCCCAGGATGGATTTTGCAGTTGTACTCAATATATTTTTTTAAAAAAAACGCAAGCAACGGTGTCACCAACGCGTTGGACTAGTGTGTTATGTGCAATTTAGCCGTATAATATCATACAAAAACCAGGGCGAGATTTAAAAAAAACCTGACGTACAAATATACTGTACCTTGTTACGTTGTTAACAAATATGTTTGTTGATGAGCTTCGTTTTAACTTATAATCATTACTCTGTTGTATTCCGATTATTACAACGTTTTCGACAACAATAGTCATAAATGAAGTTAAAACTGGGGGTGTCCCGATACGATATTGATATTGGCACATACTGATCCAATACAGTATCAGCAGGAATCACTCATATTTTTATAAATTTGTAGAGTGGAATGTTAGAAAAGGTTTGATCAAGGGAAATTAGTCAAACAGAGAACCATCATAGGTATAAAAAACACTAACCTATTTATTATTACCTGGAATTGACTTAAGCTGTTTTTTTTAGTGTAGTAGTAATTGTTTTGGCGACACCTAGTGGTCACAATAATTCAGTAAGTTAAGCTCATGACGCAGTAAGTTCAATGGTGTGGACACATTTGTTACTGGATACTTTCTAATATGCTTCTGCCTTGGAGACTTTGTATGTGTAAGTAATATGCAACTATATATATGTAATACTTCTTTATATTGGACCACAATATTGTTCAATTAGGGACATTTATTACGCATGTCTATCTTATTTGCTATTGTGTGCTTAGCTGTTGTGTAGCTGCTACCTTATAGTAGCCTATAGCCTACCCTGTCTACCTTTTGTAAATGACTTGACTAAAATACAGGAAAATACCAACTTATGTGTGCTTATTGGAGGACATTTAGATGTTAACTGGCTTCAATTTTGATGACACCAATAGTGACGTTCGACCAATAAAGGTAAGATGACAAACTTTTTCAATGATCTCAAACATGTCAAGTGAAAAGTATTGATGTCAGTATTGCTATTGGCAGTACTAGCACTATTTTACTTGGCATCTGGCCAAACTTTTTTCCAGCGAGGGGCCATAAACGCAAAAAAGGACACTTGTGCATTAAAATATGCTATATCTATGTCGGTCAATGTATACTAAGCCAGTGATTCTTACACTGTGGTACACGTGCCACTAGTGGTATGCCTAATAATTGCTTATTTAAATATTCAAACACAGTGTTACTGTTCAAAATGTGTGTAATGTTAGTGTGGCCAAAAAATATTAAATATACTTGTTAAATAAAACCTCTGCCTTGATTCCAATTGATATATAGGCCTACTACGCTACTGTATTTTATTGTTGGTCATTGTGGTGGTACTTGGAGGGCCAAATTTGAGAACCACTGTGGTAAGCTATCAGACAAAAATCCTAGCTTTGAGTTATAGGTGACAAAGCAAGTTATATATTGATATGTCTTGCCACAGGACTGCACAGTCTACCAAGTCAAATTTCTTGTGTTAAATATTCTAATTCTCAATATACAGTACAGGCCAAAAGTTTGGACACACCTTCTCATTCAATGCGTTTTCTTTATATTCATGACTATTTACATTGTAGATTGTCACTGAAGGCGTCAAAACTATGAATGTGGAGTTTTGTACTTAACAAAAAAAAAGGTGAAATAACTGAAAACATGTTTTATATTCTAGTTTCTTCAAAATAGCCACCCTTTGCTCTGATTACTGCTTTGCACACTCTTGGCATTCTCTCGATGAGCTTCAACCTGAAATGGTTTTCACTTCACAGGTGTCATAGTTTTGATGCCTTCAGCGACAATCTACAATGTAAATAGTCATGAAAATAAAGAAAACGCATTGAAATGAGAAGGTGTGGCCAAACTTTTGGCCTGCACTGTATATTTATTGTGTTGTAATATGTCCAGGGCCAATTAAAAACAAGCTGTGGGCCACACTTTGGTCACCCCTGTTTTAACTGGTAACTCAAGTTACCTTTCTTCCAACTTTATATTGCTGCTGCAACAAATAACGCTTCGTGAACTTATTCAGTGTACTTGTTTAGGCTTCGTGATCAATTTAATATTGATGACTTATTAAAACTGCAATGATGACGAAGATACCTTAATTGTGTCAAAGTAAACTGAGTCATGCAACAAAGCTTTATCAAATGTTATCTGGACTTTGATTTTTTTTTTCTGTCTGTTCTTAATATATTAAACCAATTATTACAATATTTACGTTTTTCCTCAATCGACTTTATTGCACGATTTATAGTGTGTGTAATAATGACACCGATCTGCGACGTATATTTGCATGGACGCTGACTTCGTTGTAAATAATAATTTAGTTAATAATAATATTAATTCCATTGAAATGTGCAATGATACTTGAATAAAAACGTATTTGGCTAGTATTTAAAGTAAAAAATAAAAAACGAACATATTTTTCTCTTTTCGAAACATCTTCGGAGAGAAAAAAACCCCCGCCAAGATTGGAAAATTCAGCAATTGTTATATTTTCTAATATATTTCCACTTAAAATATAAATGTGAGGATCATTTATTGAGTTTTAAATCGCATAAACTCGTAAGCGTATAACTTCTAGCTAGAACGGCGGAAATGATAAATACAGAATCATACTCAAATCTATATTTGTACTTCCGGTTCCGTTGACTATTTTTTACAAACGTGTATTTAATATAAACTCACCTGGTCTGCGTCATGTTTATTTATATCGACGGCTTTGTTCTCTTCGGTCCACATGGTATCTGAATCTGTGGGACAAATGTGTAATTAAAAAGATATATTAAACATATATATTCCGATAAATGTCTGAACTATGAACTGCTTTTCGAGTAAAAGTAACGTCGAGCTGGTAAAAACTTACGTCCTCTTGACTACAGTGGGGCGGAAGTGTCTCCATGGTAACGGAGATACAAATCCGGTATGAGAGATTTATTGAGCAGAAGAAGAGAATATTATATTATACTAGAAGATGAAATTCCTGAAGTAATTGCTTGTGAATGAACTGAACTTAAATGCTGACAGAATGTAGTATGAATGTAAGAATAGTTTGAATGTGGTGGAATGGTTTGAATAGGTTGAAGAGCTGACGCTGAACTGAAATGCTACTGAAATATAGGGTGAAGGTGTGTTGTCTGTCTAATTGTAAATAATGCAGACGAGGCGTGTTGGCTGGGTTCTGAAAGTTTACTCCCAAAAAGCGTGTTCATAACCACATTCTAGCTGCCGGAATGGCGACATACAACCTCCACCGTGCTACCGCGCATGCTCGTCACTATTGTTGCATGCTGGGTAGTGTAGTTCTTATATTCCCCAGGGGTCGGCAACCCAAAATGTTGAAAGAGCCATATTGGACCAAAAATACAAAAAAAATCTGTCTGGAGCCGCAAAAAATTAAAAGCCATATTACATACAGATAGTGTGTCATGAGATATAAATTGAATTAAGAGGACTTAAAGGAAACTAAATGAGCTCAAATATACCTACAAATGAGGCATAATGATGCAATATGTACATATACTGTAGGTAGCCTAAATAACATGTTAGCATCGATTAGCTTGCAGTCATGCAGTGACCAAATATGTCTGATTAGCACTCCACACAAGTCAATAACATCAACAAAACTCACCTTTGTGCATTCATGCACAACGTTAAAAGTTTGGTGGACAAAATGAGACAGAAAAAGAAGTGGCATAAAACACGTCTTAGAAAGTCGGAGAAAGTTATACATGTAAACAAACTACGGTGAGTTCAAGGGCCGCCAAAATTAGTAGGACAAAACGGCGCTCGCCAAATACTTGAATCAATGAAGCATGTTTAATACAAACAGTGTGATTTATAACAATTAGGGAGGTTTGTGTCATGTTTGTCCTCATACAGAAACCATATTAACACAAAAAATATATTTTTTTCCCCTCATCTTTTTCCATTTTTCATACATTTTTGAAAAAGCTCCAGAGAGCCACTAGGGCGGCGCTAAAGAGACGCATGCGGCTCTAGAGCCGCGGGTTGGCGACCCCTGCACCTAGCGCATAACATCACAAAGGTAGAAAATGTTCAAATGTTGAAATCGTTTTAACGCTGAAATGGTTTGAAATGTTGGAATCATTTAAACGCTGAAATGGTTTGAAATGTTGGAATGGTTTGAATGTTGAAGAGTTTGAATTTCCAGGAAAAACGGAATTTGGTTTGGAATTTAGGAAAAGTGTTAGTTTGAATGTCCAGGATAAGAGGAATGTGTTTTTTTTGATTGATTGAAACTTTTATTTGTAGATTGCACAGTACAGTACATATTCCGTACAATTGACCACTAAATGGTAACACCAGAATAAGTTTTTCAACTTGTTTAAGTCGGGGTCCAAGTAAATCATGGTAAAAAGTTGAAAAGCTGCGATGGCCGGGAATCGAACCCGGGTCAACTGCTTGGAAGGCAGCTATGCTCACCACTATACCACCATCGCACTTAATTTAATGTTGGAATGGTTTCAATAGGTTGAAAAATGTGGGAATTATGCAACTTGGAAAAATGTCCCATTCATTTCAATGGGAACTTCCTGGAATTTTGGGAAAGCGGGGATTTTTTAAAATTGATTAGGAGCATGAATGTCCTGAATGAGCTAAATTAGTTGATGTTTGAATTGTTTAAATCGGGCAAGAAATGTTAAAGTATTAAATGGTTTTATGGAATTTCGGGAAAATCAGGAATTTTTTGAAAAAAGGTAAAAAACTTGAATGGTGTGAATAAGTTGAAATGGTTGGTGTTGCAATTTTTCAAATCGGTCAAGAAATGTTGAAGTAGTAGCATGTTGAATTGAAAAATGGTATTACGGAATTCCTGGAATTTCTTGAAAACTGGGAATTTTTCCAGTTCAAAAAACAACTTAGTTTTTTTTTGTCCTGATTAAGAGGAATGTTTTGTCGGTGCAACGGTTGAAGTAGGTTGACAAATGTTGAAGGAGTAGTCGCCAGAAAAAAGGGTGGAAATAGGGCTTAAGAAAAGTAGGAATTCTGGAAAATCCTGAAATTTTTTTTGAACTTGGAAAAATTATAGTTTAAAATTTCCAGGATAAAAGGAATGTGGGTTTTTTTTATTGATTGATTGAAACATTTATTAGTAGATTGCACAGTACAGTACATATTCCGTACAATTGACCACTAAATGGTAACACCCGAATAAGTTTTTTAACTTGTTTAAGTCGGGGTCCAAGTAAATCATGGTAAAAAGTTGAATAGCTGCGATGGCCGGGAATCGAACCCGGGTCAACTGCTTGGAAGGTAGCTATGCTCACCACTTGATTTGATTGATTTTGCAATGGTTTCAATAGGTTGAAAAATGTGGGAATTATGCAACTTGGAAAAATGTCCCATTCATTTCAATGGGAACTTCCTGGAATTTTGGGAAAGCGGGGATTTTTTTAAAATTGATTAGGAGCATGAATGTCCTGAATGAGCTAAATTGGTTGGTGTTTGAAATGTTTAAATCGGGCAAGAAATATTAAAGTATTAAATGGTTTTATGGAATTTCGGGAAAATCAGGAATTTTTTGAAAAAAGGTAAAAAAAACTTGAATGGTATGAATAAGTTGAAATGTTTGGTGTTGCAATTTTTCAAATCGGTCAAGAAATGTTGAAGTAGTAGCATGTTGAATTGAAAAATGGTATTACGGAATTCCTGGAATTTCTTGCAAACTGGGAATTTTTCCAGTTCAAAAATAACTTTGTTTATTTTGTCCTGATTAAGAGGAATATTTTGTCGGTGCAACGGTTGAAGTAGGTTGACAAATGTTGAAGGAGTAGTCGCCAGAAAAAAGGGTGGAAATAGGGCTTTGGAAAAGCAGGAATTCTGGAAAATCCTGGAATTTTTTTTTTACTTGGAAAAATAATAGTTTGAATTTCCAGGATAAGAGGAATGTGTTTTTTTGATTGATTGATTGATGCTTTTATTAGTAGATTGCACAGTACAGTACATATTCCGTACAATTGACCACTAAATGGTAACACCCGAATAAGTTCTTCAACTTGTTTAAGTCGGGGTCCAAGTAAATCATGGTAAAAAGTTGAATAGCTGCGACGGCCGGGAATCGAACCCGGGTCAACTGCTTGGAAGGCAGCTATGCTCACCACTATACCACCATCGCACTTCATTTCATGTTGGAATGGTTTCAATAGGTTGAAAAATGTGGGAATTATGCAACTTGGAAAAATGTCCCATTCATTTCAATGGGAACTTCCTGGAATTTTGGGAAAGCGGGGATTTTTTTAAATTGATTAGGAGCATGAATGTCCTGAATGAGCTAAATTAGTTGATGTTTGAATTGTTTAAATCGGGCAAGAAATGTTAAAGTATTAAATGGTTTTATGGAATTTCGGGAAAATCAGGAATTTTTTGAAAAAAGGTAAAAAAACTTGAATGGTATGAATAAGTTGAAATGGTTGGTGTTGCAATTTTTCAAATCGGTCAAGAAATGTTGAAGTAGTAGCATGTTGAATTGAAAAATTGTATTACGGAATTCCTGGAATTTCTTGAAAACTGGGAATTTTTCCAGTTCAAAAATAACTTTGTTTTTTTTGTCCTGATTAAGAGGAATGTTTTGTCGGTGCAACGGTTGAAGTAGGTTGACAAATGTTGAAGGAGTAGTCGCCAGAAAAAAGGGTGGAAATAGGACTTTGGAAAAGCAGGAATTCTGGAAAATCCTGGAATTTTTTTTTTACTTGGAAAAATAATAGTTTGAATTTCCAGGATAAGAGGAATGTGGTTTTTTTTGATTGGTTGATTGAAACTTTTATTAGTAGATTGCACAGTACAGTACATATTCCGTACAATTGACCACTAAATGGTAACACCCGAATAAGTTTTTCAACTTGTTTAAGTCGGGGTCCAAGTAAATCATGGTAAAAAGTTGAATAGCTGCAATGGCCGGGAATCGAACCCGGGTCAACTGCTTGGAAGGCAGCTATGCTCACCACTATACCACCATTGCATTGATTTTGCAATGGTTTCAATAGGTTGAAAAATGTGGGAATTATGCAACTTGGAAAAATGTCCCATTCATTTCAATGGGAACTTCCTGGAATTTTGGGAAAGCGGGGATTTTTTTAAATTGATTAGGAGCATGAATGTCCTGAATGAGCTAAATTAGTTGATGTTTGAAGTGTTTAAATCGGGCAAGAAATGTTAAAGTATTAAATGGTTCTATGGAATTTCGGGAAAATCAGGAATTTTTTGAAAAAAGGTAAAAAACTTGAATGGTGTGAATAAGTTGAAATGGTTGGTGTTGCAATTTTTCAAATCGGTCAAGAAATGTTGAAGTAGAAGCATGTTGAATTGAAAAATGGTATTACGGAATTCCTGGAATTTCTTGAAAACTGGGAATTTTTCCAGTTCAAAAAACAACTTAGTTTTTTTTTGTCCTGATTAAGAGGAATGTTTTGTCGGTGCAACGGTTGAAGTAGGTTGACAAATGTTGAAGGAGTAGTCGCCAGAAAAAAGGGTGGAAATAGGGCTTAAGAAAAGCAGGAATTCTGGAAAATCCTGAAATTTTTTTTGAACTTGGAAAAATTATAGTTTAAAATTTCCAGGATAGAAGGAATGTGGTTTTTTTTTTATTGATTGATTGAAACATTTATTAGTAGATTGCACAGTACAGTACATATTCCGTACAATTGACCACTAAATGGTAACACCCGAATAAGTTTTTTAACTTGTTTAAGTCGGGGTCCAAGTAAATCATGGTAAAAAGTTGAATAGCTGCGATGGCCGGGAATCAAACCCGGGTCAACTGCTTGGAAGGTAGCTATGCTCACCACTTGATTTGATTGATTTTGCAATGGTTTCAATAGGTTGAAAAATGTGGGAATTATGCAACTTGGAAAAATGTCCCATTCATTTCAATGGGAACTTCCTGGAATTTTGGGAAAGCGGGGATTTTTTAAAAATTGATTAGGAGCATGAATGTCCTGAATGAGCTAAATTGGTTGGTGTTTGAAATGTTTAAATCGGGCAAGAAATGTTAAATTATTAAATGGTTTTATGGAATTTCGGGAAAATCAGGAATTTTTTGAAAAAAGGTAAAAAAACTTGAATGGTATGAATAAGTTGAAATGGTTGGTGTTGCAATTTTTCAAATCGGTCAAGAAATGTTGAAGTAGTAGCATGTTGAGTTGAAAAATGGTATTACGGAATTCCTGGAATTTCTTGAAAACTGGGAATTTTTCCAGTTGAAAAATAACTTTGTTTTTTTTGTCCTGATTAAGAGGAATGTTTTGTCGGTGCAACGGTTGAAGTAGGTTGACAAATGTTGAAGGAGTAGTCGCCAGAAAAAAGGGTGGAAATAGGGCTTTGGAAAAGCAGGAATTCTGGAAAATCCTGGAATTTTTTTTTTACTTGGAAAAATAATAGTTTGAATTTCCAGGATAAGAGGAATGTGTTTTTTTGATTGATTGATTGAAACTTATATTAGTAGATTGCACAGTACAGTACATATTCCGTACAATTGACCACTAAATGGTAACACCCGAATAAGTTTTTCAACTTATTTAAGTCGGGGTCCAAGTAAATCATGGTAAAAAGTTGAATAGCTGCGATGGCCGGGAATCGAACCCGGGTCAACTGCTTGGAAGGCAGCTATGCTCACCACTATACCACCATCGCACTTCATTTAATGTTGGAATGGTTTCAATAGGTTGAAAAATGTGGGAATTATGCAACTTGGAAAAATGTCCCATTCATATCAATGGGAACTTCCTGGAATTTTGGGAAAGCGGGGATTTTTTAAAATTGATTAGGAGCATGAATGTCCTGAATGAGCTAAATTAGTTGATGTTTGAATTGTTTAAATCGGGCAAGAAATGTTAAAGTATTAAATGGTTTTATGGAATTTCGGGAAAATCAGGAATTTTTTGAAAAAAGGTAAAAAACTTGAATGGTGTGAATAAGTTGAAATGGTTGGTGTTGCAATTTTTCAAATCGGTCAAGAAATGTTGAAGTAGAAGCATGTTGAATTGAAAAATGGTATTACGGAATTCCTGGAATTTCTTGAAAACTGGGAATTTTTCCAGTTCAAAAAACAACTTAGTTTTTTTTGGTCCTGATTAAGAGGAATGTTTTGTCGGTGCAACGGTTGAAGTAGGTTGACAAATGTTGAAGGAGTAGTCGCCAGAAAAAAGGGTGGAAATAGGGCTTAAGAAAAGCAGGAATTCTGGAAAATCCTGAAATTTTTTTTGAACTTGGAAAAATTATAGTTTAAAATTTCCAGGATAAGAGGAATGTGGTTTTTTTTTATTGATTGATTGATACATTTATTAGTAGATTGCACAGTACAGTACATATTCCGTACAATTGACCACAAAATGGTAACACCCGAATAAGTTTTTTAACTTGTTTAAGTCGGGGTCCAAGTAAATCATGGTAAGAAGTTGAATAGCTGCGATGGCCGGGAATCGAACCCGGGTCAACTGCTTGGAAGGCAGCTATGCTCACCACTATACCACCATCGCACTTCTTTTAATGTTGGAATGGTTTCAATAAAAATGTGGGAATTATGCAACTTGGAAAAATGTCCCATTCATTTCAATGGGAAATTCCTGGAATTTTGGGAAAGCGGGGATTTTTTAAAATTGATTAGGAGCATGAATGTCCTGAATGAGCTAAATTAGTTGATTGAATTGTTTAAATCGGGCAAGAAATGTTAAAGTATAAATGGTTTTATGGAATTTCGGGAAAATCAGGAATTTTTTGAGAAAAGGTAGAAAACTTGAATGGTGTGAATAAGTTGAAATGGTTGGTGTTGCAATTTTTCAAATCGGTCAAGAAATGTTGAAGTAGAAGCATGTTGAATTGAAAAATGGTATTACGGAATTCCTGGAATTTCTTGAAAACTGGGAATTTTTCCAGTTCAAAAAACAACTAATTTTTTTTTGGTCCTGATTAAGAGGAATGTTTTGTCGGTGCAACGGTTGAAGTAGGTTGACAAATGTTGAAGGAGTAGTCGCCAGAAAAAAGGGTGGAAATAGGGCTTAAGAAAAGCAGGAATTCTGGAAAATCCTGAAATTTTTTTTGAACTTGGAAAAATTATAGTTTAAAATTTCCAGGATAAGAGGAATGTGGTTTTTTTTTATTGATTGATTGAAACATTTATTAGTAGATTGCACAGTACAGTACATATTCCGTACAATTGACCACAAAATGGTAACACCCGAATAAGTTTTTTAACTTGTTTAAGTCGGGGTCCAAGTGAATCATGGTAAGAAGTTGAATAGCTGCGATGGCCGGGAATCGAACCCGGGTCAACTGCTTGGAAGGCAGCTATGCTCACCACTATACCACCATCGCACTTCATTTAATGTTGGAATGGTTTCAATAAAAATGTGGGAATTATGCAACTTGGAAAAATGTCCCATTCATTTCAATGGGAACTTCCTGGAATTTTGGGAAAGCGGGGATTTTTTAAAATTGATTAGGAGCATGAATGTCCTAAATGAGCTAAATTAGTTGATGTTTGAATTGTTTAAATCGGGCAAGAAATGTTAAAGTATTAAATGGTTTTATGGAATTTCGGGAAAATCAGGAATTTTTTGAAAAAAGGTAAAAAACTTGAATGGCGTGAATAAGTTGAAATGGTTGGTGTTGCAATTTTTCAAATCGGTCAAGAAATGTTGAAGTAGTAGCATGTTGAATTGAAAAATGGTATTAGGGAATTCCTGGAATTTCTTGAAAACTGGGAATTTTTCCAGTTCAAAAAACAATTTTGTTTTTTTGTCCTGATTAAGAGGAATGTTTTGTCGGTGCAACGGTTGAAGTAGGTTGACAAATGTTGAAGGAGTAGTCGCCAGAAAAAAGGGTGGAAATAGGGCTTTGGAAAAGCAGGAATTCTGGAAAATCCTGGAATTTTTTTTTTACTTGGAAAAATAATAGTTTGAATTTCCAGGATAAGAGGAATGTGTTTTTTTGATTGATTGATTGAAACTTTTATTAGGAGATTGCACAGTACAGTACATATTCCGTACAATTGACCACTAAATGGTAACACCCGAATAAGTTTTTCAACTTGTTTAAGTCGGGGTTCAAGTAAATCAATTCATGGTAAAAAAAATTAGACAGCTGCGATGGCCGGGAATCGAACCCGGGTCAACTGCTTGGAAGGCAGCTATGCTCACCACTATACCACCATCGCATTGATTTTCAAGTGGTTTCAATAGGTTGAAAAATGTGGGAATTGTGCAACTTGGAAAAATGTACCATTCATTTCAATGGGAACTTCCTGGAATTTTGGGAAAAGCGGGGATTTTTTGAAAAATGATTAGGAGCATGAATGTCCTGAATGAGCTAAATTGGTTGGTGTTTGAATTGTTTAAATCGGGCAAGAAATGTTGAAGTAGGGAATTTTGGGAAAATCAGGAATTTTTTGAAAAAAGGTAAAAAACTTGAATGGTGTGAATAAGTTGAAATGGTTGGTGTTGCAATTTTTCAAACCGGTCAAGAAATGTTGAAGTAGTAGCATGTTGAATTGAAAAATGGTATTAGGGAATTCCTGGAATTTCTTGAAAACTGGGAATTTTTCCAGTTCAAAAAACAACTTTGTTTTTTTTGTCCTGATTAAGAGGAATGTTTTGTCGGTGCAACGGTTGAAGTAGGTTGAAAAATGTTGAAGGAGTAGTCGCCAGAAAAAAGGGTGGAAATAAGGCTTTGGAAAAGCAGGAATTTTGGAAAATCCTGGAATTACTTGGAAAAATATTAGTTTGAATTTCTAGAATGGTGGAATGTGTTGAAGGTGGAATGGTTGGAATAGGTTGAAAAATGTGGAAATGGTGGACGTTTGAAAAATGGCCAATTCATTTTGAATGGGAAAAAAGTCCTGGAAAACCTGGAATTCTGGGAAATCTGGGAATTTTTAGAATTTTTCCAGGAAAAGCCAGCGATTCCCGAATAGGCTGTACAGTTTGAATGGGGTGAAAAATGCGGAAGGTAGAGTGCACCAATTAGACAGCTGATACCGGAGTACATGTCAAACTACTTCCTTAACGTAAATGACCGCCATAACCACAACACCAGGGGGTGCTCCACTAACCACGTTAAACCCAGATTCCGAACTAACAAAGGTCTTAACTCATTCTCTTTCTATGCCACATCAATGTGGAATGCGCTCCCAACAGGTATAAAAGAAAGGGCATCTCTATCCTCCTTCAAAACCGCTATAAAAGTTCACCTCCAGGCAGCTACAACCCTAAACTAACACCCTCCCCGGATTGCTAATAATCAAATGTAAACAATCAAATGCAGATTCTTTTTCTTATGCCTTCTGATCTCTCTCTCTCTCTCTCTCTCTCTCTCTCTATGTCCACTACTTGATGTCCATATCCCACCCCCCCCCCCCACCCCACCCCCCCTCCACACTCCTGATTGTAAATAATGTAAATAATTCAATGTGATTATCTTGTGTGATGACTGTATTATGATGATAGTATATATGATAGTATATATCTGTATCATGAATCAATTTAAGTGGACCCCGACTTAAACAAGTTGAAAAACTTATTCGGGTGTTACCATTTAGTGGTCAATTGTACGGAATATGTACTTCACTGTGCAACCTACTAATAAAAGTCTCAATCAATCAATCAAAAAACCAAAATCTTGGGATGAAGAATAAGTTGAATAATAAATAGATTAATTTTGGTGTAGAAAACAATATGTGTGAATGCTTTGGAGCATTCACACAATTAGTTCAATATACATATTTTAGGCCAGTGATAAATCAAAACCAACATTTGCATCAAACGAAGACATTTGTTGTTGTACCTCTCTCAAAATGGAATGATTATATTTGTAGTAACGTATTTGAATATGGATTTGATGCTCATTCTACGTATAAAAGTGTTTTGTTATTAAAAAAGGCACAACAATGGTTTTGTTTTTGCGAATGATTAAAAAGTGTGATTCAGTTTCAGTTTCAGTTCATTTTGAACGTGCATACGATACAATGTAGTGCATCACATATTTCCAGTTGTTTCATTACAGCACGTCTGAAAAGGAATAGGAAGAAGCAGAGCTTATTTAGTCCTACCCCTTTTCATACCATAGCAATTTTATCCAATTTCCTTGTTCTCTGTAACAGAACAGTGAACAAATAAATAATAAACTAATAATATAGAATGGTAAGTAAACAAATATTAAATACTTAAATTATCTTTGTCCCAATAAAAAAAAGGGTTCAAGATGTTCATCATAATTCTTGTTCTGTGTACTTTGTGAACACTTGTAGTTTGAACAGTCTCTTAAACTGAATCATATTGGTGCTTTGTTTGATTTCTTTGCTTAATCCGTTCCATAATTTAATTCCACATACTGATATACTAAAGGTTTTAAGTGTTGTACGAGCATACAAATGTTTTAAATTAGATTTTCCTCTAAGGTTATAATTCTCCTCTTTTGTTGAGAAGAATTGTTGTACATTCTCGGGTAGCAGGTTATAGTTTGCTTCGTGCATCATTTTAGCTGTTTGCAAATGCACTTAATCGTTGAATTTCAATAATTGTGATTTAATAAATAAAGTGTTTGTATGTTCTCTATATCCAACATTATGTATTATTCTAATTGATCTTTTTTGTAACACCGTTAGTGAATAAAGTGCACATCTTCCTTTAAAGAAGCTGCTCGAGTAAAAATTTATTTTTTATATAACAACGTTAAATTCTCCCCAGAGGTGCAATTAAAGGAAACAACAACAATCACACTGCTGTCGTTTGATCACTTGTAAGACATGTAATTACATGTAATTATTCATCCATTACATCTTCAGCTATTATTACTCTCACAATGGGAAGGGGCCTGGAGCACTTGTTTTCTCCACTTACAATATTTGTTGTTAATATTTACATAAAATACTTTATATTTGTTATTTAGATAGAATATTTTTGTTGTTATTTAAATATAATATTGTTGTTAATGACAGAAATGTACATTACTGCATTTGTAGTTTTATCAGTCTGACTGTATTTTGCAGAGTCCAGATGCAGAGACGGCAGGTAAAAAATATATTTGATGTCAAAAAACTAAGGAAGCAGGAAGCATAAACACTTGGAAGAGAGAACACCTGAAACAAGCAAAACAAATGAGGGCCAGCATAAGAAGCCTCCTGATTAATGATTGCCAGCAAGTGAGTATCTAAATCACAAACTGAAGCCTGAAGTAAAGTGACATGGAAACAAAGAGAGACAGGAAGTAGAATGAAAAATAAAGGCGTTGGGCAGGTAATAATACAAAATGCAGGAGGCCAACAATAATCAAACTGTCATGTGGAGTCAAGCAAGATTTTTGTTCACTTTATATTTTTGTGAAACGATTTTTATACTTTATTAATCTAACGCAAATCAATTTGATGCATGTTTTGTACTAAAATCAATTAGTAGGGAATACATTGTTACACAATTTGTGTTTTTAGTGCAAAATAACAAATTTAACATAATAGAAACATAAATTAGCAAGCCATCCTGAATCCAAGATGGTTGCCTTCCAAGACCATAGGTCAGGCCTGGGCAATTAGTTTGACTCGGGGGGGGCCAAATTTTGAGAAAAAAAAAAGTGTCTGGGGGCCGGTCTATCTGATTTTTAGGAACACTAATACAAAACCTCACAGTAATGTCTGATTGAAAGCTAAAAACATTATGATAAACAGAATGGCATTTTCCTTTTTTTTACTGAATGAGACCCAGAATGTGGGATTTACAATATTAACTATTGTCTGAATAATTGTATCTAAGTTATCACAAAACTTTGTGTTTCAATGAGTTCCCGGCGAGCAGACAAAAGCTGTCTTTGATCTTACCAATCAAAAGGCTTGTAAAACTCCACTGTGTAGGATGGGAAGCGACATGAAGGTGTCTGTCTCTTTGATGTATTGTAATCCACAGGAAGATTTTGTCTTGACCCGAGATCTACAAAGCGGAGAGGAAGCAGGACCTGACCCCCCCCCCCCCCTTCCAGGCACCTTTTCTTTGAACTGTTTTGTGACCAAAGGCAGCGGCTTTTTACGACCCCCGTCCCTTTAGCAACAGCTGTTGCCATGTTTCAGTTTCAGCTTCAGTTCATTTCGAACATGCATATGATACAATGTAATTCATCACATATTTCCTGTTGTTTCATTACAGCTCGTCCGAAAAGGAGTAGGAAGAAGCAGAGCTTATTTAGTCCTACCCCTTTTCATACCATAGCAATTTTATCCAATTTCCTTGTTGTAATCAGGGAAAGTCCAAATAAAAGAGGAGGCGTACAATATTTCGTCAGAGCGTGGTGGGACACTGTACAAGGGTACAGGTCTACGCGTTTCTCCTCATTGAGCCAAATTTAATTCTGTCTCTGTTTAATTCCTTGCTTCTTTGTCTGTTTAATAGATGCCATCAGTGTTTGAACCTGACAACTATGACCGATAAAACACTGAATATTGACAACATATGAACGTCACACCCCCTCTCGATCGACATATTTTACAATCAAGCGAAACAACAATAATGCAACAAACAGTGAAATATGAACGCGAAGGGTAAAAAAAAACCCCACCTACAATCTGATATATCTGATACATCACTAAGCTTTAGAACTTTCTTCTAAAAATCTCCTTCCGCATTCGTCCCTGACAGTGTTGGGTAAGTTACTGAAAACCAGTAACTAGTTACAGTTACTAGTTAATTCATTTCAAAAGTAACTCAGTTACAAACTCAGTTACTTACACCAAAAAGTAATGCGTTACTGTGAAAAGTAACTATTTAGTTACTTCTTTTTTTCCTTTTTTTTAAGGCTCCCATTAATGCCCTTTTAGCCTTCATTTCAGTATTGTTATTGCACTGGAGGATAATGCAATCTGTTGATCAACTTGACATGCATTTGCATCACTGAACTCTGCTAAGCAATGTGGTCTACATACAACACACAAAGACAAAGATATGTTTCAAAGGGCCAATTTATTTCGGGCCAGAACAAATTGACAAAACTATTTATTAGACTCTGCATAGACTGTGCTTCAGAGTTTTTGCGAAATATTACACACAATGCTTTACACACACCTTCACATCTTGCACACGTATAAGGATTGTGATACACACATATTCACATCTTGCACACAGATAACGATTGTGATACACACATTTTCACACTTTACACACACACTAGGATTGTGATACACACATCTTTATCTCCAGATTGTTTGTCAAACCTTGTGTTTGCCTAAATCTGCACGTGTCCAAACTTTTTCTACTGAGGGCCGCACACGGAAAAATTCAAGCATGTGGGGGCCATTTTGATATTTTTCATTTTCAAACCATAACAAAATGTATGCATTTTTTTATTTATTTTACCTTTAGGGGTCCCGGGGACCATAAAGGTTCTCAGTCATTTAAATGTTAAAAATAAATCAGATTATTATTATTTTTTAATTATTTAACACTTACAGTAAATCTCTATATCAACTTCAAGTTGATATAAAGTAATACAAATTTTAAAAAAAGTTTTATGGCTTTTCTGTCAAAAACAACTTAGTTTTTTTTATAGTAAAACTGAAATATGCAGTATTTAGTCATTAGAGAGCTAAAAGATCAATAATGCAGGACACCATTGATTTTAATTATTTCATATTTTTGAATAATCACAGTGAAAAAATAAATAAAAAATCACTAAATATATTTGGGATGCAAAAGATGCCCCACTCATAAAATGATACATTTTTATTAGGTTTTTCTTTTACTGTCAACACTTAAGTTACGAGATCAACTTCAGATATATCTGTCGATTTTATGCTGGAACTATTATTTTGTTTGTTTTATGCGCTTTTGTCAAAGAAAACTTTGATGTTTTTATATGGCTACTACACAATATATGCAATATTTACCACATAAAACATTTTAAAGTGAAATATTTGAAGTAATTGGAGCCCTGAAAATAATTCATTATAACATGGATTTTTTGTCATTATTTTTTTTTTTTGAGCAATGGCAAAAAAAAGAAAAATGAAGAAAGACAAAAGAAAAAAAAAACAGCCTGCATGGCAGCTTTTGTGTCAACATTGCAACTTTTTCTCGTTAGATTTCCCCTCATTCCACTTTTTTAATGTTATTTTTTATTTTTACAATAGTATTTCCAGAATGTGTGGCGGGCCGGTAAACAATTAGCTGCGGGCCGCAAATGGCCCCCGGGCCGCACTTTGGACACCCCTGCTCTATTCTGTCATTTTTATTTATCTCCAGATTTTTTTTCAAACCTTTGTATTTGTCCCAGATTTTAATTTGTACTGCATTGTTGACCACTGTGATGTGTTACTTTACCTGACTGTGGTAAAAATACATATTTTCAGTTTGCAGCATCATTGTTGAGCAGTTTTTGAAAAGATTTCAGGATATTTTTACTTTCCCTTTAGGTCCTTACGTATAGGCCCACTTTAAAGTAAACAATGACCATTGCTGTGGATTTGTCAATATATTTTGTCAAGTTATAGTAATCATTCATCACATGCTAAAAGGGTCGGGCAAAATGCCCCAAACATGTGATTTCTTATAGTAAAATAGGGGTTTTTACAAATGTGTTTTGTATTTATCACTGTTATGGATAACTCACTCCAATAGTGTCTTATCATTTGAAGTCTGTGAGTGAGATGACAATAAAATTGCAATTTTAGAAATGCTTGCTTTATTTTGATGAATGGGCATATGTTTTGACCTAAGTGGGTCATTTTGCAAATAATCTAGGAATTAAGAACATTTAAAGACCTACTGAAACCCACTACTACCGACCACACAGTCTGATAGTTTATATATCAATGATGAAATCTTAACATTGCAACACATGCCAATACGGCCGGGTTAACTTATAAAGTGCAATTTTAAATTTCCCGCGAAACTTCCAGTTGAAAACGTCTATGTATGATGACGTTTGCGCGTGACATCAATGGTTGAAGCGGAAGTATTGGGACACATTGTATCCCAATACAAACAGCTCTGTTTTCATCGCCAAATTCCACAGTATTCTGGACATCTGTGTTGGTGAATCTTTTGCAATTTGTTTAATGAACAATGGAGACTGCAAAGAAGAAAGCTGTAGGTGGAATCGGTGTATTAGCGGCTGGCTGCAGCAACACAACCAGGAGGACTTTGACTTGGATAGCAGACGCGCTATCCGACGCTAGCCGCCGACCGCATCGATGATCGGGTGAAGTCCTTCGTCGCGCCGTTGATTGCTGGAACGCAGGTGAGCACGGGTGTTGATGAGCAGACGAGGGCTGGCGTAGGTGGATAGCTAATGTTTTTAGCATAGCTCTGACGAGGTCCCGTAGCTAAGTTAGCTTCAATGGCGTCGTTAGCAACAGCATTGCTAGGCTTAGACAGGCGGCACAGCATTAACCGTGTGGTTACAGGTCCAGTGTTTGGTTCGGTGTCTCCTGATAGTAGTATTGTTGATCTTCTGTCTATCCTTCCAGTCACAGGCTTATTTCTTTTGTTTCTATCTGCAGTTAAGCACGATGCTATCACGTTAGCTCCGTAGCTAAAGTGCTTCACCGATGTTTTGTCGTGGAGATAAAAGTCACTGAATGTCCATTTCGCGTTCTCGACTCTCATTTTCAAGAGGATATAGTATCCGAGGTGGTTTAAAATACAAATCCGTGATCCACAATATAAAAATGAGAAAGGTACAAGGGCTCATTGGATTCCACACTAAGTTACGGTCAGAGCGAAAAAAGATACGTCCTGCTCTGCCCTCTAGTCCTTCACTCTCACGTTCCTCATCCACAAATCTTTCATCCTCGCTCAAATTAATGGGGTAATCGTCGCTTTCTCGGTCCGAATCGCTCTCGCTGCTGGTGTAAACAATGGGGAAATATGAGGAGCCCTTCAACTTGCGACGTCACGCTACTTCCGGTACAGGCAAGGCTTTTTTTTATCAGCGACCAAAAGTTGCGAACTTTATCGTCGATGTTCTCTACTAAATCCTTTCAGCAAAAATATGGCAATATCGCGAAATGATCAAGTATGACACATAGAATGGATCTGCTATCCCCGTTTAAATAAGAAAATTTCATTTCAGTAGGCCTTTAATGTGGTGTTTGTAAAAGTGTGTTAATCCTTTTGAAAAAAAGACGCGCGGTTAGTAAAATTGTGCGTAAGCAAATGGAAAAAACGGTATATTGTTTCCTTGCGATCCATTTCTGGTCACACGTGGTCGGTTTTTATTCAAAGCTAAATATAACACGCTGGTCTTGTTCCAGAATATGTGAGACAAAAGCATGGAGCTCGTTGCTGAGGAACTGCAGCGGAGTTGTGGCTGTCAGGCAGCGAGTATTTGTGCAACAAGACTGCAGCACAAGGAAGCGGTGTCAGGAATGTGTTAAATGTGTTAAAGTTTAATTGTCGAAGTGTTTCACACTAATAGGGTGTAATCATGACAACAGAGTGAGCATTGTCTATGTTATGTAATGTAGTAGTAGTAGTAATAATATGTAAATATGACATAGAATGTATATTGTATTCTATGCTTGTCATGATACCAGAATTTTAATGGTCAATACCATTACTATTGTAAGAGACTATTGACTATGGAGAGAAAGCATCTGGGCAATCGACCCAGTCCAGTCCAAATAAAAAAAGTATGTTTTCTTAAAAAAAGAAAAAAAGAACCTTAGAGAAAAATCTGATTTACAACATTTGTGCACACGTATACACTTAAAACCTTTAGCACAGTGGTTCTTAACCTGGGTTCGATCGAACCCTAGGGGTTCGGTGAGTCGGCCTCAGGGGTTCGGCGGAGCCTCCGCCACGGAGGTATAGACACATCCAAATTATCGTGTAAATAAAAACTTCTCCCTATCGGCGTATTATGGATACCTCCAAACAATGTTCCCTCTAATTTTCCATCTGATTTGCAGGTTTTTTGATTGATTGATTGATTGAAACTTTTTCTGGCAGATTGCAAAGGAAGAGAATACATTATATGAAACAGTACAGTTTACACAGTACAGTACATATTCCGTACAATTGACCACTAAATGATACGTTTTTCAACTTGTTTAAGTCGGGGTCCACGTTAATCAATTCATGGTAATGTGTGTAAGGTCTGTAATTTGTTGTGAGTTCATGCACTGTGTTGGTTTTGTTCTTTGAACAAGGTGATGTTCATGCACGGTTCAGTTTGTGCACCAGTGAAAAAACATAACCTTTTCTTGAATTTGAAAAAAACCCAAAACATTTTATTTTTCACTAAAGAAGGGTTCGGTGAATGCGCATATGAAACTGGTGGGGTTTGGTACCTCCAACAAGGTTAAAAACCACTTCTTTAGCATATTCATCCATTAAGTAAAGAAGTCAAACAAGGTACTAATATGGTCCAGTTTAAGAGGCTGCTCAATTAATTAGTCTTTACAAAGTACAAGGAAGAGGAATTTTGATACACATCTGGAACTTTATTGAAAATGAGATATGATTCAAGTCATTATTTGAATCATAAATTGCTCAACTATTTATTAAGCGAACTGCTGTATTTGAAGTATATTGACAGTAAAATACCATGAATTGATTAACCTGGGCCCCGAGTTCAAAAACCTATTCGGGTGTTACCATTTAATGGTCAATTGTACGGAATATGTACTGTACTGTGTAATATAATGTATTCTCTTCCTTTGCAATCTACTAATAAAAGTTTCAATCAATCAATTGTGAAAAAAAACCATGAGAACAGGAAGTGAACATACAGTACAGGCCAAAAGTTTGGACACACCTTCTCATTCATGTGTTCATTTTCTTGATTTTCATGACTTTTAAAGATTGTCACTGAAGGCATCCAAAGTTTGAATGAACACATGTGGAGTTATGTTCTGAACAAAAAAAAGGTGAAATAACTGAAAACATGTTTTATATTCTGGTTTCTTCAAAATAGCCACCCTTTGCTCTGATTACTGTTTTGCACACTCTTGGCATTCTCTCGATTCACCCACATCTGCGGTTCTCTCCAAGGTTTCTCATAGTCATTCTCTTTGACATCCCACTGGGTTGTGAGTTGTTCCTTGCCCTTATGTGGGATCTGAACCGAGGATGTCATTGTGGCTTGTGCAGCCCTTTGAGACACTTGTGATTTAGGGCTATATAAATAAACATTGATTGATTGACAATGACATTTTACATGTGGTTCTTCATGCCAAATAGCGCCCTACATACAAACCCTGTTTCCATATGAGTTGGGAAATTGTGTTAGATGTAAATATAAACGGAATACAATGATTTGCAAATCCTTTTCAACCCATATTCAATTGAATGCACTACAAAGACAAGATATTTGATGTTCAAACTCATAAACTTTATTTTTTTCTGCAAATAATAATTAACTTTGAATTTCATGGCTGCAACACGTGCCAAAGTAGTTGGGAAAGGGCATGTTCACCACTGTGTTACATGGCCTTTCCTTTTAACAACACTCTGTAAATGTTTGGTAACTGGGGAGACACTTTTTTTAAGCTTCTCATGTGGAATTCTTTCCCATTCTTGCTTGATGTACAGCTTAAGTTGTTCAACAGTCCGGGGTCTCCGTTGTGGTATTTTAGGCTTCATAATGCGCCACACATTTTCAATGGGAGACAGGTCTGGACTACAGGCAGGCCAGTCTAGTACCCGCACTCTTTTACTATGAAGCCACGTTGATGTAACACGTGGCTTGGCATTGTCTTGCTAAAATAAGCAGGGGCGTCCATGGTAACGTTGCTTGGATGGCAACATATGTTGCTCCAAAACCTGTATGTACCTTTCAGCCTTAATGGCGCCTTCACAGATGTGTAAGTTACCCATGCCTTGGGCACTAATACACCCCCATACCATCGCTTTTTAACTTTCCGCCTATAACAATCCGGATGGTTCTTTTCCTCTTTGGTCCAGAGGACACAACGTCCACAGTTTCCAAAAACAATTTGAAATGTGGACTCGTCAGACCACAGAACACTTTTCCACTTTGTATCCGTCCATCTTAGATGAGCTCAGGCCAAGCGAAGCCGACGGCGTTTCTGGGTGTTGTTGATAAACGGTTTTCGCCTTGCATAGGAGAGTTTTAACTTGCACTTACAGATGTAGCGACCAACTGTAGTTACTGACAGTGGGTTTCTGAAGTGTTCCTGAGCCCATGTGGTGATATCCTTTACACACTGATGTCGCTTGTTGATACAGTACAACCTGAGGGATGGAAGGTCACGGGCTTAGCTGCTTACGTGCAGTGATTTCTCCAGATTCTCTGAACCCTTTGATGATATTACGGACCGTAGATGGTGAAATCCCTAAATTCCTTGCAATAGCTGGTTGAGAAAGGTTTTTCTTAAACTGTTCAACAATTTGCTGACGCATTTGTGGACAAAGTGGTGACCATCGCCCCATCCTTGTTTGTGAATGACTGAGCATTTCATGGAATCTACTTCAATAGCCAATCATGGCACCCACCTGTTCCCAATTTGCCTGTTCACCTGTGGGATGTTCCAAATAAGTGTTTGATGAGCATTCCTCAACTTTATCAGTATTTATTGCCACCTTTCCCAACTTCTTTGTCACGTGTTGCTGGCATCAAATTCTAAAGTTGATGATTATTTGCAAAAAAAATTTTTTTATCAGTTTGAACATCAAATATGTTGTCTTTGTAGCATATTCAACTGAATATGGGTTGAAAATGATTTGCAAATCATTGTATTCCGTTTATATTTACATCTAACACAATTTCCCAACTCATATGGAAACGGGGTTTGTACAACGAGTGATCTGCGTAAAAATGTGTGCATTGCTGACTGAGACAACTTATTCCTCTATTTATCCGTTCACTGCAGTGTGGTCATCAATGTGTATTTAAATACTTTTACATTTGTGGTAAAAAAAAAAATGCAAAGGTAGTAATTTTTATTTTATTTATTTTTTATTTTTTTAAAGTCTTGTCAATCAAAAATTTCATGACCCACCTGCAGTACCTAAGCAGACACCCTCAGGGTACCGCAAGTCCTGTTGAAGACCTTTGCTTTCAGATAAACGAGAATTTCCTCCAGTTGCTCAAAGCAAAAACTGTCCCTATCCATCATTATTCCCCACCATGTTTTTGTTTCAACAAAAAATCCAATCCAAAGCAAAAAAGAGACATTTTGTCGACGTTCCTCTCAGTTTTGTTTCGGCGGTGGCCACCTAAGCCAGTACAGTTCTACATCAAACAAGTCCGTGTGCCTAATCTGGCCTGTGTGGGCATGTTCCACAGCTGGTCTCCATGACAACATGAACATCAGCTCCGAGTAGAAAACGAGGCATTCAGACTCTTTTTTTTTTTTATGTCGGCTTCTTCCAAGCCTACCACTTAATTCTAATTGGTCCATGAATTCAGCACAAGAGAAAAGATAATCTTATTCTGACATGAGAATTTACTAGTGAATACTCAGCCAAAGAAAGTATTAGTTGTACTCTACAATAGTGTATTTTGCAGTATTTTAAAGTGATTATTTTACGCGGTCATTTTTCATTTATTTCTGGCCTCCAACCAACACCCACTCAGTAGCAACAACAGCCACAAATAATATCTTTCATGTGTGGACTCTTCCAGATGTCTGCAGTTCTGTTGTTTGCCTTCATTACACCTTTGCAGGACATACGCAGGTTGTTGCGAAATGTTCCCCCCCCCCCCCCCCCCCCCAGACTTTCTCTGCCTTTACTGCTTTCATAAATCTTCCCCAGTGAAATTCTTCCGACTTGCTCGGACAAAACACAGATCACATGTAAAATGTGAATTAATGAATGACAGGGCACTTTATATCAGGGGTGAAAGTCTATTCCCAAGTGGGCCGAATGGGTAAAAATCAGGGCATGATAACTTAAAAATACAACTAAGATAACTTCAGATTGTTTTCTTTGTTTTACTTTGTGCCAATATTGAACAAGCACATTCTGAAAATGTACATATCACATGTATTCCTCTTGACAGAACTATTTAAGTGAATTCTGAGGGAAAATTGGTGCAGTTTAAAAAACACCATGAAAAACACAATGAACACTGACTTAATCTCAGTGTATCCAAAAAAAAAAAAAAACAGTGAAGTTGGCACGTTGTGTAATTCGTAAATAAAAACAGAATACAATGATTTGCAAATCCTTTTGAACTTACACTACCGTTCAAAAGTTTGGGGTCACCCAAACAATTTTGTGGAATAGCCTTCATTTCTAAGAACAAGAATAGATTGTCAAGTTTCAGATGAAAGTTCTCTTTTTCTGACCATTTTGAGCGTTTAATTGACCCCACAAATGTGATGCTCCAGAAACTCAATCTGCTCAAAGGAAGGTCAGTTTTGTAGCTTCTGTAACGAGCTAAACTGTTTTCAGATGTGTGAACATGATTGCACAAGAGTTTTCTAATCATCAATTAGCCTTCTGGGCCAATGAGCAAACACATTGTACCATTAGAACACTGGAGTGATAGTTGCTGGAAATGGGCCTCTATACACCTATGTAGATATTGCACCAAAAAACAGACATTTGCAGCTAGAATAGTCATTTACCACATTAGCAATGTACTGTATATATTGTGTATTTCTTTAAAGTTAAGACTAGTTTAAAGTTATCTTCATTGAAAAGTACAGTGCGTTTCCTTCAAAAATAAGGACATTTCAATGTGACCCCAAACTTTTGAACGGTAGTGTATATTCAATTGAATAGACTGCAAAGACAAGATACTTAACGTTCGAACTGAGAAACATTTTTTTTTTTTGCAAATAATCATTAACTCAGAATTCAATGGCAGCAACACAGTTGGTCGCTACATCTGTAAGTGCAAGTTAAAACTCTACTATGCAAAGCGAAAGCCATTTATCAACAACACCCAGAAACGCCGCCGGCTACGCTGGGCCCGAGCTCATCTAAGATGGACTGATGCAAAGTGGAAAAGTGTTCTGTGGTCTGACGAGTCCACAATTCAAATTGTTTTTGGAAACTGTGGACGTCGTGTCCTCCGGACCAAAGAGGAAAAGAACCATCTGGATTGTTCTAGGCGCAAAGTTGAAAAGCCAGCATCTGTGATGGTATGGGGGTGTATTAGTGGCCAAGGCATGGGTAACTTACACATCTGTGAAGGCACCATTAATGCTGAAAGGTACATACAGGTTTTGGAGCAGCATATGTTGCCATCCAAGCAACGTTCTCATGGACGCCCCTGCTTATTTCAGCAAGACAATGCCAAGCCATGTGTTACAACAGCATGGCTTCATAGTAAAAGAGTGTGGGTACTAGACTGGCCTGCCTGTAGTCCAGACCTGTCTTCCATTGAAAATGTGTGGCGCAATTTGAAGCCTAAAATACCTTAAGGGAGACCCCGGACTGTTGAACAACTTAAGCTGTACATCAAGCAAGAATGGGAAATAATTTCACCTGAAAAGCTTCAAAAATTGGTCTCCTCAGTTCCCAAACGTTTACTGAGTGTTGTTAAAAGGAAAGGCCATGTAACACAGTGGTAAAAATGCCCCTGTGCCAACTTTTTTGCAATGTGTTGCTGCTATTAAATTCTAAGTTAATGATTATTTGGCAAAAAAAATTAAGTTTCTCAGTCCCAACATTAAATATCTTGTCTTTGCAGTCTATTCAATTGAATTTAAGTAGAAAAGGATTTACAAATCATTGTATTCTGTTTTTATTTATGAATTACACAACATAATATTAACCCATATTTAAATTCAATGATTTGGTGCATTTGCAAACCGCTAAAATTATGTACAAAGCAAACTATAACTTGCCACCCAAGAATGTACAACAATTCTCAACAAAAGAGGAGAAATACAAGCTCAGAGAAAAATCGAATTTAAAACATTTTGTATACACATACAACACTTAAAACATTTAGTATATCAGTATGTGGAATTAAATTATGGAATATAAAAATGTTAAAAAAGTACAATAATTTTGATGAACATTTTGAACCTGATTGAAAATTAGATATTATTCATCTCATATATGAACCATAACTGACTTAATTATTATTAGGAGATATGTTGTGTTCATTAATGTAAATTGTGTTACAAAATGAGGACAGGAAGTGAATATGTGCTACTAAATTCCTATGTATTGGAAAAGGGATAGGATTAAATAAGATCGGCTTCTTCCTACTTCTTTTCGAACATGTTGAAAAGAGAAATGTAAATGTGTAAACTATATGATATGACTCGTAATTGCATACATGTTAGAAATACATTTAACCAACCAACCAACCAAAATCGTGCCTGTATGACATTTTGACTACCAAATTGCATTTATACCCAAATATTGGGGTATTTTCTTCAGCAAATTTTTATTTATGCAAGCAAATAATGCGTGATTAATCACAGTTCTAGAGTGTGATTAATCTGATGTAAGAAAAATAATAAATTGAATTAATTAATCACTTTACAGCCCTAATAATTAAATACCTTTACATAATCAGATGGTTTAAAAAAAGTCTAAAAAAATAATAATGGAACCTTATAGCCAAACAATATCAATACTTACAAGTGGCATCTGCAGCTTTCTCAACATTACTTATTATCGTGTCAGTTCTTCTTAAACTAAGCATGTGATGTCCACTGGAACAATCACCCTTCTAGTGTCATATTCATATCAAACATGTCATATTTGTGACACAGTTATAGAATATGTGCATTAGTAACAAGTTATGACATCATGGGCTTTGATAACGACTGGTCCTGACCTCTAGTGTTCAACAATTTCAAAGGAGAACTGTTATGTTGGGGTTGCACGGTTATGCGCAGGTCGTTTCCCCAAGATGCAAATGGACCTCCGGAAGCAGTGTGCAGGTAAGAAAAATGATTTATTCTAATAAATAAATCAGGAAAGAATACAAAAACAGAACAAGCTATGGTAAAGCTAAAGGAAAAGCTTAGCAAAGGAACAGGAACAAGAATCTAGGATTTACCAACGTAACTGTTGCGTGAAGCAAACAAAACAGCCAGATAGAATGTGGCGAGAGGCAGTAATAAGTAGCTCTCTGATTAGTGGCCGGGAGCAGGTGAGCGTCCCGACCACTAACCAGAAGCAGGTGAACATAATCAGCACCTATGGCAACCAAGAACACAAAACAGGAGTGTTGAAACAGAACTAAGGGAATCTTAAACTTAAACACAACATGATCCGGGCAACGGATCATCACAGAAAACTGTGTTTTATTGGGGACCGAGTCCCTTTGGGACAGAGGACCCTATTGTATTTCTAGCGTTTTATTATACCGCCGCCTCTTTGAGCTGTAATTTGACCCCCTTAACATGCTTCAAAACTCACCAAATTGGACACACACATCAGGACTGGCGAAAATTGCGATCTAATCAAAAAACCAAACCCCCAAACTCAAAATTGCGCTCTAGCGCCCCCTAAGGAAGAAAACACAGACAAAACTGCCTCTAACTCCCAGTAGGAATGTCGTAGAGACATGAAACAAAAACCTCAACGTAGGTTTCACTTAGACCTAGATTTCATACACTGACAACCCCCAGCAAAAATCAACAGGAAGTTTGCAATTCCCCCTTCAAAACAAAAGTTGAGTAAAAACAGTCACCTTTTTTCAAACATTATCTCCTCTGAGTGCGTTTGTCGTGTCTGCTTCAAATTAGCACAGGAGAGAGATTGAACCCTTCTGATTAAAAGTTGATGAAGGCGAAGATCGCATCTTTTTGTTAGGAGGATTAATAAAGTGGAACGCTGAAAGATGCTGCCGACGACGACGACGTGCGCCTAGAAAAGTCTCAACTTACCGCCCCCCCTCCCTACGTCATTCGCGAAGCTAGCTAGCTGCTAAGCTAGCGCGGAGAAAGGCAGCGCCGGTCAGTAAGAAGCTACTCCTACAGACCGCGACCACTTCCCTGAGGACAGCAGGAACTTCACTCGGTGACAGAAAACACTGTGAGTAATGGCTTCCTGCGCGTCTTGCACCATACTCACGGAGAGGTTGGCTCTGCTAGAGGGCCGTGTCCGCCAGTTAGAGCAGAGTAATGTCGTAACTTTAGATGTTGCGGACACATCTGCTAGCGTTAGCTGTAGCGAGCTAACTAGCCCAGCTTGTAGCAGTCCTAAGCGGCCTACAAGCTACGGTGTACCGGTTGAGACGCATAATAGATTTAGCTCTTTAGCTAGTCCTACACCCCAGTCTACCGGGCACCACACCTTAGTTATAGGGGACTCCATCACCCGAAACATAAAGCTTAGCAAACCAGCCACAATAAAGTGTATCCCCGGGGCCAGAGCACCTGACATTGAAGCTAATCTTAGGGAGCTAACTCGCAACAGGCCTAGTAAACACGTACGACAGGCTAATCGCACCACTAATTATGCGAATATAGTTGTACACGTTGGCTCCAATGACACTAGAATGAGACAGTCAGAGATTACAAAGAGAAACATAGCCAGGACTTGTGATCTCGCCAGAAAGATGTCCAGGCATCGAGTAATTGTCTCTGGCCCCCTGCCTGCGAGAGGCAATGATGAGAGATATAGCAGATTAGTCTCGCTTAACAAGTGGTTGGCTAGCTACTGTAGGACGCAGGGACTAACGTTTATTGATAACTGGCCCTCTTTCTGGGGCAAACCAGGCTTGCTGATGAGAGACGGCCTTCACCCTAACCAGGAAGGCGCCATCATCCTGTCTAGAAACATAGACTACTATTTAAGTCTCACTTGACTGACTACACTAGAGCAAGCCCGGTCACAGGCAATTACAATGTCTGTTAGTCCGGGTGAGGAGTCAGTTAAGCTAGAACTAGCCAGCGCCAGGCTGGATAATCCATGTACGCATAGCAATTCTCTTAGAATAATACACAATTCACATAATGTTTTTTCTGTTGTGTCTGTGTCAGAGGTGGACATGCATTCTACTGAGGTGGCAAATTATGATATGTCCAGTCTATTGCAGCACCAAGCAAACAATCGGAAAATTCCCGTCATATCAATTCCTAGATATGGTCGAAACTATTTAAAGTGCACTACGCATAATAAACGCAACATTGTTAATATTGCCACTACGGATAATCTTAACAAAAACTCGTCAAAACAGCCCAATACCTATAATATGGGCTTTTTAAACATAAGATCATTGTCTCCCAAGGCGTTATTGGTTAATGAGGTCATTAGAGACAACAATCTTAACGTCATTGGTCTTAGCGAAACCTGGCTCAAACCGGACGAATTTTTTGCGCTCAATGAGGCATCTCCTCCTAACTATACGAATGCGCATGTTGCCCGCCCTCTTAAAAGGGGAGGGGGTGTCGCACTAATATACAATGAAAATTTCAACCTTACCCCTAACCTAAATAATAAATATAAATCGTTTGAGGTGCTTACTATGAGGTCTGTCACACCGCTACCTCTCGACCTGGCTGTTATCTACCGCCCCCCTGGGCCCTATTCGGACTTTATCAGTGAATTCTCAGAGTTCGTTGCTGATCTAGTGACGCACGCCGACAATATAATCATAATGGGGGACTTTAATATCCATATGAATACCCCATCGGACCCTCAGTGCGTGGCGCTCCAAACCATAATTGATAGCTGTGGTCTTACACAAATAATACATGAACCCACGCATCGCAACGGTAATACAATAGATCTAGTGCTTGTCAGGGGTGTCACCACCTCCAAAGTTATGATACTTCCATATACTAAAGTAATGTCCGATCATTACCTTATAAAATTTGAAGTTTTGACTCTTTGTCAACAAGCTAATAATAATAATAACTGCTATAGCGGCCGCAACATTAATGCTGCCACAACGATGACTCTTGCTGACCTACTGCCTTCGGTAATAGCACCATTCCCAAATTATGTCGGCTCTATTGATAAACTCACTAACAACTTTGACGATGCCTTGCGCGAAATTATTGATAGTATAGCACCGCTAAAGCAAAAAAGGGCCCCTAAAAGGCGCACCCCATGGTTTACAGAAGAAATTAGAGCTCATAAATTATCATGTAGAAAACTGGAACGCAAATGGCGCGCGACTAAACTTGAGGTTTTCCATCAAGCATGGAGTGATAGTTTAATAACTTATAAACGCATGCTTACCTTAGCTAAAGCTAAATACTACTCAAATCTCATCCGCCTCAACAAAAACGATCCTAAATTTCTGTTTAGTACAGTAGCATCGCTAACCCAACAAGGGACTCCTCCCAGTAGCTCCACCCACTCGGCAGATGATTTTATGAATTTCTTTAATAAGAAAATTGAACTCATTAGAAAGGAGATTAAAGACAACGCATCCCAGCTACAACTGGGCTCTATTAACACAAATACGACTGTATATACGACGGACACTGCCCTCCAAAATAGTCTCTCTATTTTTGATGAAATAACATTAGAGGAATTATTACAGCGTGTAAATGGGATAAAACAAACAACATGTTTACTTGACCCACTTCCTGGGAAACTTATCAAGGAACTGTTTGTATTATTAGGTCCATCAGTGTTAAATATTATAAACTTATCACTTTCCTCCGGCACTGTTCCCCTAGCATTCAAAAAAGCGGTTATTCATCCTCTGCTCAAAAGACCTAACCTCGATCCTGACCTCATGGTAAACTACCGACCGGTCTCCCACCTTCCGTTTATTTCCAAAATTCTCGAAAAAACTGTTGCACAGCAGCTAAATGAACACTTAGTGACTAACAATCTCTGTGAACCTTTTCAATCCGGTTTCAGGGCAAATCACTCTACGGAGACAGCCCTCGCAAAAATGACTAATGATCTATTGCTAACGATGGATTCTGATGCGTCATCTATGTTGCTGCTTCTTGATCTTAGCGCCGCTTTCGATACCGTCGATCATAATATTTTATTAGAGCGTATCAAAACACGTATTGGTATGTCAGACTTAGCCTTGTCTTGGTTTAACTCTTATCTTACTGACAGGATGCAGTGCGTCTCCCATAACAATGTGACCTCGGACTATGTCAAGGTAACGTGCGGAGTTCCCCAGGGTTCGGTTCTTGGCCCTGCACTCTTTAGTATTTACATGCTGCCGCTGGGTGACATCATACGCAAGTACGGTGTTAGCTTTCACTGTTATGCTGATGACACTCAACTCTACATGCCCCTAAAGCTGACCAACACGCCGGACTGTAGTCAGCTGGAGGCGTGTCTTAATGAAATTAAACAATGGATGTCCGCTAACTTTTTGCAACTCAACGCTAAGAAAACGGAAATGCTGATTATCGGTCCTGCTAGACACCAACATCTATTTAATAATACCACCTTAACATTTGACAACCAAACAATTAAACAAGGAGACTCGGTAAAGAATCTGGGTATTATCTTCGACCCAACTCTCTCGTTTGAGTCACACATTAAGAGTGTTACTAAAACGGCCTTCTTTCATCTCCGTAATATCGCTAAAATTCGTTCCATCTTGTCCACTAGCGACGCTGAGATCATTATTCATGCGTTCGTTACGTCTCGTCTCGATTACTGTAACGTATTATTTTCGGGCCTCCCTATGTCTAGCATTAAAAGATTACAATTGGTACAAAATGCGGCTGCAAGGCTTTTGACAAAAACAAGAAAGTTTGATCACATTACGCCTATACTGGCTCACTTGCACTGGCTTCCTGTGCACTTAAGATGCGACTTTAAGGTTTTACTACTTACGTATAAAATATTACACGGTTTAGCTCCAGCCTATCTCGCCGATTGTATTGTACCATATGTCCCGACAAGAAATCTGCGTTCAAAGAACTCCGGCTTATTAGTGATTCCCAGAGCCAAAAAAAAGTCTGCGGGCTATAGAGCGTTTTCTATTCGGGCTCCAGTACTCTGGAATGCCCTCCCGGTAACAGTTAGAGATGCTACCTCAGTAGAAGCATTTAAGTCCCATCTTAAAACTCATTTGTATAATCTAGCCTTTAAATAGACCCCCCCTTTTTTTAGACCAGTTGATCTGCCGTTTCTTTTCTTCTCTCCTCTTCTCCCCTGTCCCTTGCGAGGGGGAGTTGCATAGGTCCGGTGGCCATGGATGAAGTGCTGGCTGTCCAGAGCCGGGACCCCGGGTGGACCACTAGCCTGTGCATCGGTTGGGGACATCTCTGCGCTGCTGACCCGTCTCCGCTCGGGATGGTTTCCTGTTGGCCCCGCTGTGGACTGGACTCCCGCTGATGTGTTGGATCCACTGTGGACTGGACTTTCACAATGTTATGTCAGACCCACTCGACATCCGTTGCTTTCGGTCTCCCCTAGAGGGGGGGGGGTTACCCACATATGCGGTCCTCTCCAAGGTTTCTCATAGTCATTCACCGACGTCCCACTGGGGTGAGTTTTTCCTTGCCCGTATGTGGGCTCTGTACCGAGGATGTCGTTGTGGCTTGTACAGCCCTTTGAGACACTTGTGATTTAGGGCTATATAAATAAACATTGATTGATTGATTGATTGATGAAAGAGTTTTAATTACTGCTCCGGTTTGGATTTTATGAGCCCTCAAAGTCGGTCCCGTCCATCGCTGCTTGCAGCTTTAATTATTATTATTATTTTATTTTGCCCATCATTGACAATCCTTATGTGAGACAAGAATGGTAAATGGGTTATACTTGTGTAGCGCTTTTCTACCTTCAAGGTACTCAAAGCGCTTTGACACTATTTCTACATTCACCCATTCACACACACATTCACACACTGATGGCGGGAGCTGCCATGCAAGGCCCTAACCACGACCCATCAGGAGCAAGGGTGAAGTGTCTTGCTCAAGGACACGATGGATGTGACGAGGTTGGTAGAAGGTGAGGATCGAACCAGGAACCCTCAGGTTGCTGACACGGGCCAATCTCCCAACCACCCCACGCCGTCCCTAAAGAACGTGTTAAAAAATGTTTAAAAAAAATAAAAGTTGCAATGTTACAAGAATGAAATCCTTTTTCTAAAAAAAAAGTTGTAATGTTACAAAGATAAAAAACATAAACAGTTGCATGTTACAAGAATAAAATCATTTTCTAAAAATTGTAACGTTAATATATTTAAACAAAAAGTTGCGATGTTACAAGAATGAAATCTTCTTTTAAAACGTAATGTTACACAAAATAAAATGTTGCAATGTTTCAAAAATAAAATCTTTTTTTTTTCAATTGTAATGCTACAAAACAATTAAGAAATAAAAAGTTGCAATGTTACAAGAATCAAAATCCTTTTTTCAAAAAGTTGTAACATCACAATTAAAACTTTTTTTTTTAAAAGTTGCAATGTTACAAGAATAAAATATGTTTTTAAAAGATGCACCGTTACAAAAAAGTTACAATGTTACGAGAATAAAATCCTTTTTTTTAAAATAGTAACGTTACAAAAATTAAAACAAATAAAAAGTTGCATGTTACAAGAATACAATCCTTTTTTTTTAAGTTGTAATGTTACAAAATAAGTAAGAAATAAAAAGTTGCAATGTAACAAGAATCAAAATCCTTTTTTCAAAAAGTTGTAACATCAAATAATACAATTTAAAAAAAAAAAAAGTTGCAATGTTACAAGAATAAAATATGTTTTCAAAAGATGCACCGTTACAAAAAAGAAAAAAGTTGCAATATTACGGGAATAAAATCCTTTTTTTTTAAAATATTAACGTTACAAAAATTAAAACAAATAAAAAGTTGCATGTTACAAGAATAAAATCCTTTAAAAAAATTGTAACTTTAAAACATTTTTTTTAAATAAAAAGTTGCAATGTTTCAAGAATAAAATCTTTTTTTTAAAGTTGTAATGTTACAAAATAATTAAGAAATAAAGAGTTTCAATGTTACAAGAATCAAAATCCTTTTTTCAAAAAGTTGTAAAATCAAAATCAATCATTTTTCAAAAAAGTTGCAATGTTATAAAAATAAAATATGTTGTTTTATTTTTTATTTTTTATTTTTTTTACAAGAATAAAATATGTTTATAAAAGATGCACCGTTACAAAAAAGTTGCAATGTTACGAGAATAAAATCCTTTTTTTTAAAAATAGTAACGTTACAAAAATTAAAACAAATAAAAAGTTGCATGTTACAAAAATAAAATCCTTTTAAAAAATTGTAACTTTAAAACATTTTTTTTAATAAAAAGTTGCAATGTTTCAAGAATAAAATCCTTTTTTTTAAGTTGTAATGTTACAAAATACTTAAGAAATAAAAAGTTGCAATGTTACCAGAATCAAAATCCTTTTTTCAAAAAGTTATAACGATACGAATAATAGTTGTTTTTTTTAAGTTTCATTGTTACAAGAATAAAATATATTTTTAAAAGATGAACCGTTACAAAAAGGTTGCAAAGTTATAAGAATAAAATCTTTTTTAAAAATGTTGTAACATTACAAAAATAAAAAATAATTAAAAGTTGCATGTTACAATAATAAAAGCTAAAGCTAAAAGCTTTCCCTTTTCTGTGCATTCTAAATAATGTAAAACTGCTAGTTCAAGGCATCTATCAATGCAAGTGTTGCATGGAAAGTCACCTATTCTGCCTATATCTCTCTCAATAACATTGGTTCAAGGTTCAAGGTTCAAGGGTTTTATTCGTCACATGCAGAGTACACCACAGTGAAATGCTTTTTTCCATGCTCTTCAGATATTGCGTACAGTGGGATCCAAACACTAGTTGCTGAATCTAATACACTAAATACCAAAAATACAACAATTTGAATCGCTCTGATGTACATTAATTACAAGACAATAAGTTGCACAATAAGTCCCAGTAGTTATGGTAGAAGTATCAGTACAAGTAAAAGTACAGTAGTCACATACAGTACCAGTGCAATATCAAATAGTATAACAGTATATACAGTATACACAGTACATACAGTATAGGAAGTAATAAATATTAAGGTGTCTACAGTTCTTTTGGCAGTTGAGTAGTGACAGTAGTATGAACAGAGGTAACGGAACAGTATGACTTCTTTATACTCTTGTTTTTACATTATTTACAGTCTTTGAATGAAGAGTATTGTAGTCCGGTAATTGCAGTGGTAAGTAAAGTAATTCTTGTGCGTGCGGTTTTGTGCAATTGTGATAAGTGTTAATCAGTGGTGCAGTTGAGCAGTCTGATGGCTTGGGGATAGAAGCTCCTCCTGAGTCTCTCCGTGTTGGCCATGACACTCCGGTAGCGCTTGCCTGACTGCAGCAGTGAGAAGAGGCAGGTTGAACCATTACTGTAACTTTTTACCTGAGTGCATTGATTTCGCAGAGCGCATAGCAACGAACTCTACTTCCGTCATGAACAACAACATAGAGATCACAGTCTGTGTTATCAATGTGCTTTCCATTGACAAAGTAAGAACAGAACTGATGGGATGATTGTATCTTTCAGCACCGGACTTGTGCCCCCAGTTAGCTGCCACAGTAAATTCAACATAATCCTCCTCAGGTAGAAAAATACTGGGAAGGAACGAGCATTTTTTTGAGTATTCCTAGTGATGATGTTGTTTTGTTTGTTATGGGTCACACTCATGCTACCTCTCATCCTGCTGTGTGCTCTGCTGAGAGCACCGCGGGCCACGCCCATGGGTGTTCCCTTTCCGCTGCAGGCGCGCCTACGCGCGGCTGCAGGTGATCTGCAATCAGGGCACCTGCCTGTGATGAGCGACCAGCCTTCATAAGCCAGCACATCTTGCGATCCGGTGCCAGAACGTAGCTTCTCACACCTAGTACGGTAAGCCAACACGTCTCCAGCCTTCTCGCATGTGCATTCTCTCTTCTTGTGTTCCCTTCCCGTCGTATTCACTGTCTCTCGTGTTGTGTCGTCCTCCAGCTTCCCGTCGACCTTCCTCGTCGTCGAGCTGTGTGTCTCGTCTACCTGGACCCCGTTTGGATTCCCTCTCGCCTTCATGGACTTCGACCTCACGCCTGCCCACTGACCAAGACGCCTCGCTCCTGTCCTTGACCATCCGTCTGACCTCTGGCGTCTGAGCCTGCTTTGCCCATATCGGACTCCCGCCTCGATCTCAACACGCACCCTTAACACCCTCTGTCAGGTTCAAACACTGATGACATCTATTAAACAAGGCAAGAAGCAAATAATTAAACAGAGACAGAATTCAATTTGGCTCAGTTTGAGGAGAGACGCTTGGACATCTGTACCCTTGTACAGGGTCATTACGCTCTGGCGAAAGATTGTATGCCTCCCCCTTTAATTGGACTTTCTCTGACCACATGACAACAGCTGCTTCTAACAGCCATCGCCTTTGATTACAACAGTTCAAAAGAAAAGGTCGTAAACAGTTCACAGAAAAGGTCGTAAAAGAGTTCAAATAGAGGTTCGTAAAACAGTTCAAAAAGAGTTTCGTAAAACAGTTGAAAAAGGGGTCGCCTGGTGGGGATTCTGGTCCTGCTTCCTCTTCGCTTTTGTAGTTCTTGGGTCAGACAATATCTTTTTGTTTGATTACAATACATGAAAGAAACAGGAACACCTTCATGTTGCTTACCCCCTACACAGTGGAGTTTTACGAGCCTTACTCTTGGTAGGTTCAAAGACAGCTTTTGCTTCTCACCGGGCACTCAATGTAACACAAAGTTTTTGCGATAACTTAGAAACAAGGGCTCGGGATCTTTCTGTGTGGAGTTTGCATGTTCTCCCTGTGACTGTGTGGGTTCCCTCCGGGTACTCCGGCTTCCTCCCACCTCCAAAGACATGCACCTGGGGATAGGTTGATTGGCAACACTGAATTGGCCCTAGTGTGTGAATGTGAGTGTGAATGTTGTCTGTCTATCTGTGTTGGCCCTGCGATGAGGTGGCGACTTGTCCAGGGTGTACCCCGCCTTCCGCCCGATTGTAGCTGAGATAGACTCCAGCACCCCCCGCGACCCCAAAGGGAATAAGCGGTAGAAAATGGATGGATGGATGGAATTATTCTAACACCCTCTGGTAACCACGCTCAGATAATACTCACACATAGTCACACGACATATCTTTGGGTTAATCACACACCGCACACATTGTGCTGTCAATAAACACGCTGACAGCTAACGACGTCATCGCCTCTCTGCCGCCTTCTTCCATGACAGAACCAGACGGCAGTGACATGACGCGACCCCCGCTCTCCTCCCGAGCCTCCTCGACCCCAAGCGTCGCGGTCATGCACACGGCATGGACGCTATGTCCCCGAGCTCGAACCAGTCACCTCCGCCGTCGCTACCCCCTGGCAGTCACCTTCATCTTACAAGCCAAAATTGCTAGCCCCAGGGCTTTTGAAAGGGATTTTGAGCTTTGCCGTGGCTTCCTGGTCCAGTGCGACATGGTCTTCCGTCACCAGCCCTCCCGCTACATGTCTGACGGGGCCAAGATAGCCTTCATTTTCTCCCTCTTGACCGGATGGACCCTCCAGTGGGCCACGGCAGCCATTGACCGCAACCATGGTCTCGGTACAGACTTTGCCTCTTTTCGCTCGGAGTTCCAGGCAGTGTTTGACCACCCGCCAATGAAGGGGACGCCGCCTCATGGATTCCCGCTCTGTCGCCGACTATACCCTCGAGTTTCACACCCTTGCGGCAGACAGCGGATGGGAGAACGAGGCCTTACTGAGCGCCTATCGTCGGGGCCTAAATGACGAGATCAAGGACGGACTACTGCGAGACCGTCCTGCCACCTACCAAGACCTCATCCAACTTGCGCAGCGCATGGACCAGAGACTCAGGGAGCGGTCTGCCAAACGAAGGCAGGCAGTCCGTAGAGGACCAGACCGCAGGGAGGAGCTTACTTGGCGGACCAGTCTGGATTCCTCCTCGCACCCACTAGAGTGGAGGAGCTTATGCGACTATGCAGGACTCGCCTATTCATGGAGGAACGCGAGAGGACGTTTCGGCAGCGCCTTTGTCTCTATTGCGGTTGTGCGGGGCAGGTGATCCAGACTTGCCCTACACGGCACTAAGGAAACAGGCTCACTAGTAAAGGGAGTGTGCGCATCCCGGCTCCCGACTACCAGCAGGTGCTGCTACGGGCCAAGGACCTCCACCTACCGATCTCCTCCCAGAAGCTAGCACGTCGTTACGTTGGGCCTTATACGGTCAACTTCAGGATCAACCCTGCCGCAGTTCGCTTGAACCTTCCTAATTCCATGAGATCTCACCCTGTGTTTCACGTCTCCCAGGTCAAGCCAGTAGCCAGCAGTTCTCTGTCCCCCCCTCACCCCTGCTCCCCCTCCACCGAGGGTCCTCGAGGATGGGGACCAGGTTTGGCCCGTCAAGGAGATTCTCAGGGTCCGACGACAGGGAAGAGGATGGGTCTACCTCGTAGGCTGGGAGGGCTATGGACCTATGGATGCCGGCCCCTCCCTTATCGAAGACTTCTACACCCCGAAGCTCGCCGGGAGTCTCGCATAAGGGGGGGTGCACTAGTGAGCCGCGGATGAGGAGATGCAGCTCCGTTATTGATTTAAGTAAAGTCGGAATGTCATTAAAACAGTTAGCTCCATCTTTTGACACTTCGGGGAGAAGACGCCGTCGAAGGTGAGCCACGTAAATAAGACCGCCCACAAAACGGCGCATCCTGAAGCGACTGTCAGAAAGTGGCTTGAAGATGATCTGTAAAACATAATCTATTCAACATTTTGACCAAAGAACCACCATTACATGTTATGTAGACCACAAGGAAAAGTTTTAAATTTAGAAAAAAAATCATAAAATTACCCCTTTTAATGCGCCTTATAATCCGGTGCGTCTTTTGTGTGAAAATAGACCTAAATAGACCCACTCATCGGCAGTGCGCCTTATAATCTATGGTCCAGAAAATACGGTAAAAATCTAATGTATTTTTAGGCCTGATATCTACACCAGTACCTCAGCCCTTTAACATTCACTATACAGATGATAAATCATGTTATGCAAATCCCCTCCACCCTGCAAAAAAAAAGATAATTGGATCAAATAAGCATTCAATAGGTTGCAAAAAAAGCAGGTAGAAGATGTTTGCATGTGGGCACACAGAGTTTCTCATCTCACTTGCATGAATTATGTTGCAAATCCTTTAATCATCTGGCAGCCATAAGGAGGATATATTAGCATGCTTACAGTGGAACCTGTTTTTTTTTAATATCATGTAATATTTTATTTATAAAAAAGTGCCCCAACGGTTTTATTAACATAAAAATGAAGGTGCATAGGAGCAATGTCTAGGAAAAAAATATCTGTTGTGGTATTAACTTCATCATTATCACTTGTGTGTTGTTGCAAAAGCATTTTTGAGTTTATGTCGGAATCATTGAAAATAAATAAGAAGAGTTCAAAGAAAAGGAATTCCCAATTTACGTATCGATTCCACGGTATCGATAATCACGCAAGCATTGATTGAGTTACTCTGGTAATATTACTCTCATAAAGTATTCATATACTAATTGATAAATACAAAATGTGCATGTGTCACTTTTACATAGGGATGGTTACTGAATTTGGTGCCTTTATAGGCAACAACCTATTCACATAAAATCAAAAGTATCATATTTTGATATCTTTGTTTTATGTGACATCACTGGCTCAAACACTTGGCAGGCAAACAGGCGTATATGTAATATTGAATTTTTTCCATGCCATCAAACCAAGCGGATCTGATAGAAAGCGCTCAAAAATAAGGCTGTACTTTTCAAAAGGCGCTAGTTCGATGGATATATATGCTGATGATGATTTTATATGGCGATTTCAACGCCTCCTCATCTGGTAATGAAAACCACAACTAAGATGCACGTTACAATCAAACAGCTGGTGTGTAATAGGCACAATGCTTACAGTATAAACACTTTGTAGGACTCAACAAAAGACAAGACTGGCACATTCAATTTAATTTCAGTTTGTCCCACACCTGGGACAAACTGAAATGACTACATACTGTGATATCGTACTGATTATATATATTATTATATACAAAAACAAAAACCAGTAAAGTTGGCACGTTGTGTAAATCGTAAATAAAAACAGAATACATCCATCCATCCATCCATTTTCTACCGCTTATTCCCTTCGGGGTCGCGGGGGCGCTGGAGCCTATCTCAGCTACAATCGGGCGGAAGGCGGGGTACACCCTGGACAAGTCGCCACCTCTGATTTGCAAATCCTTTTCAACTTATATTCAATTGAATAGACTGCAAAGACAATATATTTAATGTTCAAACTGAGAAACTTTATTTTTTTGCAAATAATCATTCACTTAAAATTTAATGGCAGCAACACATTGCAAAAAAGTTGGCACAGGGGCATTTTTACCACTGTGTTACATGGCCTTTCCTTTTAACAACACTCAGTAAACGTTTGGGAACTGAGGAGACCAATTTTTGAAGCTTTTCAGGTGGAATTCTTTCCCATTCTTGCTTGATGTGCAGCTTAAGTTGTTCAACAGTCCGGGGTCTCCGTTGTGGTATTTTAGGCTTCATATTGTGCCACACATTTTCAATGGGAGACAGGTTTGGACTACAGGCAGGCCAGTCTAGTACCCGCACTCTTTTACTATGAAGCCACTGTTGTAACACGTGGCTTGGCATTGTCTTGCCGAAATAAGCAGGGGCGTCCATGATAACGTTGCTTGGACGGCAACATATGTTGTTCCAAATCCTCTACGTACCTTTCAGCATTAATGGTGCCTTCACAGATGTGTAAGTTACCCATGCCTTGGGCACTAATACACCCCCATGCCATCACAGATGCTGGCTTTTCAACTTTGTGCCTATAACAGTCCAGATGGTTCTTTTCCTTTGTTCCGGAGGACACGACATCCAGAGTTTCCAAAAACAATTTGAAATGTGGACTCGTCAGACCACAGAACACTTTTCCACTTTGCATCAGTCCATCTTAGATGAGCTTGGGCCCAGCGAAGCCGGCGGCGTTTCTGGGTGTTGTTGATAAATGGCTTTGGCTTTGCATAGTTGAGTTTTAACTTGCACTTACAAATGTAGCGACGAACTGTAGTTACTGACAGTGGTTTTCTGAAGTGTTCCTGAGCCCATGTGGTGATATCCTTTACACACCGATGTCGCTTTTTGATGCAGGGATCCAAGGTCCATATTATCATCGCTTACGTGCAGTGATTTCTCCAGATTCTCTGAACCATTTGATGATATTATGAACCATAGATGGTGAAATCCCTAAATTCCTTGCAATAGCTGGTTGAGAAATGTCGTTCTTAAACTGTGCGACAATTTGCTCACGCGTGTGTTCACAAAGTGGTTGACCCTCGCCCCATCCTTGTTTGTGAATGACTGAGCATTTCATGGAGGCTGCTTTTACACCCAATCATGGCACCCACCTGTTCCCAATTAGCCTGTCCACCTGTGGGATGTTCCAAATAAGTGTTTGATGAGCATTCCTCAACTTTCTCAGTCTTTTTTGCCACTCGTGCCAGCTTTTTTGAAACATGTTGCAGGCATCAAATTCCAAATGAGCTAATATTTGCAGAAAAATAACGACGTTTTCCAGTTCGAACGTTAAGTATCTTGTCTTTGCAGTCTATTCAATTGAATATAAGTTGAAAAGGATTTGCAAATCGTTGTATTCTGCTTTTATTTACCATTTACGCAACGGGCAAAACTTCACTGGTTTTTGGGTTTTGTTTTATATTTGTGATTATATGACGGTGTGTTGTTGGCTCCGACACGCTGACAGGATGTGTCACTGGGGACCAAACAAACACCTCAGCGACCATTCAGTCGCGATTAATCCGCTTCGACGTTCGCGACAACAAAAGTGAACGAGTGTATCAAAGCACAATGCGCCTCACGGGTGGTGTAATCCATCGCCATTATTTTAAAGGCTAGCCATTTTTGGATTACCTTTCCCCATGTTCTCACCGGCTCCTCTGTATCCTACTGTTTCATTATCAACGCTCTGACGTCCTCTATCACGCTTAGGCGAACTTTAATTAACGGGCGTTGAGACGACACACTTGGACGTCCACTCGGCTCTGTTTTAAGACTTTCTGCTCATTTCCTGAACACAAAAGGAGGAACTTTGCTGACGCCAACGTGGACAAACCAAATAGTATAAAAGACCAAGGCGGATCTTTAAGTCCCATCCAGACCTCCGAAGAGAGATTCCTCCGTGAACCTGATCAGTCTTTGAACAGATCCTTACCATGAGACAGTCCCTCATGTCCGTCATACTTGCAGCTGCAATCTTGTTGCACTCTTCTTCTTCTTCTTCCTCGTCGCCAACCGGCCTGGTGGAGGACGTCTCCTTGGAGCAGGACGCCTTCGCCTCCCTGATGAGCGAGGAGGCGGCGGAAAAGAGCCGCGGCGAGGCGGACCCGGCGGCGGACGGCAAAGCCAGAGGGTCCAGGGTCATCGTCGTCGCTGATCCCAGTCTTTGGCGGGAGCTGCAAGTGTTGCGCAACGGCATGGCCCTCTACAAGCGGCGAGCCGACGACCAGAGCCAGACCGGTGAACACAGAGCCGCCAACCAGGACCTGAGCTTCCCCATCCTGAGGCGGGACACCATGAGGTGCATGGTGGGACGAGTCTACCGACCGTGCTGGGAAGTCTAGGACAATCTGCTCTGCTCGTCATGCCATCGTTTATCATCTCTGCTGAACTGTGATATATTCTAGAATCTTGTGTATCTATAGTCACCTGATTGCAGAATAAAAACTACTGTTCTGCAGTATGTTTACTTTCTGTTTTCTACTGTATTTATAGTTACGGTATTCACACTGAAGGGGTTTCCAAAGCCTAAAAAGTGAGATAGAGTCTGATCTACTAAGGTTCAAATAACAAGTCATAAGTAGTGTGCACATACTTGCCAACCTTGACACCTCTGAATTCGGGTGATGGGGGGCTGAGGGGTTGAAGGTTGCGGGGTTTGGTGGTAGCGGGGGGTGTATATTGTAGCGTCCCGGAAGAGTTAGTGCTGCAAGGGGTTCTGGGTATTTGTTCTGTTGTGTTTATGTTGTGTTACGGTGCGGATGTTCTCCCGAAATGTGTTTGTCATTCTTGTTTGCTGTGGGTTCACAGTGTGGCGCATATTTGTCACAGTGTTAAAGTTGTTTATACGGTCACCCTCAGTGTGACCTGTATGGCTGTTGATCAAGTATGCCTTGCATATATTATGTGACTGGGCCGGCACGCTGTTTGTATGGAGGAAAAGCGGACGTGATGACAGGTTGTAGAGGACGTTAAAGGCAGTACCTTTAAGGCACGCTCCCAATATTGTTGTCCGGGTGGAAATCGGGAGAAATTTGGGAGAATGGATGCCCCGGGAGATTTTCGGGAGGGGCACTGAAATTCGGGAGTCTCCCGGGAAAATCGGGAGTGTTGGCAAGTATGAGTGTGCATAAGGTAAACAATTGCGGGCCTGATTCAATAAGATCTAAATATCGTATTTTCCGAGCTATAAAGCGCACTTAAAATCCTGTCATTTTCTCAAAACTCGACAGTGCGCCTTATAATGCGCCGGAATAATTCTGGTTTTGCTTACCGACCTCGAAGCTATTTTATTTGGTACATGGTGAAATGATAAGTGTGACCAGTAGATGGCAGTCACACATAAGAGATATGTGTAGACTGCAATGTAACTCAAGTAAACAACACCAACATTTTATATGTTCCATTGAAAATATAGAACATTACACACTGCAAAAAGTCAGTGTTCAAAAGCAAGAAAAAAAATTGCAAAATGAGGGGTATTTTATTTGAACTAAGCAAAATTATCTGCCAATAGAACAAGAAAATTCGGCTTGTCAAGACTTTCCAAAACAAGTAAAATTAGCTAACCTCAATGGACCCAAAAATACCTTAAATAAGTATATTCTCACTAATAACAAGTGCACTTTTCTTGGTAGAAAAAAGAGAGACCTTTTTGCTCAATATGTTGAAAAATATTCTTACATTAAGTAAATGCTAGTGCCATTATCTTGACATAATGATATGCGCTCGGCATCATGATTTTCTTTTCATGCTTGAAGTAAGAAATTATTACTTTAAAAAAGTAGTTTTATACACTACCGTTCAAAAGTTTGGGGTCACCCAAACAATTTTGTGTAATAGCCTTCATTTCTAAGAACAAGAATAGATTGTCGAGTTTCAGGTGAAATTTCTCTTTTTCTGGCCATTTTGAGCGTTTAATTGACCCCACAAATGTGATGCTCCAGAAACTCAATCTGCTCAAAGGAAGGTCAGTTTTGTAGCTTCTGTAACGAGCTAAACTGTTTTCAGATGTGTGAACATGATTGCACAAGGGTTTTCTAATCATCAATTAGCCGTCTGAGCCAATGAGCAAACACATTGTACCATTAGAACACTGGAGTGATAGTTGCTGGAAATGGGCCTCTATACACCTATGTAGATATTGCACCAAAAACCAGACATTTGCAGCTACAATAGTCATTTACCACATTAGCAATGTATAGAGTGTATTTCTTTAAAGTTAAGACTAGTTTAAAGTTATCTTCATTGAAAAGTACAGTGCTTTTCCTTCAAAAATAAGGACATTTCAATGTGACCCCAAACTTTTGAACGGTAGTGTACTTGTGAGTGTTGATGACACAGCTTTGCATCAGTTGATATTCTAGTTTCAAGCATGTTTTACTCAATATAGGTCATAAAATCTTAGCAACAAGCTGTAATATCTTACTGAGATCATTTAGGACCAAAACCCTTAAAGCAAGTAAAACACTCTAACATAAAATCTGCCTAGTGAGAAGAATTATCTTATCAGACAGAAAATAAGCAAATATCACCCTTATTTGAGATATTTAATCTTACTTAGATTTCAGTTTTTGCAGTGCACACGGCGCTCAAAAATCTATCAAAATGTTTTAGTACGACTTTGGTAAGCTATGAAGCCGCACCGCTTGATGGATTGTCGGCGCATTAAACATACGAGTATTATTATGGTGTGTGTATAAGCTAAGACATATTATCTGGCTTTTTTTCCGCAATATTATGCAAAAGCAACTCTTCTTACCTTCTAGTACCTGCTGATGTGTATTTGGGTTCTGCATAAGTCCTGAAAAATTGCGCGCGTCCGCCTTTGTAGTCCGTGACGACGCCGTAGTCAATAAACTTCTTCTTTTTCTCTATCTTCTTGTTGTGGGACATTCATCCTGCGCTGTTGCCATTTCTAATATAAAGTAGTGTAAAGTTCTTACTTATATCTGTCAGTAAACTCGCCATGAAAGCGCTGTAGTGAGTTTACATTATTCACCCAAGGAACTTTAGTTATTAGAGAGTTCCGGTCGGACGGTTTTTCACGGGACACATTTTGGGCGGATGAGAAGATGCTGCTCCGTTATTGATTTAAGTAAAGTCTGAATGTCATTAAAACAGTTAGCTCCATCTTTTGACACTTCTTCCACTCCCGTCCTTGTACGCTACACCGCTACAACAAAGATGACGGGGAGAAGACGCTGTCGAGGGTGAGCCGCGTAAATGAAGCGACTGTCAGAAAGCGACTTGAAGATGATCTGTAAAACATAATCTATGCAACATTTTGACCACCATTACATGTTATGTAGACCACAAGGAAGTGTTTTACATTTAGAAAAAAATAATAATAATATGACTACTTTAATGCGCCCTATAATCCGGTGCGCCTTATATATGAAAAAAGATCGAAAATAGACCATTCATCAGCAGTGCGCCTTATAATCCGGAGCGCCTTATGGTCCGGAAAATACGGTACCACACGCTAAACAGCATGTGCAATCTATAATATAGCGTGTACTGTTAGTGGGCGTGTTGCGTGCACTCTACTAAGACTATGAGTGCAAGGGAAAAGTGGTCTAGACCGCCTTATTTAAATGAGGATTTTGCGCGTACTATACGGGGCATCGCCATGGAGACACTCATTTACTGCACTTTCATGTTATCACGCTCCTACCTGTGGTGTGTTGCTATGTTTTTAAACAAGCAGGAGACATCTACCACTTTTTATGGGCATTTTTGAAGCAGTCGTGCGGTGCATCTACACTGACACTACTTTTTTCTTTCCTGCTGAAGGTGCATGGGAGAAAAAAATGCATATTTCAAGAGTTTTTTTTCATATATTGTAGGATATCTGTTAGTATTATACATGCCGTGTGAAATAATGGACGTCATCAAAAAATGTTGACACCAAAACGCATCAGTTTTAATCAGCCCTTTAAATCATCCAACAGCTATAAAAGGATATCTGTGTTAGTGTGCGGAAAATGTTTCTCTAGTTCTCTAGTTCCTTCCTTTTTGGCATTTTCCTCTCCTTCCTCATTGGTTACTTTAAGGATTCACGGAACTTTATTGCCATTTCAGCACGCATGATATGGCACAAAATATAATATCCAAGGTCCCGGATTCAGTCGAATTAGTACCACAAGAAG
>NC_084751.1:35980799-35983299 GCF_033978785.1 Entelurus aequoreus
GAGTGAGTGAGTGAGTGAGTGAGTGAGTGAGTGAGTGAGTGAGTGAGTGAGTGAGTGAGTGAGTGAGTGAGTGGATAATGGATGGATGGATGGATGGATGGATGAATGAATGAGGCTACCAATATGTAGGATTACATATCAAAGATCAAAAATGTGTCCAAAGTGGACTTTCAGACAAAACAGAAGGTGATGTAGGATTTTCTATTTAATTTCATAAAAGTAAATACAAACATAGATGTGAACAATAATTACTTGGTAACATTTTTATGAAAGTGAATTACTGCCTTATTGTTCTCGTTCCCATCTTAATAAGCAAATGTATCACCAGTGATGAAAGCAGATGAATTTCAAATGTAAACAAAATAGATGTCTCAGCCAGCATGAGGAATGTTCGTTTTTCCTGAAAGTTATTAGCATATTTTTGTGAAAAATTCTCAAATGAATTTGAAAGTGTACGCCTCCATCATATGTGGATTGTTTTATTCCACATTTATTATGGTGAGTTTTAAAGGCAAAATGATAAAAAACAATATCAGTGTCTAAATACTTTTGAATCTCTGAAAGTGTGAGAGATGGACAACATACAACTATTTTCTAGCATTCACTGAATGAGAGACAGAACCATCAATAACTTTGTTGCCATTGACAACAAGAAGAACATTTTAATGGTGTCCACTTTTGTAGCACATTTAATTTGTGTCATCTGTTCCCGCAGTAGCCTCGTGTCACGACTTTGTTGCATTTAGTGTTTGAACAATGACATCTGATACTCAAATCACATTAAGTCTGTCTCCATTTTGGTGTTTTTTCACAAAATGTATCTAATCTAGCTCGGTCCAACACTTTGCGGCATCTGGTGCCATATGGATGTGAAAGTCTATTAATAATTGATCCATTCATTTAAAAAAAATACTGAGTACAATGATTTTAAAGTACTATTGAGTACATTGATAATGTTGACAAAATAATAGATTATTGACACAATATGTTACTGCATATGTCAGCAGACTAAATTAGCCTTTGTTTGTTTACTTACTATAAAAGAAAAGTTGTCTTGTATGTTCACTATTTTATTTAAGGACAAACTTGCAATAAGAAACATATGTTTAATGTAACGTAAGATTTTTTGTTAAATTAAAGCCAATAATGCAATTTTTTGTGGTCCCCTTTATTTAGAAAAGTATCGAAATACATTTTGGTACCGGTACCGGTACCAAAATATTGGTATCGGGACAACACTACTCGATACCATTGTCCACTACTACAAGGGAACATTACATTAAAGATAAACACATTTTTATCGATCTGTTAAATTATTATGCATGTAAACATGTCTACTGTACAAAGGTTTTGACTCACTAACAAAAAATGATGAATCAAACATTTCTAGTGCACATTGGCAGCTGTTATATTTGTCTTTATTTAATGATTTTACATTGCAATCACATTTGTGCCTTCCTCAAGTTACCAACATCCTCTTGAGCAGACATTTCCCGTAAAGTAGCAGATGACAGCTGCCATCATTCACTCCGCACTCACGAGTTGCCCTTGCAAGGCTGTGTGGGTCAGAGTGACATCATCATCATCATAAACTCAGCCACGCCCCCAATTTAATGGAGGTTGGAGATGGTGAATCATTTAGGAGCTCAGATGCACTTTATTACCTAACCTGTAATTCTAGTGGGACATATTCCCCCAAAGTGCATCAGGAAACAAGCCTTTATTGATGAATATAATCAATGAGTCATAAATCCCTGAAGGTTCTAGTAGGTTCTTGTGTGCGACAATGTGCCCCGCATCCAAAAATCAGTTCAGGCAATCACACAGAAAGAAAAATAATTTCGATGAGTCTTTGAAGAAAGTTGATTGTTTTTCGTCAAAATGACTTTTCATAATGGCAAAAGAATTGGGATCAACGTATTCCCTATTTCATCCATTTGTTTATTTATATATGTTGTTGTTTTTTTAAAGATGAGTCAACGACGGAAAAAAACACTGCGTTATGGACTAAAAGCTGGATAACGTTATAAATAAACACATAAACAATTACAACAATAAATGATAAAAAGGAAAGAAAGAAAGACAGACAGACAGAAATAAAAGAAAGACAAATATGTACATACATAAATACAAACAAAATAAAAAAATAAAACAAATATTTAAATAATATACATACACACCCATGTATACTGTATAAATACATACATATACATACACAGTATATATACATACATAGATATACATAAATACATATATACGTTTATATACACACGTGTATATATACATATATACACATACATATACACATTTATATATACAGATACATATATATACATACTTATATACACACATACATATATATATACACATTTATGTACATGTATACATATATACATATACACACACCCGCACGCACACACACACATTCTTGTATGTGTTACCTTTTTGAGACCTCCGAAAAAGGCAAACCTCTTAAGGACCCCCCTCTCTAGATATATAA
>NC_084751.1:35985799-36090799 GCF_033978785.1 Entelurus aequoreus
TCAACTGACCACATCACCCCTGTCCTACAAGAACTTCACTGGCTACCTATTCAAAATCCTTCTCCTGTTCTACCTCTCTGACTTCCTCACATTCCTGTTAGAAACCTGCGTTCCACCAACAATCATCTGCTGTCCCCTCCTCATAGAACCCAGCACCATCTATGCCCCCACCCTCTAGAACTCTCTCCCCCTTTCCATCTGTCCATGTCATAATACCACAATGTTCAAAAGACTATTAAAAACCCACCTTTTCAAAACTGGACAAACCATCTCACAACACAAAGTTATTTTTCATTTTGCCTATTTTTATGTTGATTTAAACTGGTTGTTTTAAAGAGGTGCCTTAAGGAATGCCGAGTTATGTAAATCACAAGTTTGACCCCAAGTGTTCTATGTTTGCTAGGGAAGTGAATTAATTAACTCATATTATGTTTTGCACAGGGTGAATGTTAATATTCGTCTTGGAAAAAGCAAACCACCAAGTTTAATTAAATACTGGTATTTCAGTTTGAGCACATAATAAGATAAGGCCCCTTAGTTTGATATTCGCAGGTGGATTGGATGACTTCTCGTAGGAAAGAGGCCCTAATTGGGACTTTGGAATGCAAAAGTGATAGCCCTATCCTTGAGAAGAGACTACTTGTCTAGCTCAATGCCAAAAATTAAAGCTATGACTTAAAGCAGTTGTTTTCCAAACACTTACACGCAAACATCTCCTTTTATGGTCAGAATGTGCTGTCCTGACTTAGCACACACACACACACAGAGACAGGAAGGAAGAATATAAAACTGATGGTTTGACTTCTCCAAGTAAGGAGTGCATCATTTTTTTTACTTGACCTCCTCCAGGTACTGCAGTCCTGTATAATGACACTCGCTTGTAATAAAGTCACTTTTTGTTCAGCAAAGCGTCTCCTACGTCTTTTTTAATCCAGCTGCACTGCCGTGTCATCCTTTTGTCCGGACGAGGATGACAAGACCAGAAATACACCTCACTAGCAAGGTTAAAATGTAAATGCAAGGATCTGAGAATCAATCAATCAATCAATCAATCAATGTTTATTTATATAGCCCTAAATCACAAGTGTCTCAAAGGGCTGTACAAGCCACAACGACATCCTCGGTACAGAGCCCACATACGGGCAAGGAAAAACTCACCCCAGTGGGACGTCGGTGAATGACTATGAGAAACCTTGGAGAGGACCGCATATGTGGGTAACCCCCCCCCCCCCCCCTCTAGGGGAGACCGAAAGCAACGGATGTCGAGTGGGTCTGACATAACATTGTGAAAGTCCAGTCCACAGTGGATCCAACACATCAGCGGGAGTCCAGTCCACAGCGGGGCCAACAGGAAACCATCCCGAGCGGAGACGGGTCAGCAGCGCAGAGATGTCCCCAACCGATGCACAGGCTAGTGGTCCACCCGGGGTCCCGACTCTGGACAGCCAGCGCTTCATCCATGGCCACCGGACCTATGCAACTCCCCCTCGCAAGGGACAGGGGAGAAGAGGAGAGAAGAAAAGAAACGGCAGATCAACTGGTCTAAAAAAGGGGGGGTCTATTTAAAGGCTAGATTATACAAATGAGTTTTAAGATGGGACTTAAATGCTTCTACTGAGGTAGCATCTCTAACTGTTACCGGGAGGGCATTCCAGAGTACTGGAGCCCGAATAGAAAACGCTCTATAGCCCGCAGACTTTTTTTTGGCTCTGGGCATCACTAATAAGCCGGAGTTCTTTGAATGTGTTTACAGTGGTCCAAGTTCCTCTATACCAGGGGTCACCAACGCGGTGCCCGCGGGCACCAGGTCGCCCGTAAGGACCAGATGAGTCGCCCGCGGGCCTGTTCTAAAAAAAAAAAAAAAAAAAAAATTTTTTTTTTTTTTTAATTAAATCTACATAGAAAAAACACAAGATACACTTTCAATCAGTGCATCAACCCAAACAACCTCCCCCATGCACACTCATCCACACCCACTCACACAAAAGGGGTTATTTATTTCTGGTACCAATATTCTGGTTCCCACAACATAGACAACACATCTGCAAGGGACACAGTCCCTGAAGCACACATGATTGTATAGGCTGCTGGTCCACTAACATTTTCAACTGTAATTACTATTTTTTATGTAATTATTTTTATATTGTTTTACTTTCTTTTTTATCCAAGAAAATGTTTTTTATTTATTTCTTATTTTATTTTATTTTTTTAAAAAGGGCCTTATCTTCAACAGACCAGGTTGTCAATGAAATTAGATTTGTTTAAAGGGTTTTTTAAACTAGGCCCAGTCCAGATAATGTCCAAGTCGGACTCAGCAACACACACCTTCATTCATGTACACAGAAAAAAATTAGGGAACACAACAGATTGCATATAATTTATAAACAAAATTACATTTTCAAAATAAGCATTTATGTACAGTCCAGATTATGTCCAGGTCACTCAAATTAGGGAACACAACAACAGATATCATATAATCTATAAACATAATTATACTTTCAAAATAAGCCTTTGAGGACTTCTCATCTTTTTTTAAATGTTTTTTGGCATCATTATCGTTTTCAACCATGTAACTTTCTAAAGTTAGAAAATACTGAATAAATGTTTTAAAGAAAGTAATACTAAGCGAATATCTGTTTTTGGCCTTAAAAATAAACATTATACAGAGTACTATAATTAAATTGACTAAATCATGATTGTCAATGAACTCTCCTAAAATAACAGAAACCACATTAAGCTTCATAAACAAACCAATCCTTAAACACATTTTTTCAACTTCCACCCAAAACAAAGACACAATATGACAATACCAAAACAAATGCAGGGTGGATTCAGGCTCCTGACAACAAAATCGGCAATCATCTGACTCTGTCATATTCCATAATTTTAACATTTTCCCTGTGGGTAAGAAGTTATAGATAATTTTAATTTGAAAATAACGATTTTGCACATCGATAGTGGTTTTATAGATTAGTTTGAATATGGCATCCCATGGCAACGGGCAGTCAAAAAAGTCCTCCCATTTTCCATTTGTGTTGTATGAGGCAGCCTTCAAAGATTTCTTTATTAAATAAAAATTATATATTTTTGTATTTATTTTAGTTCCTTTTTGCCAACTAGAATTTCTTATTAGAGGTTCACAAACTAATAATTTAGTAGTTCCATAATTAATTATTTGTTTCCATCTTTTCCCAATTACTCCAGTTAGTTGAAAAAATGAAAAGCTTGAGCAAGCATCACCATACATAGCTCTAAATTCATCATACTTCATAATTTTACCATTCTCATTGATAATATCATTGACAAAAATGATTCCTCTTTCAAACATATTTTTCCAAAAGAAAGGCTTTCCATCTATTACAATATTAGAGTTCATCCATATTAACTGCTGCAAAATATCGTCTCTTTTTTCTGGCACATAAAATTGAAAACACCACTATGAGTGGATTGTTTCCTTTATGAACCCCGCCATGTTTCCCAGCAGACTCTCTGGGAGGGGATCACTTGTAAAAAAGGATACAATTTATTTTGATACAGTACATGTTTTTTGTCCAACAGGACATTTGTGTACCACTCAATGTTTAAATACATCTTTGGAACAATTGATGCTTTTAAAGACAGACACATAGCTTCAAGGTTGAGAAGTTTCAGGCCCCCATATTCATACTCTTTGTACAAAACCTTTCAAACACAGAACACGCCTCACTGATGCACATCTGCGAGACTCACTCAGAGTTGCAGTGTCAAGTTACACACCAGAGTACAACACACTAGTTAACAGCATGCAATGCCAGGCTTCCCACTAACTGACAAAGAAACAGATAACAGATTTGGTGTCCAGTTCAAAGTGTGACATGATTTAAAAATTGGAGAGTTGACTTTTGTATTTTACATGAGTTATTATTTGTACAAACATGGTGCAAAGTAATTCATGATTTGTTAAAAAATGTTAGTGGCTAGCTAGTTAAAATGGGATATTGTGATTTCACAAGACTGTCTTAGAAGTGATCATTTGAAAATGTTCAATTTGAAAAATGTGCACTTAGAGAAAATATAAAAATAAAGTGTTGCATATTGATATTTATCTGTTTCTATATATATTTATTGTGAGAAATCATTAAGATGATCAGTGTTTCCACAAAGATAAATATAATTAATTATTCATAATAACAGAGTTAAAGGTAAATTGAGCAAATTGGCTACTTCTGGCAATTTATTTAAGTGTGTATCTAACTGGTAGCCCTTCGCATTAATCAGTACCCAAGAAGTAGCCCTTGGTTTCAAAAAGGTTGGTGACCCCTGCTCTATACAACAGGACCACTCTTGTGTTTTAGGAATTTGCAGCAAAAATGTTAGTCTTCCAAGTTTTGAACTGAACTCAGGGGTCTTTCACAGGCCGCCAGTTCAATAGGCCTGCTCTGAGGTGTCCACAAGTGTGAGAGTGATTATCGCTGACTGAGTTTGCATGAATTGGCACAATCGTGACATTGTGAATTCCTGGACTGGCTAAATTTAGTTTTGTGGTACTTGTGCAAGCCAATGACAATAAAGTATTCCTCATGTCTAGTGCATGAATCCCTTTATTACTATCCCTAATGTGTCATGCATGATAAGAATTCACACTGATTTTAAAGCCTCTTCATAAATTTGTGTTTTAGCACCAAAGTGTACAAAACCCAAAACCAGTTTTTTGATTGATTGAGACTTTTATTAGTAGATTGCACAGTACAGTACATATTCCGTACAATTGACCATTAAATGGTAGCACCCGAATACATTTTCAACTTGTTTAAGTCGGGGTCCACGTTAATCAATTCATGGTAAATAAACTTCAGTGAAGTTGGCACGTTGTGTAATTCGTAAATAAAAACAGAATACAATGATGTGCAAATCCTTTTCAACTTATATTCAATTGAATAGACTGCAAAGACAAGATATTTAATGTTCAAACTGAGAAACTGAATTTTTTTTTGCAAATGATCATTAACTTAGAATTTAATGGCAGCAACAGCATTTTTACCACTGTGTTACATGGCCTTTCCTTTTAACAACACTCAGTAAACTTTTGGGAACTGAGGTGACCAATTTTTGAAGCTTTTCAGGTGGAATTATTTCCCATTCTTGCTTGATGTACAGCTTAAGTCAGGGGTCCCCAAACTACGGCCCGCGGGCCGGATCCGGCCCCCATCATCCAAAATCCGGCCCACGGGAAGTCCCAAGTTAAAAAAAAAAGTTTTTAATTGTTTTTATTTTTATTAAATTTTTTTTCTAATCCATTTTATACTGCTTGTTACTCTCGGTGTCTCCTAGCCGCTCAGGCAAATCATATAGTCTAAAAATAAATTTTCCCATCGATAACGTGACAATGTTAAATGTTGATGAACATCAATGTTAATTGATGTTAAATGACAAAACGGATTAACTCGCTGGAATATAAAGACAATGTGTGTATATATATATATATATATATATATATATATATATATATATATATATATATATATATATATATATATATATATATATATATATATATATATATATATATATATATGTATGTATATATATATATATATATATATATATATATATATATATATATGTGTATATATATATATATGTGTATATATATATATATATATATATATATATATATATACATATATATATATACATACATACATACATACATATATATATATATATATATATATATATATATATATATATATATATATATATATATATATATATATATATATATATATATATATATATATATATATATATATATATGTATATATATATATATGCATACATATATACAGCCCAGCCCCCCGCCAAAGTTTTTTAACCCAATGCGGCCCCCGAGTCAAAAAGTTGGGGACCTCTGGCTTAAGTTGTTCAACATTCCGGGGTCTCCGTTGTGGTATTTTTTACACTTCATAATGCGCCACACATTTTCAATGGGAGACAGGTTTGGACTACAGGCAGGCCAGTCTAGTACCCGCACTCCTTTACTACAAAGCCACGCTGTTGTAACACGTGGCTTGGCATTGTCTTGCTGAAATAAGCAGGGGCGTCCATGAGAACGTTGCTTGGATGGCAACATACTGTATGTTGCTCCAAAACCTGTATGTACCTTTCAGCATTAATGGTGCCTTCACAGATGTGTAAGTTACCCATGCCTTGGGAACTAATACACCCCCATACAATCACAGATGCTGGCTTTTCAACTTTGCGCCTATAACAATCCGGATGGTTCTTTTCCTCTTTGTTCCAGAGGACACCACGTCCACAGTTTCCAAACACAATTTGAAATGTGGACTTGTCAGACCTCAGAACATTTTTTCACTTTGCATCAGTCCATCTTAGATGAGCTCGGGCCCAGCGAAGCCGGCGGCGTTTCTGGGTGTTGTTGATAAATGGCTTTGGCTTTGCATAGTAGTTTTAACTTGCACTTACAGATGTAGCGACAAACCGTAGTTACTGACAGTGGTTTTCTGAAGTGTTCCTGAGCCCATGTGGTGATATCCGTGGCACACTGATGTTGGTTTTTGATGCAGTACCGGCTGAGGGATCGAAGGTCACGGGCTTAGCCGCTTACGTGCAGTGATTTCTCCAGATTCGCTGAAACTTTTGATGATATTACAGATGGTGAAATCCTTAAATTCCTTGCAATGGCTCGTTGAGAAATTTTGTTCTTTAACTGTTGGAGAATTTGCTCACGCGCTACACATTGTCTTGCTGAAATAAGCAGGGGCGTCCATGAGAACGTTGCTTGGATGGCAACATATGTCGCTCCAAAACCTGTATGTACCTTTCAGCATTAATGGTGCCTTCACAGATGTGTAAGTTACCCATGCCCTGGGCACTAATACACCCCCATACGACCCCAAAAAGGGGCAAGCGGTAGAAAATGGTTTTGTTTTTTCCAGTTTGGGGTGAACACAGTCAGTTTATGGATCAGTTTTGATCGGGTTTAGTTTGTGTTGTGACCAGAAGCATTTATCTGAGCTCGGAACCAAGAATCAAACGTAGTCCATACAAATATGTACAGTTACACCACAAAGCCACAACAACTCGTGAATATACAAGATTGAAAAATGACATTCCAGTCAAGATGGAAACAACACAACAATACAATTGCCTACTATACATCTTTATAAGTGTATTCAGCTACCAATGGCGTCTCTACCAGTGTCTACGTCTGATTTAGACAAGAATGTTGCTTTTTAACGTGTCAGCATCCTTTTTTTTCCCCTTCCCCCATACCCACCGAAGATTTATCACCACTCAGGAGTCTGCCCGGATCCAAGAGCCCCGGCTCAGATTACAACACGACACCAGCACACTCTGCTTGGACTCCCATTCATTCACAACCTTCACAAAGTCATGGCGTTACTCAGCAAAACAATATGGAGTTATTATTAAAAACTGTCATTGCGTGATCCGTAAATCAACACGCTATTGTTTAAAACCAAAACAGTTGTTAAAGAAGTGACAATCAGAACACCAAAAAACAACATCATGAATCAGTGATTGTTATTTAATAATAATAATAAATAATAATATACTACATCCTGACCAGCAGATACACTGCAACATAAAAAGTAGGGGTGTCTCGATACGTTTCACTTCTGATATCAAAAATAATATTGGAGCTTTCAGGATTGGCCGATACAGATATTAAGCCAAACGATATCAGTACAAAACATAGTACATACTGGTATCATTTTGTAGTGTGGAATGTTGTAAAACAGTTGTGTCAAACTCATTTTGGATCGGGGGCCACATGGAGGAAAATCTACTCCCAAGTGGGGCCGGACTGGTAAAATCACGGCACGATAACGTAAAAATAAAGACAACTTCAGATTGTTTTCTTTGTTTAAAAATGTATGTTTTTAATTTTTTTACACTTACATGTTGCGGTTAATATTATTGTATCTTTATTTGTCGTTATTTATACTTTCTGAATACATTTTGTGATAATGTTCATCATTGGTGTTAATTTTTAGTCCATCAAAATAAAAAAAATATCAAAATCAAATTACAGGATGTTATTTATGTAGTTTGCTCATTTTCCTCGACTTGTGCAATAACATGTGCATTTGACACCCCTGTAGTACATACTTGTATTATTTTGTAGTGTGGAATGTTGTAAAACAGCTGTGTCAAACTCATTTTGGATCAGGGGCCACATGGAGAAAAAAAATCTACTCCCAAGTGGGCCCCGGACTGGTAAAATCACGGCACGATAACTTAAAAATAAAGACAACTTCAGATTGTTTTCTTTGTTTAAAAATGTATGCTGTTTTTTTCCACACATGTTGCGGTTAATAGTATCCTATCTTTATTTGTCGTTATTTATACTTTCTGAATACATTTTGTGATAATGTTCATCGTTGGTGTTCATTTTCAATCTACCAAAAAAAAAAAAATATCAAAATCAAATTACAGGATGTTATTTATGTAGTTGGCTCATTTTCCTCGACTGGTGCACTAACATCATGTGTTGTTTTTTTGTTTTGTTTTTTACATATGTAGCATCATCTACAAAGAATTGCTATTGTGACATCTAGTGGACACATTTAGAACAGCAGTTTCTTTCATTCAAAAATTTCGGCTCATTTTTATACTTAGCAAATGGACCGTATGTTTGACACCCCTGTAGTACATACTTTTATTATTTTGTAGTGTGGAATGTTGTAAAACAGCTGTGTCAAACTCATTTTGGATCGGGGGCCACGTGGAGAAAAAAAATCTACCCCCAAGTGGTAAAATCATGGCACGATAACTTAAAAATAAAGACAACTTCAGATTGTTTTCTTTGTTTAAAAATGTATGCTGTTTTTTTCCGCTTACATGTTGCGGTTAATAGTATTCTATCTTTATTTGTTGTGATTTATACTTTCTGAATACATTTTGTGATAATGTTCATCATTGGTGTTAATTTTCAGTCCATCAAAATAAAAAAAATATCAAAATCAAATTACAGGATGTTATTTATGTACTTTGCTCATTTTCCTCGACTGGTGCACTAACATATGTTTTTTTTTACATATGTAGCATCAGCTACAAAAATTTGCTATTGCGACATCTAGTGGACACATTTCGAACAGCAGTTTCCTTCATTCAAAAATTTCGGCTCATTTTTATACTTAGCAAATGAGCCGTACATTTGACACCCCTGTAGTACATACTTGTATCATTTTGTAGTGTGGAATGTTGTAAAACAGTTGTGTCAAACTCATTTTGTATCGGGGGTCACATGGAGAAAAATCTACTCCCAAGTGGGCCCGGACTGGTAAAATCACAGCTCGATAACTTAAAAATAAAGACAACTTCAGATTGTTTTCTTTGTTTAAAAATGTATGTTGTTTTTTTCCACTTACATGTTGCAGTTAATAGTATTCTATCTTTATTTGTCGTTATTTATACTTTTTGAACACATTTTGTGATCATGTTCATCAACTCATTGGTGTTCATTTTCAATCTATCAAGATAAAAAAAATATCAAAATCAAATTACAGGATGTTATTTATGTAGTTTGCTCATTTTCCTCGACTGGTGCACTAACATCATGTGTTGTTTTTTACATATGTAGCATCATCTACAAAGAATTGCTATTGTGACATCTAGTGGACACATTTAGAACAGCAGTTTCTTTCATTAAAAAATGTTGGCTCATTTTTATACTTAGCAAACGGGCCGTACGTTTGACACCCCAGTAGTACATACTTGTATTATTTTGTAGTGTGGAATGTTGTAAAACAGCTGTGTCAAACTAATTTTGGATCGGGGGCCACATGGAGAAAAATCTACTCCCAAGTGGGCCCGGACTGTTAAAATCACGGCACAATAACTTAAAAATAAAGACAACTTCAGATTGTTTTATTTAAAAATGTGTGTTGTTTTTGTACACTTACACGTTGCAGTTAATAGTATTCTATCTTTATTTGTCGTTATTTATACTTTTTGAACACATTTTGTTATCATGTTCATCGGGCACCCACCTGTTCCCAATTAGCCTGTTCACCTGTGGGATGTTCCAAAAAAGTGTTTGATGAGCATTCCTCAACTTTCTCAGTCTTTTTGCCACTTGTGCCAGCTTTTTTGAAACATGTTGCAGGCATCAAATTCCAAAAGAGCTAATATTTGCAAAAAATAACGTTTCTCAGTTCGAACGTTAAGTATCTTGTCTTTGCAGTCTATTCAATTGAATATAGGTTGAAAATGATTTACAAATCATTGTATTCTTTTTTTATTTGCCATTTACACTGGTTTTGGATGTAACTATGGTGTTGCTGTAGCTCGTTTTTATCAGATGTCATTTGTTCAACTTTTAGATATACTAGTAATGTTCAAGGTTCCATTTTAGGCCCTCTATCATTCGGGCTATACAACTGGTGGCCTGCGAGATCTGCTCAAAAAACCTGAAACTAACATGTTTGCAGCACATTCTTAAAAAAAGTACTGTCTCAGAGAAGACATACAGTATAAAACACTAACTCTGACAAAATAGACTACATTCAAATGTCTACTCTAGAGTAAGCTGGTTCTCCAGAATATACAAATTAATAATGAAGGGAGAAGCCCAGCCACTCCAGTACTGAGCTTTCTGGAAATGTGGCCCCCAAAACATTTACCAGTAGTTGAAAAATCTGCCCTAGCATAAAGAGATATTGTCAAACATGTTTAGTTTTCTGCACTGAAACTTCACAATAACTAATTTGTTAATCACACATCAAATCAAAGGCTATAAAAGTTCAGCAGTCACATGATTACTTGTGAACACATGTAAATGAATCTGGTCTTACTGAATGCACTTTGTCAGCCTTACATAAACATTAGAAGTGCTTGTGTGGCTCTTAGGTTGGACTTTGTCTTTCTTGGATAAATACTAGCAGACTTTCTAGAAGAGGTCAGTAAGGAATATTTGTTAGAAAGTCTGCTTTTCGCAAGCCAATGTTTAGACTGGAAAGAAGATCCTGACTGATCCTCAACAATCTCTGGAATTCTTGGAAGCCTAAAAGCCAAAATTTCATTCTTTGTCGGCCTCAGTGCTGACCGGGTCCATTTTACAAGAAAATACAAATAAAGCTGAAAATAGAACATTGGTCTGGGGGTCAAATGGGACAAAATTAAGTATATGCTTGAATCTTCAAATAATCACCCTAATGAGTCTATCCTAACTGAAATTAAATACATAAATATGTCATTAATTCATCTAATCTAAATCTGCATTAAACATTTTATAATCACAGCATATTGTGTTAACATTTAGTGATTTAATGTAAAATATTAAAGCAATTAATTTCAGTTTACAACTACATGCTGTTGCTCCTCAGCTGTAATTTTGTTAAAATTACTCTTGACAGCATACTGCCACCTATTACAGAAGTGTTGTATTTCATTGATGCAAATTGTTACCAAATGAGAACAGGAAGTGGAAATATGTCAGTAGATGGAAAAGGAGTATGATTAAATAAGCTTTCATTCTTCCTACTTCTTTTCGGAGATGTGAAGAAAAATTAGATTATGTAAATTGTATGTTTTATCAGATTGTGACTACATACACGTTCAAAATAAACACCCCCCGGGAGGAGCTGGACGAGGTAGTTGGGAAGAGGGAAGTCTGGGCTTCCCTGCTTAGGCTGCCTCCCCCGCAGCCCAACCTCAGATAAGCGGAATAAGATGGATGGATAATTGTACAAGAGTGTGCAGCATAGTCTACGGAAGCCCTTAAAGGACAAATGTTTGAATTCACAGTAATTTGTGATATAACTAGGGACAACTAGGATTAGTATTTTGTTATGAAATAATTACTTTGAAATATAATGGTTGTGTATTTTTAGTCAGTTGTAATGTAAAGTTAGATATTTTACTGACAAAATACTTTTAAATGCTGTAAAATCCCGGTTAAATTTTAGTGTACATCTAGTCAATATTTTATTTCATAATTTGTTTTGATTACCTGCAGTTTGTTTCAACAAAAAGCTCTTGTGTTTTATAAATAACATTTTGTTCAATGTTTTTTGAACAATGAAACAAATGTCCCCTTTTAAACACCGCATTCAACCTAGTACCCATAACCCTTTGGGAAATGATCTGATGACCACAGCCTCACAGCAGGTGGTCATCTCTATAAAGTCTTTCTGGGGCGACCCCAAGGGAACAGTGGGACAGATGGAGCTTGACTGGTACCCTGAGGTCACAACGGAAGTGATAAATACAAGGAACACTGTCATGTTAACAGGTCAATCATCAAGTCCATTGTGTTTTCATTTATCATCGAGCCTACTTTTATTTTATTTTTTATCCCGGCACGCAAATGAACAAAACTTGTGACTTGCATTTTTGCAGAAAATTCTTAAAAACACAAAGTGCTGTCTGAGGATCTTTGGCTAGATTTTTTGCAAAACATTTTTAGAAAAAGCAGAGCGCTCACTGACAAAATGAACTAAAATCAAATGTTTACTACCTAAGAGTTTTAAGAGATATACATAATTAAAATGAAATACGCCTAGTCCTGAGCTTTCTGGAAATTCAGCCATCCATCCATCCATTTTCTACCGCTTGTCCCTTTTGGGGTCACGGGGGTGCTGGAGCCTATCTCAGCTGCATTCGGGCGGAAGGCGGGGTACACCCTGGACAAGTCGCCACCTCATCCCAGGGCCAACACAGAGACAACATTCACACACTAGGGCCAATTTAATGTTGCCAATCAACCTATCCCCAGGTGCATGTCTTTGGAGGTGGGAGGAAGCCGGAGTACCCGGGAGGGAACCCACGCGAGTTTGCAGGGAGAACATGCAAACTCCACACAGAAAGATCCCGAGCCCGGGATTGAACTCAGGACCTTCGTATTGTGAGGCACATGTTACTGGTGTACACTTTCTAAATATATATTGATACTTTTAGAGCATGGGTGTCAAACTTGTTTTCATTGAGAGCCACACCGCAGTCATGGCTGCCATTAGAGGACCACTTGTAACAATGAATTTGCCTATGAATTTAAATATTTCACAAATTTTTTTTTTTTTTTTTTTTTTTTTATAGAGTAAAAAAAAAAATTTAAGTGTATTTTACCACTGTTTTCCCAGAAAAAACAGCAGCTTAGTTGCCAGACTTACTGTAAAATATAAGTTTTTGTTTTACAACATATTACTGTAAATAAAAACACAGCACCACTGTTTAATTGTATTTTGGCAACTCTGCTGCCAGTTTCATATAAATGTGTTACCATAAAATCAAACTTGATTTTACAGTTAAAAAATAAATACAAAAAAAAAAGAAGACAGCTCAGTCAACAGAATTTTACTGTCATTTTTTCCAACTTACAGTAATTTGCTGTAAAAAAAAAATCCCTAAATTTCTATTGGTCAATTTTATAGTGTACAATTTGATGGATAACTTGCGTCAAAATCATAAGTTAAGCAGATATTAAAGTATTTGGATTTTGACCAAAAAAGTTATATATTTGTTGCAATATCAGACAACTTTTTTCCCCTGTCAAACTACGAAAAAAAACCCTTATACCTTTAGTAAGAAAATAAGTAAAGGTATTTTTCCAGGCTTTTGTGGGCCATATGAAATGACAGGGACGGCCAGATCTGGCCCGCGGGCCTTGAGTTTGACATCAGTTTTAAAAGGACAGGATGCGGCTTCATTTGCTTCTGACGGAAACACATGCAGACATTATCAAATGTAATTGGAGCAAAATTTCCACTGAGTATTTTAAGTGTAGAGAAAGATATTTACCGTTTAAGAGTTGTAATCTATATCGATTTTAGTGCCTCAGATTTCTTATAAGTTTCACTTGGATCCTTAAACTGAAAAGCACTAGAGAAACACCCAAGCAGCACTCAATGTATTTTGCTTTTTTTTTTTTTTTTTTTTTAAATAAGTGGGTTAAGAATGTTAAGGCACAGAAAGCATTACTGGCAATACTAGTAATGCAAGGATTTATCACAAAAAAACAAAAAAAAAAATAGTACCACCCACTGTTTTCTTATTTCTTCACAATGTCATGAAAAGCACTCTGCAGGCAGAAGATTGACATGCATCAACTTTCACCATCCAAACCTAAGCCAATCTAATGGCACCCTCTAGAGGTAAGAACGTTAACATTGTGTACAAAGCCATATACAAATGAAATTAAAAGCATAAATACAAATGATGCAATGATTGATCTGATTAAGACCTTGAGAAAAAAAAAAGTTTAATTTTCACCTCAGACTACAAGTTTGCAAGGAAGATTAAAGTCACATGATTAAAAAGAAGTTGCAATAAAAGCTTTAAAAAATCTACAAATATTAAGAACATTGGACAGTTTTGTACAAGATGAGCAACAAAAATGTGCTCATTGTGTGAGCTGCATTGAAAGTTCTTTTACCAACGACGACTTGAGCTGCGGAATCAGCGCAATCTTCATCTGCTTCGAGGTTGAATACTTTCCTTTGACAGCCTGCAGTCACAGCAAAAATTTAAGTTTCAAATAAAAGTCTAATAACTAAACTCAATTTCTTACCAAATGTTTGGTTTTCCCTTCATTGACCTTCACAACGTTCTTGGCAATGTGAGCCATGACGGGCATCAAAATGTCGCTGCTGTAATCCATGTGGTGCTGCAGCGTCACATCCTGACAAAAAAAATTATATTTAAAAAATTATATTAAAGAGACTTGTCCACTTAGGGGTGTCATTTGATCAAAGTCCAACAACATGAAATTAAACAGTGAAAATGTATCTGAAACTTTGGTCTAGACCAGGCCTGGGCAATTATTTTAACTCGGGGGCCACATTTAGAGTAAAAAAATGTGTCTGGGAGCCGGTATATCTATTTTTAGGAACACTAATATAAAACCTCACTAATGTCTGATTGAATGCTAAAACGTTATGACAGACCGCCTTAAAAAAAACGTAATGGAATTTTACATTTTTCTACGGAGGATAAAACACTGAATATTGACAAAATATGAACGTTACACCCTTTTTCGATCGACATATTTTACAATCAACTGAAACGCAACAAAAATGCAACAGACCGTGGAATATGAACGCTAAGGGTACAAAATAAACCCTCCTACAATCTGATATATCACTAAGCTTTAGAAGTTTGTTGTGAAAATCTCCTTCCGCGTCTGTGGAAACGCTCCCTGCCCACACTGCTTGGTGGTGCCTCGTCTGAGCTGCTGTGACGTAGATGACCATAGTAACTAGTATATCATGGGACGGCGTGGCGAAGTTGGTAGAGTGGCTGTGCCAGCAATTGGATGGTTGCTGGTTACTGGGGTTCAATCCCCACCTTCTACCATCCTAGTCACGTCCGTTGGGTTCTTGGGAAATACACTTCACCCTTTGCCTCTGATGGCAGCCCGCCATCAGTGTGTGAATGAATGGGTGAATGTGGAAATACTGTCAAAAGCGCTTTGAGTACCTTGAAGGTAGAAAAGCGCTATACAGTATAACCCATTTATTATGCAAAAGCGCAGATTCCAACCGTTGAAATACTTTGTATAGTTCAAGACGGTAATTAGAAAACATCACTGCACATCATAATGGCAGCTACACTTTCCATCCTAAAGATCTAAAAAAAAAAATTGGGAATGTCCGACAGGCCAGATTGAAAAGCTTAACGGGCCGCATGTGGCCCCCGGGCCTTAATTTGCCCAGATCTGGTCTAGACACAAGAAGCAAAACAGTAAAGTTTTAAGCATTTGGCGTTAGTCTTCATTTTATCATCTTGGTTGAAAATCTTACAGAAAGCGCTTGCATACATGAAATCTAAAAAATATTTTTTTTTAAACTGACCATTTTGTTGGCGAGTTTATTTTGAAGCTCTGCAGAGCTTGCAAGTAGTTTTACACTTTGTATCACAACAATCAGGATGTTAACTAATTTAACTCCACGAAAGTTGGAGCCAGCAATAGGAGTTCAATTTATTTTCAAAATAGTGTTTGCAACCTTTACATGGATGCCTAAAGGGTGCCAACTTTTTTCTTACAGCTTTTAGCACCCAATGATGTAAAGCAGGGGTCCCCAACCATCGGTCCGGTGACTGTACATGATGCATTTGCTACCGGCCCGCACAGAAACATTAAATTTCATTTTCTCCGACTTAACTTTCGCCTGTCCCACTAGACAAACCAATAAGCTTGTTTCAGTGGCCTAGTGGGTAGAGTGTCCGACCGGAGATCGGTAGGTTGTGAGTTCAATCCCCGGCCGAGTCATACCAAAGACTAAAATGGGACCCATTACCTCCCTGCTTGGCACTCAGCATCAAGGGTTGGAATTGGGGGTTAAATCACCAAAAATGATTCCCGACACGGCACCGCTGCTGCCCACTGCTCCCCGGGGGGTGAACAAGGGGATGGGTCAAACGCAGAGGACAAATTTCACCACACCTAGTGTGTGTGTGTGACAATCATTGGTACTTTAACTACAATACAACTCATAGGAAGTTGCCATTTGTTATAACTTTGTGACAATACAATGCACACTAATGAACAAAACATAAATGTGACATTGTAGCCAAAGGCTGATTTCCATCTCATTGCAATTGAGCATTACTGATTTTTGCTGTATTTATCTGCCACAAGTGGAAAGCCGGTCCCTGAAAATAATGCCTACATTAAACTCGTCCTTGGGTAAAAAATAAAATGGTTGGGGACCACTGATGTACAGTACACTTAACTTTGTGTTTGCCAAGCTAACATTACCTATCATTGAAGGTAAACATGACAATTGTTGCTTCTCGGGACTGTATACACTTCTTGCATGTACGAGACACCAGTGAGTGACAAATATGTAGGCATTACTTTTTTTTTTTTAAACAGTTCTGTGCTTTTTTTTTTTTTTAGAAATGTTGACAGCATTTTCATGTGTTGACATTTCCTCGGTCTTGATAGCCGAGAGAATTATATTCAAAGGAAGGTTATGTTTTAAATAAAACCTGTTTACATTCAATATACTTTTCTCCTGGTCATATTTTTGATAGGTCAAAAGAGAAAAAAAAAAGACCAATATACAACACATATCGTGATAGTCTTCAGCCATAAGTTCTTGTTTTGATCATTTAAAAAACTGACTAAATGGTTTGGTATATAAAAAAAAAAAAGTTTAGTCATGCAAGCTAATTTTCATAGTCTTTCAAAAATGGACAATGGAACTAGGGTTTCATTTGACATCACCTCCCTGTTCATTTGCATTATAACCCAGGATGCAGTATAGAGGTAGGACTGGACATCTATGGAAACATACATTTTGATTGGTATCAAAATCATGATTATTCAGTAATTTGAACACAAGTATCGTACTACCGAAACTCAACTTTAGTTTTTTTGGGGTTTTTTTTAACAGATATAAGTTAGTAATGAATGAACCACAAGTAAAATACCTTTAAATAGCAATATTAAAAAAGGTTTTAATTCCGTTTGACCTTTTAAGCTTATTCTACCACCACAGTGTGTGGTGTGTCAATTAAAATGTAAAATTGTTAATTACAGTAAATGCAAAAGCAATACATCTTTAGACAATTTTAAGTCAATGCACAATAACTGTTTATTAGAGCAATTAATCAAATTTTAATCCATAATGGGCAGAATTATTTGCATACAAATTCCTGAGATTTCAACGAAACAGATGGAGCGACCGAGTGAGAAAAGAAAAGCCAAGAGAAGTTTGGGATGTCACTATGGTCGCCAAAGCAGTAGTATGCCTAATCAAAAATTTAACTCAACAAAAAAAAAGGTAAGGCATTATTTTCACAATCACTTAACCGTACAGAGCCACATAATTGACCAATAAAACAGAATACGCTGATAAACGCAAAATATCAGGTTTGTGAGAAGAAACTTTGTTTGGGAAAGTAATGTGTCCAATAGCGTTAATTTATAACACACGCATGATATTGAATATTGGGACGGTCATTTGAAACAGACTAATCTATGAGTCAAGAGCAAACCATTTGCTTGTGTTGTGACGAAATCATCCATGCAACAATAATTCTCCCTCCTTCCAAGTGAGTCGCTGCTTTACTCAAGCTGAGAACAGCACAACACTCACCCCACCCTTCACAATAGCACGATGCACCACATCCAGTTTCGCTGCGGTAACAAAATAAAAGGTTCCAAAAAAGGTACCTTGCACAAGCATAATGCACTTATTGATACATTAACAAAATGATTATGCGTAAACTTATGAGCCATATTTAAGTATTTCATGTGATGTCATCATTTAATGGCCCTATGTCAAAAAGCGATTAAATAATGTTATTTTCAAATACCTCTATAAAGTAGTTCAGCCGGGATAAGCTCATTTCTAAATTAGATTTACAGCCCCGAAATCTCTACCGTTTGACCGATTAAAAAGTCTGAGTGTGTCACATCCAGGTTGCCAGTTACGCACCGCCATCTTTGTCTAGCTACTGCCACTGGTAAAGTTGCTAAACATGTCAGACCTTAGTAAATCTAAAAGGCGTCGTTACGATTCTCAATTTATTCATGACAAAAAGCCAGGAACAAAATTTGGATTTTATCGTGGATGCCTTTGAAAGATGGATGATTGAAGGCGGAGAAGATCTTTGTCATCTGACACCAAACGTGCCAATTTCCTCCTTGATAGGCAAGTAAGGCATTTACATTTTATTACTTGTAATAAATGCAAGTGGACATACTGTATGTAAACTACATTGCCCAATATAGTCTATGATATTGTCTAACAAACTTCCACTGAGCTTACAGCGTAAATAATGGTGTCGGTCATGCAGGAGGAAAGTGGCCTACAAACACTGTCTTCAACACAAACCTCACCAGCCACCCCAAGAAGTTGCCTGCATTGCAATGACTGTCGAAAGTGTCTGCCCCTTCAAAGAGGGCAGGATACAATGCTTGCATCATGTTTGAAAGTTGGCACCCTCTAGCAGCCTTGTAACCACAGCAACAATCACACAGAAACAGTCAAGGAGTTTAACGCTCACCCATTCTCCAGCGTCCAATAGCTTCAGTGTTAGCGCCAATGCACTACACGCCACCAGTGAAGGTGGCAAGTGAACCATTTCATAATCCACCATGGTCAGCTCCAGCAAGTATTTGGCCAGCGTGTGTTGCTCTGCAGTTACCTGCAGACAGCTGTGTTAATGATGGAGCACAGCAGAAGTCCTGCAGGTGAATATTCTGCTACAAACTTCATAAATCTTTGAGGCTCTTCGGAGGAAGTGCAGAGGAAGAGGGCGACCCAGCTGGAATTTGAGCACCCGCAGAATGGTCATCTCCATCTCTCGGATCTGAGCAGTGGTGTACGCCCTGTCAGTCACAAAGGCAAAGTCGGAGATCTCTGGCGGGTACATTTCCTCGTACTTTGATGCAAGGAACATGGCTGTTACTCCAACCAGTTGCAGCTTCTTCTTGACGACCGGCTGTTCCTGCGGGTGGTCAAAACATGTTATTCAAAAGACCTTACTGGTGATGAGCAATAAAAGCAAAAGTACTTGCCTGAAGAAAACGGTCAATTATTGCCACAGTCATGTACATGGTCTCCTGCAGCAGGCGAAACTTGAGGTTGACTTGGACTAGCCAGTCTACAAGTATCGCACGCATGCTACCAGTCACCTCCTGGCCTTGGAGGTAAGCAGCTCGAACATTCTGGTCAGCCTAAGAAGAAACTTTGTCAGTCTTTCAAACGCCATTTTTTCCATTGCTTCATGATCTCAAGGGCTTTGTTATTTTTGCAGTTGAAGTAGCTTTTTCTGAAAGTTGCAAAATCTTGACTTTTTTCCACAATCATTACAAATAACGATTTTTAAAAAAAAAAAGTTAAGTTTTCTTGTAAAATTAATCTCAAATAGCACAGGATTTCAACAAAAAACAAACATTCTGTTGATGTTTTACACTGACTTACATACTTAAGCACTGGATGGCAGTAAACCCACAAAGCTCAGAGTCGTGTATAGAGTATGGCCAACTGTTTCAGCCACATTCTTAATCAGGGTTTCTCCTAAATCGCCACTACACTTTCAAAATAGGTTTAGTGAAACACTTTTTTTTTTTACATGAAAACTAATTTAAGTGATATATTTCATGAATGGATATACCGTAAATAGTCTATTATTTACGTACTATTGGCTATACCAAGTTTAAAAAACAGCACAAATAAAAAACTTTCCTCATTGCTTCATTTTGGGGAAAAAGGTGCATCTAAAATGGCATGTTAGCTGGTCCCGCACCTAAAGGAGTTGACACCGGCAAAAGTGAGGGAAAGCGGAAGAAAAAGGTATTTTAAGATAATACATTTCTTGTTCAAGCCAGTGTATACTAGCCTAAATCATGTGAGTCTTCCAACCTCCTTTGCCCAAGTGAAGTACTCCCCCCCCCACCCCCTCCAGCACAAAAAAAAAACCTGGTTGAAAAAGCTTCAAAGAATTGGCTGTGAAATGACAAGCGAAAAGTAAGCCAGCGTTGCCATTAAGTAGCCAACTAATGCAGTGACACTACAGTTATGACAGTCTATTTTGCCTTACTGCAGATAAAATGACATGCTATTTGCTAAGCTAGGCACAGAAGAAATAAGTGCTTAGTTAAGTTTAAGACATGTAGATGGAAGCGCATTACAGCAGACATTAAGTAGAATAATAATAGAAAGGATAACAATGTATGTTGTGGTGTAGTTTGGCACAAAGGTTAATATCGGTATATGAACGATTTTTATTCAGGGAATACATATTTTAGGGTAAGCCTACACATGAAATAGCCGTTTTTGTTTAGTGTACTATTAACTTGGTTTTGACCAAACGATGTAAAAAGAAGAGAAACTAACAATATCTCATCAAAATCAAACTACCGGAAGTTCGATTTTGTGGTTATATTGTTAAACTGTCAACAGCACGAACTATAAATACATTGATTGGATTTTTAACCTGTTTATATTGACAAATGGTCTGTTTTAGACTGCAATTGTGTTCAATTAAGGACACTTATTACACAGATTGAGTTGTGTAGCTGTTAGCTCCTAGTAGCCAGTTACTTGAATTCCGACACGTGACTTCTTCCCGGAAGTGAAAAACAGCAGTGATCAACAAAGCCAAGATGGCTGTTGTACAACAAGCTTACAGAGTACAAAAGAGGCTTGATTAAATATTTATGCAAAAAGTAGATGCGAGCAAAAACACAAAATCTAACTTCGCAATGAAATAGATCCCTATACTTCAACAAAAAGATTTGTCGAGTGATAAAGGATCTCCGTCGGTACCGTTCTCCGACGCCATTCTAAACGACAAAACAGTAAAACTTGAAAAAGCATGAAGGTCTCCAATTTGTGGGAGACTGGGTCAAGGACATTGATAAAGATTTTCCTAGATAAATATGCATCGTTTTTGCTCGGTATGGTTGCGTTTCATGACTTAACTTCACATCTACCGATGTTTGTTGCTGTTGCATGCACCGTCTGCGAGTAGTGTTCCGCCTCCACCCCCATCTTCATCAAAATATAGCTAGATGTCAACATTGTATGTGCTGAAAGTTCCATTTACGATTGCTGCCTTTGGTAAAAGCTTAACCCTTTTAGGTTACGCTCACATTTACTTTTAAGAGTCGCCAAGTAGGTGATCTTTCCACTTGTAGCAAATGTGTTATACAAATATCAAGAGAATACTTCAAACGGGATATAAACATTAAGTATACCATACAAACCTTTAATGAAGAGATTACTGCAAACTCATGCATTTGTCGAATTCTCCTCACTTGGACTCCAGTGTGAGCTACCGTATTTTTCAGATTATAAATCTCATTCCTGCGATTTATAATCCGAAAAATACGGTACTTTTGTCGTCGTTTTGTAAAATGTTTCACTATTTTTTTTATTACCTCTCTGGGAACTCTGAAGAATAGTTTATCCTTTTTACATTTGAACGATTCGTACAGCCGAAAACCCAAGCATAGGGCATTTTTTCCTTCATGAAAGGCTAAATGGCACAAAGTACCCATTGAAAACAGAGCTGGCTTGACCACCACACGTATTCGTTGGGCGGGACGTGAGCCTGATGTGATGTCAGTAACATCCCAGCAATAACCTACCATGTTTACCTTTTATAATTTCCTTTACTAAACCACAAGAAAAGACCAACCCTGTGTGCTTATTGGGAGGACATTTACCGTATTTTTCGGACTATAAATCGCAGGGTTTTTTTCATAGTTTGGCCGGGGGTGCGACTTATACTCCGGAGCGTGAAATTAACACATTACCGTAAAATATCAAATAATATTATTTAGCTCATTCATGTAAGAGACTAGATTTAAGATTATTGGATTTAGCGATTAGGAGTGACAGATTGTTTGGTAAACGTATAGCATGTTCTATATGTTAAGTTATTTGAATGACTCTTACCTTAATGTTACGTTAACATACCAGGCACGTTCTCGGTTATTTATGAGTCACATAACGTACACTTATTCAGCCTGTTCACTATTTATTTCATATTGCCTTTCAAATGTCTACTCTTGGTGTTGGTATTTATCAAATAAATTTCCCCAAAAATGCGACTTATGTTTTTTTCCTTCTTTATTATGCATTTTCGGCCGGTGCGACTTATACTCCGGAGCGACTTATAGTCCAAAAAATATGGTAGATGTTAACTGGCAGCAGTATCATAAATTATCACATATCCTATGCTTACCGATATCAATATTGGATCACACCGATCATTTAAGCAAATATTTGTTTGTGAGTTACGTGCCTGTGAGCCCTGCCTTAAATGTTCCTCACCTCCAGCTGGCGCATGTACTTGTAGATGTCCTTCACATATTCACTGCAGCACACTAGGTTGTTACAGTCGTCTGCATCCACGTCCCGGACAGCAGTTTCAATAATAACATCAGAAAACGCTTGACACAGGTCAGCGGGCTCACAGCCTGAAGTCTCCATCGGGGTTGGGGAGACAGACTCAGGAACAACCTGCAAGCCAGGCAGAGGTGGGGTCAAGCCTGTAAATAAAGATTTGATGCTTGGGGGAACATACCTGAAGCACAGGAAGACTCTTTGGTTTGGGCTCGGTCTTCTCCTTTGGAGCAGGAGCATTCTCCTTTGGAGCAGGAGCATTCTCCTTTGGAGCAGGAGCCTTGACCTTCTTCACAGCCTTGACCTTTAAAGGCTGGACAGGGAGGTAAGCAAAATGTTTAGAATGAAACAAGTAAAAATGGAACGGGACATCCTCACAGCAGCGATTCTACCCTTTTTGGGGTGAATGACAGACATTTTGGATTAGTGTCCAGGAAAGTGCTCCAACAGAACTTTACTTTCTGGTTGAGGGAGAACAAGTCAAACAAATCCTGCTGTATACTACCGGCAGTATTTGACCATAGTGGACAATGACGCAGCAATGTATTTTGTCCTCTGTAAGGGACAACCCATTCAGAACCTGTCTTCTAATGCAAAAAACACTACAAGCACAATAAGAGGGTTGCACATGACGTCACATTTGTTTTTCTTCTTCATGGGTCAAGTCACACGATGGTCAAGCAGAGCATTAAAAAAAGTGAGAGCAAGTGTAGAGTCCATCCATCCATCTTCTTCCGCTTATCAGAGGTCGGGTCGCGGGGGCAGCAGCCTAAGCAGGGAAGCCCAGACTTCCCTCTCCACAGCCACACTTCGTCCAGCTCCTCCCGGGGGATCCCGAGGCGTTCTCAGGCCAGCCGGGAGACCGTCTTCCCAACGTGTCCTGGGTCTTCCCTGTGGCCTCCTACCGGTCGGACGGGCCCTAAACACCTCCCTAGGGAGGCGTTCGGGTGGCATCCTGACCAGATGCCCGAAGCACCTCATCTGGCTCCTCTCGATGTGGAGGAGCAGCGGCTTTACTTGGAGCTCCTCCTGGATGACAGAGCTTCTCACCCTATCTCTAAAGGGAGAGCCCCGTCACCCGGCGGAGGAAGCTCATTTCGGCCGCTTGTACCTGTGATCTTGTCCTTTGGGTAAGGACCCAAAGCTCATGACCATAGGTGAGGATGGGAACGTAGATCGACCGGTAAATTGAGAGCTTTGCCATCCGGTTCAGCTTCTTCACCAGATCGATACAGCGTTCGCATTACTGAAGACGCCGCACCGATGCACCTGTCGATCTCACGATCCACTCGTGAACAAGACTCCGAGGTACTTTAACTCCTCCACTTGGGGTAAGATCTCCTCCCCAACCCGGAGATGGCACTCCACCTTTTTCCGGGCGAGAACCATGGACTCTGACTTAGGAGGTGCCGATTCCCAACCCAGTTGCTTCACACTCAGCTGCGAACCGATCCAGTGAGAGCTGAAGATCTTGGCCAGATGAAGCCATCAGGACCACATCTGCAAGAAGCAGAGACCTAATCCTGCAGCCACCAAACCAGATACCCTCAACGACCTGACTGCGCCTAGAAATTATCTCCATAAAAGTTATGAACAGAATCGGTGACAAAGGGCAGCCTTGGCGGAGTCCAACCCTCACTGGAAACGGGTCCGACTTACTGCCGGCAATGCGGACCAAGCTCTGACACTGATCATACAGGGAGCGGACCGCCACAATCAGACAGTCCGTTACCCCATACTCTGAGCACTCCCTACAGGACTTCCCGGGGTACACGGTCGAATGCCTTCTCTAAGTCCACAAAGCACATGTAGACTGGTTGGGCAGACTCCCATGCACCCTCAAGGACCCAGCTAAGAGTTGATCAGAAAATGCTGTATTGCTGTTCATGAGTGTTCCAGTCGTTCGCTTGCCTATAGTCCAGAAAGAAGTGGCTCATAAAAAAGTAATAGTCGGGACAAAATGAAAGTGCGTGGAGGAAAATGGCTCTTAATATCACTTTCATAATCTTGTGAAATACAAAATCAGACCGCTCTGATAACAGAACTAAATTTAAAAAAAGGACAATCAATTGCATTATTTTTTTTTTTTTTTTATGCCTAAATATAACTACAAGGTCCTGGTTGTGCAAATAAATGAACAAGTAATAAATAGTGATTATTGGCACAATACATCATATTTTCATTACAGTAACTAAAACCTAAGTTTTGCAGGAAAGCCAGGTGCTTTGTCCGACACAGACGACCACATTACAGCGTATTTGGTGATATTTGTTAGCATCGAGAAAATATCCTTATTAGTATTAATCAACTAGATGGTTGAATCTCTCGTAGGCTCAACAGCACATACTGAATCTTGTTATCGCTAGAAAACATTGCTGAACAGGGACATATACAGCTAAATGCAGTGGTGTGCCGTCAGGGCCAGCAAGGCCTTCTCTGCTGGCCTAACATAACCAGAAATCATGATCATAATTAAAGAGAAGTCATTTTTAATTTACTTTCCCTAAATATCTAAAAGTATTCATATTCTCTTGTCATGTTATGCTCTTTCCAGTGCTGTTTTTAGGTTAGAGTTCCTATCCAATCAGAATCCAGCTATCTTATGTTGCCATGCTGTACGAAATATGCCCGGGGCCTTCAGAATCAACAATGGGGGCATCTGTGCACTGTAAGTGAACAGGCACAGTTGATAGACAATTGCGATAACCAATCAGATCACAAGTTGTCAGTCAGGCCTAGTAGCTGGCCTAAGGTTGAATGTGACATTTACGCGTCCTGTGATTGGATACTCACTGGGACTGGATGAATTTGAGAACGGAGCTGATTTTCAAGAAGGATATTTAAAGAGAAACTACATCTTGTGAGACGATGTCGGCGATGAAATGGGGAAATGCCCGCCATTTCTACTCCAATCAACCGACTATGAGAGGCTATACGGCGTCGATTGGTTGCTACAAATTGTGAGTTCAAATATTTTATTTCTTCGTGTTTTTTTGCCATTTTAATTTTGACAGTACCACAAGATGTTTTAATTGCTGATGTGGGTTTGTTGACTTTTAAATCCCCGGGAACACCATTCCTACAGTCAAGCATGGTGGTGGTAGTAGTATTATGCTGTGGGCCTGTTTTGCTGCCAACGGAACTGGTGCTTTACAGCAGTGTTTTTCAACCTTTTTTGAGCCAAGGCACATTTTTCTCATTGAAAAAAATCCAGAGGCACACCACCAGCAGAAATTCTTAAATAACGACAGTAAAAAGTCAATTGTTGGATATGAATTCAAACCATAACTAGGGTTGGGTATCGTTTGAATTCGAACGATTACGGTTCTTTGTTTCGATTCCGATTCCTGACGATTCTCGATTCAGATTCTTTTAAGAGGCAGGGTCAAAAAAAAGTTTAGGATATTTTAAATGAGTTAGCTAACCTGCAGTCTTTCTAAATGAAATAGTCTGACATTCTCCATCAATTTTAATTCTATTAACTTTACTATAAATTCCTCACAGGGCTGTTTTCAACTAGAATATAAATATCAAATTTATGAACTTGAATATAAATATTATAAATTATGAATACATTGTCCCAGGGGTACACTTTCCTCAAGAGAGCTTTATTTTTGAAAACCTCATGAAAACACATTTACACACATAAGTGTATGATGCTGCAGGTACTTAAACATGTTACCATGCTCCCACTGATGGGCTAACCTGGTGCAGAAAAGCAAATAAACAATAAGAAACAACTTGCAAAACCCAGTCCAGATTAGCAGCAGGTACAGTATAAAATCAGAGACAGTTCTTGTTTAGGAAAATGACCATATCCGCCTTCTCAGGCAGGATGCGTGAGCGTTCTGGACAGATAGTGTCTCCTGCTGTGGAAAATACATGTTCGCTGGGTGTGGAAGAAGCTTGAACGCATAAATAGGAGAAAGCGAGATATGACAGCAAAGTATAAGTCTTTTGTTGGTTCCACCAGACCACCACCATGCAGCAGGGTCGTCAGACATAAGTATCGGTGGAACGTCCTGGTACATCTGCAGCTCTCTCTCCACTCGTTTGTTGATGGACATGGAGCTCTGTTATTTCGCGGTTATTTAAATTTTTTTGTAAAGTAAAGCCACACTTTCGACCGCCGACGCCCGCTATCCATGCTTGAGCTTGACTGACTCGCTCGGCTATGTTAACACTTCCGGCGGTGGGCGCTTCTTCGTCGGTGTTCAGCGGCTTCTTCTTCCGGTTCGGCGGACATATTTTTTCCCCGTCGGCGGACTAAATTGGCGTGACAGCATCGAAAATAGGAATCGAAATTTAAACTTTTGAACGATTCCGGGAGAATCGGAAAGTTAGTCCCCGGTTCCAATCGATACTCAACCCTAACCAGGCATGCATCACTATAGCTCTTGCCTCAAAGTAGGTGTACTGTCACCACCTGTCACATCACGCCGTGACTTATTTGGAGTTTTTTGGTGTTTTCCTGTGTGTAGTTTTAGTTCTTGTCTTGCGCTCTTATTTTGGTGACTTTCTCTTTTTGGTATTTTCCTGTAGCAGTTTCATGTCTTCCTTTGAGCGATATTTCTCACATCTACTTTGTTTTAGCAAACAAGAATATTTAAGTAGTTTTTATCCTTTGTGGGGACATTGTGGATTGTCATGTCGTGTTCGGATGTACATTGTGAACGCCGCCTTTGCTCCACTGTAAGTCTTTGCCGTCGTCCAGCATTCTGTTTTTGTTTACTTTGTAGCCAGTTCAGTTTTGTTCTGCATAGCCTTCCCTAAGCTTCAATGCCTTTTCTTAGGGGCACTTACCTTTTGTTTATTTTTGGTTTAAGCATTACACACCTTTTTACCTGCACGCTGCCTCCAGCATATTGGGATCATGACAAAGCAGTTAGCTACCTGCTGCTACCTACTGATATGGAAGAGTATTACACGGTTACTCTGCCGAGCTCTAGACAGCACCGACACTCAACAACAACACTTAATTTGCAGATTATAATTACTGGTTTGCAAAAAATATTTTAACCCAAATAGGTGAAGATAGATAATCTCCCAAGGGGCACTCACATTTTGTTTACTTTTGGTTTAAGCATTAGACACCTTTTTACCTTCACGCTGCCTCCCGCTGTTTCCGACATCTACAAAGCAATTAGCTACCAGCTGCCACCTACTGATATGGAAGAGTATAACACGGTTACTCTGCCGAGCTCTAGACAGCACCGACACATAATTTGCAGACTATAATTACTGGTTTGCAAGGAATATTTTAAACCCAAATAGGTGAAATTAGATAATCTCCCACAGCACACCAGACTATCTAACGGCACAATAGTGTGCCGCGGCAGTGGTTGAAAAACGCTGCTTTACTTTTAATGAGACAGTGAAAAGAGAGTAATACCTCCAAATTCTTAAGGACAACCTAAAATCATCAGCCCGGAGGTTGGGTCTTGGGCGCAGTTGGGTGTTCCAACAGATCAACAACCCCAAACACACACCAAAAGTGGTAAAGGAATGGCTAAATCAGACTATAATTAAGGTTTTAGAATGGCCTTCCCAAAGTCCTGACTTAAACATGTGGACAATGCTGAAGAAACAAGTCCATGTCAGAAAACCAACAAATTTAGCTGAACTGCACCAATTTTGTCAAGAGCTGTGGTCAAAAATTAAACCAGAAGCCTGTGGATGGCTACCAAAAGCGCCTTATTGCAGTGAAACTTGCCAAGGGACATGTAACCAAATATTAACATTGCTGTATGTATACTTTAGACCCAGCAGATTTGGTCACATTTTCAATGGACCCATAAATTCATAAGAGAACCAAACTTAATGAATGTTGTTTGTGACCAACAAGTATGCGCTCCAATCAATCTCACAAAAAAAATAACAGTTGTAGATAAAATTATAAACTCAAACTGTAAACTTTTGACCACGACTGTACATACGTCCCACTTAGAAAACCAGCATGTATCCAATGTTCGACAACTAAAATGTAGCATGCAGTAGTTTCCAAATAAGTGGGAGCCCATCCAATTCCTACCGCTTGTCCCTTTTGGGGTCGCTGGAGCCTATCTCAGCTGCATTCTAGCCTTTTTACTTAAAATGGCCGCAGGATTTTTCAGTCAGCATTAAGACAAAGAGTAGTAAATGACCAACGCACCTTTGTTGCGTTGTTTAACTAGAGGTTTAAAAAAAGGGCGATTAAAAATTACCTTATTTTGTGGCTCTTTATTAGCCTGGACGTTTCCAATTTCCCCAAGTGCTGCTCGCGGCTTTGTGGGTCCGCACGCCTTTCCAACGAGGTCAGTCCTAGTGGAAGCCATGCGGTTCTAACACAAAATTAAATAAAACAATGTTAGACTGTATACATAAGTGGACGGTTAAAATGGCTGCTAGCTGGCATAGTAGCAGTATTGGCACGAATACATATATAGCAACGTAAACATGAAACCACTGTCAAACAACACAACAGTACACATATGATGTTAATTACTTACTCTTGTACCACGAAAGGCCATTTTTACTCAAAAAATGTCGTTTGCTCCTGAGCACGCAGCGTTTGTGGAAGAACGAGGCGACGCTGTAAAGCGACACAGCGTATCTTAGTTTAAATCCTCGCACGCTCAAAGATGATTGGCTAAATCAAACTATCGAACACTCTCATTGGCTGAGAGCATCTGCTTAACGTCCGCCCCGGGTGTCACGTAACATATTTAAAAAACTGTTTATTTCCGTTTCCGGGGACATTTGCTCGGCATGCCTACGACAAAAAGGCTCGGCTAGTAGGGGCATAGATTCAGAACATTTCGTGGTCGAATATGCTGCATTCGGTTACTGACTATTTCGTATGGTTTAAAACAAGGACACTTTAAACAAATGTGTATTGATAGCATATGATTTAACGTTGACAATAAAGTATCAGTTGAGACATTTACAAGTATATGAGGTCATGTGGTCCGTTCAGTGTTGCCAACGCTTCAGTAGCTATTGGCTGTCCTTTTTTTAAATTTAATTTTATAAACCTTTATTTATAATATGCAACATTTACATACAATCAAGAAATAATAATAATCAAAACAAGTACAGAAACAGTAAAAAAACAAAAAAAAAACAGTACAAACTCAATAAATGAACTAAAATAGAATGTGAAATATATATATATATATATATATATATATATATATATACATATATATATATATATATATATATATATATATATATATATATATATGTATATATATATATATGTATATATATATATATATATATATATATATATATATATATATATATATATATATATATATATATATATATATATATATATATATATATATATATATATATATATATATATATATATATATATGTGTGTGTGTGTGTGTGTGTGTGTGTGTGTGTAACACAATGTAAAGCCATAGGCACACACAAGTTCCATAAATAATCTAAATTTGGAACACAGCATCATAGTTTTCACAGCTTTTTGGTTGTTATCTACTGGCTGTCCTTAAAAGTCGCGAGAAGTCGCTAGATGGCGTCATCGCCTCATTTGCATAATTGATGCAATGGACGCTGTAAAAAAGAGGAATAACGTTGTGGGAGAAAGAAAGTGAGTTAAAAAACAATGCTAAGTATGAACACAGTTCTAATTTAAACATTCTCTTGTTGATTCTTAGCGTGTTAGCTTGTGTTTTATAAATGTAATTCAGTTAACATTTTTGAGACTCAAGAGACGAGAGCAGGGCTGCAGTTTCAAGAGCCCTGAACCCTTGGGCTAGCCCAAGGGTTCAGGGGCCGGACATCGAAATGTGGACGTTTGGTCAGAAAGTGCCTCTGCTGGTTATATTTCTTTGAGACTGTCCATCCATCCATCCATTTTCTACCGCTTATTCCCTTCGGTGTCGCGGGGGGCGCTGGAGCCTATCTCAGCTACAATCGGGCGGAAGGCGGGGTACACCCTGGACAAGTCGCCACCTCATCGCAGGGTCAACACAGATAGACAGACAACATTCACACTCACATTCACAGAATGTGATTTGCTTAATTGCAAAGTAAACACATCGGCTTCCACACCGCACTGTCAATAAATTCATTTTTCTGCCCTCGCTACTCGTTTCCAGCATGTGCTGCTAGTTAAAAGCATTAAGAAACAGAAACTCTAAAAGTTTTGTTGAGGATTAATGTTCCTTCTTTTGCATTTATTCCTTCCTCTGTTTTATTTCTTTACAATTATTCTATAATTTAAGGTTGTATATGACTGAACATATAAACATACAATAAACATAACACAACATTTAACATCCATTGTGTATTTTACATAAATATTGGACATTGTGTATTTTACACACAAAAAAATAGAAGGTTTAGTGTTAATACATTCACACAATAAACTACAAATGTTTACACATATAGAAATGACAAACCAAACATTGCATAGGGACGGCGTGGCGAAGTTGGTAGAGTGGCTGTGCCAGCAATCGGAGTGTTGCTGGTTACTGGGGTTCAATTCCCACCTTCTACCTTCCTAGTCACGTCCGTTGTGTCCTTGGGCAAGACACTTCACCCTTTGCCTCTGATGGCTGCTGGTAGCGCCTTGCATGGCAGCTCCCGCCATCAGTGTGTGAATGTGTGTGTGAATGGGTAAATGTGGAAATACTGTCAAAGCGCTTTGAGTACCTTGAAGGTAGAAAAGCACTATACAAGTACAACCCATTTATTTATTTATTTATATATACTGTATGTGATTTATCACAGTTAAACCTACGGTGTAGTATTGTCGCCCTCTACTGGTTTGATTGATTAATTGATTGAAACTTTTATTGGTAGATTGCACAGTACAGTACATATTCCGTACAATTTGACCACTAAATGGTAACACCCGAATAAGTTTTTCAACTTGTTTAAGTCGGGGTCCACGTTAATCAATTCATGGTAAAAATTCATGGTCAAATTTAGCGCTATATCTATTAAACAAGCTTTGATCGCCCAGAAGTACTCTTAGACAAAAAAAAACAACAACACCACCAGGAATACAAAATACACCACAAAATCATCAATATCAATACAAAACAAACTAAATATCTTTTTGCACAATATCTACCGTATTTTCCGGACCATAGGACGCACCGGATTATAAGGCGCACTGCCGATGAATGGTCTATTTTTGATGTTTTTTCTTATATAAGGTGCACCAGATTATAGAGCGCATTAAAGGAGTCATATTATTATTATTATTTTCTAAATTGAAAACACTTCCTTGTGGTCTACATAACATGTAATGGTGGTTCTTTGGTCAAAATGTTGCATAGATTATGTTTTACAGACCATCTTCAAGCCGCTTTCTGAAAGTTGCTTCCAGATGCGCCGTTTTGTGGGCAGTCTTATTTACGTGGCTCACCTTCGGCAGCGTCTTCTCCCCGTCATCTTTGTTGTAGCGGTGTAGCGTGCAAGGACGGGAGTGGAAGAAGTGTCAAAAGATGGAGCTAACTGTTTTAATGACATTCAGACTTTACTTAAATCAATAACGGAGCAGCATCTCCTCATCCGGAAACAACAACACCGAAAATGTGTCCCGTAAAAAAAACGTCCGTCCGGAACTCTCTAATAACTAAAGTTCCTTGCGCGAATAATGTAAACTCACTACACCGGTATGTTTTAGCGCTTTCATGGCGAGTTTACTGACAGATATAAGTAAGAACTTTACACTACTTTATATTAGAAATGGCAACAGCGGAGGATGAATGTCCCATAACAAGAAGATAGAGAAAAAGAAGAAGCTTATCGGACTACGGTGTCGGTACGGACTACAAAGGCGGACACGTGCAATTTTTCAGGATTTTCCCGAACGATGACAGTCAAGCTTTACCATTGGCCTGTGGAGAACTGGGACAACAGAGACTCTTACCAGGAGGACTTTGAGTTGGATACGCGGTACCGTGAGTACGCAGCTGTGGCTTCCAAACATTTGATCGCTTGCCCGTACGTGCATGTCACGTACGTAACTTTGGGGAAATATATGTGCTGTATGAACTTTGCGGAAGTGAACGGTACTTTGGGCTGTGGGATTGAGTGTGTTGTGCGGGTGTTTGATTTGTATTGGCGGGTTGTATGGACGGGAGGGGGGACGTGTTTGTTATGCGGGATTAATTTGTGGCATATTAAATATAAGCCTGGTTGTGTTGTGGCTAATAGAGTATATACATGTCTTGTGTTTATTTACTCTTTTAGTCATTCCCAGCTGAATATCAGGTCCCATCCGCCTCTCACAGCATCTTCCCTATCTGAATCGCTTCCACTGCCCTCTAGTCCTTCACTCTCACTTTCCTCATCCACGAATCTTTCATCCTCGCTCAAATTAATGGGGAAATCGTCGCTTTCTTGGTCCGAATCGCTCTCGCTGCTTGTGGCCATGATTGTAAACAATGTGCAGATGTGAGGAGCTCCACAAGCTGTGACGTCACGCTACTTCCGGTACAGGCAAGGCTTTTTTTTTTATCAGCGACCAAAAGCTGCGAACTTTATCGTCGATGTTCTCTACTGAATCCTTTCAGCAAAAATATGGCAATATCGCGAAATGATTAAGTATGACACATAGAATGGACCTGCTCTCCCCATTTAAATAAGAAAATCTAATTTCAGTAGGTCTTGAAAGGATTAGAAATGAACGACACACATGGCTCACGCTGATCCAGGTAGCAGTAATGCACCATTAAGCTGGATGCCACCCGCCGTAAAACACGAAGAAGAAGAAAAAGCACTGCCTGGCCCGCACTCCGAAGCAGTAGGTGGCGCTAATGCACCATTAAGCTGGATGCCAACCGCTTTAAAGCACAAAGAAGCGAAGAAGCCGTTGAGTTCAGTTCAGCCCAACAAAGTCCTCACACTTAGACGACCCCAGTTGTGTGCTCAAATAAACATTATTATTCCATTTCATTCTTTGGAAACCCACTGTCATCTGACGTAAAAGGTAAGTCAATTCAACAGTAAAAACAAACAATGGCGTGTGTTCCTTATCGTCTAGAAATGCCAGTTCTTTGATGATTTAAAGTCGTTATTTTTTGGCCATAAACTCACCACATTACATCAACAACTATAAAAAATGACTTTAAATATACACGTGCTGTAAAGTTTGTTCCTTTTTTCCTCTAATTGCTTAGTCTTATCAAGTTAGGAGTAAAATAGTCCTGTGTCTATCTTTTATCAACACACATCACGATTGCTTCAACTATATTATACATTTATACTGTATTGTGTGATTTTGTTATAATATACACAGCGCTTGGATGTAGCCATAAACGCACAATAATGTAATTAAAGGCAAGCTAAAATTAGCAAAATCACGAGAAGCCCCCATCTCAGTGTATTTAGCTAGCTAGCGTTAGCATGCTAGTTACGATAAAGATGTGTCGAGATTCACTTATAACTGCACGCATTTAATCGTTGACATCACATTTGTATTCATGCCGTTTATGTTCTCATACGAAACACAACAATGCTACGTCGTAATTTAAATTTAACTGCTCGTAAACGAAAGCGACTAACATTAGCTTGCTAGCATGACTCGGTGGATTTGGTGTGTGTGGCACGATGGTGGCCTTCCGTTTGGAAGAAAGCGTTTAAACGCTTTACATTTTTAGAATAATATACGTCGAGGATAGTCGGGTAAATAATTATTATTCTGTTAGGTGGTGTTGGCAATTTGTGGTGAGCGGTTTTAAGAGCTTTAACTCGAAGTGGAATGGTGAGTCTTTGTCTTGTTGCTATGAGCATGCTGGTTAATTATCTGATCTGCTTGTTACAAAGCTACTCGGTTAAACACATCCTGTTCACCTGTGGGTTACTTTTAAGTTGAAACAGTCTTTAGTTAATTATATTCGTACAGAAACTAGTGCTAATGTGCCTCTAATTTTAACTTTTTAAGGTCAAGGCAAGTGTTGCCTTAAAGGAGGGCTCATATTTTAGGGCACCAAGGCAAACATTATTTTCTTTCCACGCAGGGGCTCCAAAGCATGCATGCATGCATACATATATATTTTTTTTAATTATTATTCCTTATCAATATAAACTTGTCAGCTTTTTTGTCATTTCATGATTTTTTATATTTATTTAGCCTTTATTTAACCAGGTAAAAATCCCGTTGAGATCGAAGATCTCTTTTCCTAGGGAGACCTGGCCAAGAGAGCAGCAGCAAGGTTACATTAAAAACAGTAAACAACACATAAAACATCAAATTAAACATGAAAAACTTGCTCACATAACACATGGGCATACAGACAAGGTAGACTGCAGTCCTTTCACAGAAGCTTTAAACTCATTCAATGTAACAAGGGTTTGAAGTTGAATATTCGATTGTAGGTTATTCCAAGCCTTCGGTGCTGAAAACCTAAATGGTTTCTTGCCCAGTTCAGTTCTTACATTGTTGACGACAAACTGCAGAACATTCATTGAACGAAGATTGTGACTTCCTTGTTTCTTTGTTAAAAGACAAGACGGATAAGATGGAGTGATACCCAGAATGGTTTTGTAGATGAACACATACCAATGATTGAGGCGTCGAGCACATAAAGATGTCCAGTTAACCATTGAGTATAACACACAGTGGTGAGTAAAGGGAGCGCAGTTGGTGATGAATCTCAGTGCCCCGTGGTACACATTATCCAGCTTGTGGAGACAACCAGCAGTAGCATTCATGTACAACACATCTCCATAGTCAATAACAGGTAAAAAGGTTGTTTCCACCAAATTCTTTGATGCCTTTATCTCTATTTTTACCTTTTGATAGACGGATGTATTTTTTGTAATTATTTATTTTTTAAGTTATGTACATGTAGATGATGTATCGGGACAGATCGATTAAGAGTTGGAGCAGAAATATGTCGTATAAGAATTAACTATACACAATCATCATCGGTGGTCACTCGAAGCGAGTGTGACGATCCTCCTGGTAGGGGTGTATCCCTTTATGGAGGATGCCTGTGCTTGACTTTGTTTAACGTGGGGAGACTGGTGCACAGACAGTCACCACACGATCCTTGACAGATCCGGGTCAGGATCCAGTGTCATGTAGTCCAAGACGGCTGGAGACCCTTTTCTGCTGCAGCCTTCATCCGCCATCCCAGCCGTTGTGACGCGCCATAGGTTTAGCAATCATCCTCCGCCTGTTCCACCTTCGAGGTCTCGGGTTGTTATTTCCCTATAACTGGGCCCACATGGATGTGGAGGTGCCTTCTTCCACCCTCGCAGCCGTTGTAGTGGTTCTTACATTTACCATCTTCCGCCTGCTCCGCCGTTGAGGTCTTCACCGTATCCCTGGCTAGGGGCGCAGTCAGGTACTAGGCCTTTGCCAAAGGCCACCTGGCGTAACAGTAGTAAAGGGGTTAACCTCCTAGTGCCCCAAGACCCCTTAGAGGAGCCTCCACTGCCGGATGCACTATACACAATAAAACATTAACAAAATGATGTCTCAAATGGTTTTTAAAGTAATACCTTTGTGACATGAAAAAAACACAAGTATTGAGCTGCCACCTTACCGTGGTAGAGGAGTTTGCGTGTCCTAATGATCCTAGGAGCTATGTTGTCCGGGAGCTTTATGCCCCCTGGTAGGGTCTCCCAAGACAAACTGGTCCTAGGTGAGGGATCAGACAAAGAGCAGCTCGAAGACCTCAATGAAAAATAAAACCTATGGACCCAGATTTCCCTCGCCCGGACGCGGGTCACCAGGGCCCCCCTCTGTAGCCAGGCCCGGAGGTGGGGCACGATGGCGAGCGCCTGGTGGCCGGGCCTGTCCCCATGGGGCCCGGCCGGGCACAGCCCGAAGAGGCAACGTGGGTTCCCCCTCCAATGGGCTCACCACCCATAGCAGGGGTCATAGAGGTCGGGTGCGATGTGAGCTGGGCGGCAGCCGAAGGCAGGGCACTTGGAGTTCCGATCCTCGGCTACAGAAGCTAGCTCTTGGGACGTGGAACGTCACCTCGCTGGGGGGGAAGGAGCCTGAGCTAGTGTTTGAGGTGGAGAAGTTCCGACTAGACATAGTCAGACTCACTTCGACGCACAGCAAGGGCTCTGGAACCAGTTCTCTCGAGAGGGGCTGGACTCTCTTCTACTCTGGCGTTGCCGGCAGTGAGAGGCGACGGGCTGGGGTGGCAATTCTTGTTGCCCCCTGGCTCAGAGCCTGCATGTTGGAGTTCAACCCGGTGGACGAGAGGGTAGCTTCCCTCCGCCTTCGGGTGGGGGAACGGGTCCTGACTGTGGTTTGCGCTTACGCGCCAAACCGCAGCTCAGAGTACCCACCCTTTTTGGATTCACTCGAGGGAGTACTTGAGAGTGCTCCCCCGGGTGATTCCCTCGTTCTACTGGGGGACTTCAATGCTCATGTTGGCAGCGACAGTGAAACCTGGAGAGGCGTGATTGGGAAGAATGGTTGCCCGGATCTGAACCCGAGTGGTGTTTTGTTATTGGACTTTTGTGCCCGTCACAGATTGTCCATAACGAACACCATGTTCAAACATAAGGGTGTCCATATGTGCACTTGGCACCAGGACACCTTAGGCCGCAGTTCCATGATCGACTTTGTAGTTGTGTCGTCGGATTTGCGGCCTCATGTTTTGGACACTCGGGTGAAGAGAGGGGCGGAGCTTTCTACCGATCACCACCTGGTGGTGAGTTGGCTGCGATGGTGGGGGAGGATGCCGGACAGACCTGGCAGGCCCAAACGCATTGTGAGGGTTTGCTGGGAACGTCTGGCAGAGTCTCCTGTCAGAGAGAGTTTCAATTCCCACCTCCAAAAGAACTTTGAACATGTCACGAGGGAGGTGCTGGACATTGAGTCCGAATGGACCATGTTCCGCACCTCTATTGTCGAGGCGGCTGATTGGAGCTGTGGCCGCAAGGTAGTTGGTGCCTGTCGTGGCGGTAATCCTAGAACCCGTTGGTGGACACCGGCGGTGAGGGATGCCGTCAAGCTGAAGAAGAAGTCCTATCGGGTTCTTTTGGCTCATAGGACTCCTGAGGCAGCGGACAGGTACCGACAGGCCAAGCGGTGTGCGGCTTCGGCGGTCGCGGAGGAAAAAACTCGGACATGGGAGGAGTTCGGGGAAGCCATGGAAAACGACTTCCGGACGGCTTCGAAGCGATTCTGGACCACCATCCGCCGCCTCAGGAAGGGGAAGCAGTGCACTATCAACACCGTGTATGGTGAGGATGGTGTTCTGCTGACCTCGACTGCGGATGTTGTGGATCGGTGGAGGGAATACTTCGAAGACCTCCTCAATCCCACCAACACGTCTTCCTATGAGGAAGTAGTGCCTGGGGAATCTGTGGTGGGCTCTCCTATTTCTGGGGCTGAGGTTGCTGAGGTAGTTAAAAAGCTCCTCGGTGGCAAGGCCCCGGGGGTGGATGAGATCCGCCCAGAATTCCTTAAGGCTCTGGATGCTGTGGGGCTGTCTTGGTTGACAAGACTCTGCAGCATCGCGTGGACATCGGGGGCGGTACCTCTGGATTGGCAGACCGGGGTGGTGGTTCCTCTCTTTAAGAAGGGGAACCGGAGGGTGTGTTCTAACTATCGTGGGATCACACTCCTCAGCCTTCCCGGTAAGGTCTATTCAGGTGTGCTGGAGAGGAGGCTACGCCGGATAGTCGAACCTCGGATTCAGGAGGAACAGTGTGGTTTTCGTACTGGTCGTGGAACTGTGGACCAGCTCTATACTCTCGGCAGGGTCCTTGAGGGTGCATGGGAGTTTGCCCAACCAGTCTACATGTGTTTTGTGGACTTGGAGAAGGCATTCGACCGTGTCCCTCGGGAAGTCCTGTGGGGAGTGCTCAGAGAGTATGGGGTATCGGACTGTCTGATTGTGGCGGTCCGCTCCCTGTATGATCAGTGCCAGAGTTTGGTCCGCATTGCCGGCAGTAAGTCGGACACGTTTCCAGTGAGAGTTGGACTCCGCCAAGGCTGCCCTTTGTCACCGATTCTGTTCATAACTTTTATGGACAGAATTTCTAGGCGCAGTCAAGGCGTTGAGGGGATCTGGTTTGGTGGCGGCAGGATTAGGTCTCTGCTTTTTGCAGATGATGTGGTCCTGATGGCTTCATCTGGCCAGGATCTTCAGCTCTCGCTGGATCGGTTCGCAGCTGAGTGTGAAGCGACTGGGATGAAAATCAGCACCTCCAAGTCCGAATCCATAGTTCTCGCCCGGAAAAGGGTGGAGTGCCATCTCCGGGTTGCGGAGGAGACCCTGCCCCAAGTGGAGGAGTTCAATTACCTCTGAATCTTGTTCACGAGTGAGGGAAGAGTGGATCGTGAGATCGACAGGCGGATCGGTGCGGCGTTTTCAGTAATGCGGACGCTGTATCAATCCGTTGTGGTGAAGAAGGAGCTGAGCCGGAAGGCAAAGCTCTCAATTTACCGGTCGATCTACGTTCCCATCCTCACCTATGGTCATGAGCTTTGGGTTATGACCGAAAGGACAAGATCACGGGTACAAGCGGCCGAAATGAGTTTCCTTCGCCGGGTGGCGGGGCTCTCCCTTAGAGATAGGGTGAGAAGCTCTGCCATCCGGGGGGAGCTCAAAGTAAAGCCGCTGCTCCTCCACATCGAGAGGAGTCAGATGAGGTGGTTCGGGCATCTAGTCAGGATGCCACCCGAACGCCTCCCTAGGGAGGTGTTTAGGGCACGTCCGACCGGTAGGAGGCCATGAGGAAGACCCAGGACACGTTGGGAAGACTATGTCTCCCGGCTGGGCTGGGAACGCTTCGGGATCCCCCGGGAGGAGCTGGAAGAAGTGGCTGGGGAGAGGGAAGTCTGGGCTTCCCTGCTTAAGCTGCTGCCCCCGCGACCCGACCTCGGATAAGCGGAAGAAGATGGATGGATGGATGGATTGTAAAAAAAACAAAAAACATGCCGTTTACTTTTTGATATCAAAATAAAACACAAAGCCGTTTGGCTACTGAAGATAAAGTCTAATAAACAAGATGTGTTCTTCTCCAACGCCCCCTTGTGGTTCAGTACAACAGTTTGGCAAACTACAAAAAAAAAAACAGGAGTGACATTGTTTTTTCTCACCTCATTAACTCTCAGTCACATCAGCTGATGGACGCTGTATTGACAAAATGAAAGCAACATCATATAGTTTTTTCCCTTCGCTGTTTACTTTTAGTATGAGGACAAGTGTATCCAATATTGTCCACACCTGTCTCCATCTAACAGCAGTGCGCTCTTAAACACACGGCGGGAAGCGAGAGAAAATGACTGTAGCGTCCCGGAAGAGTTGGTTCTGCAAGGAATTCTGGGAATGTGCTCTGTTGTGATTATGTTGTGTTGCGGTGCAAATATTCTCCCGAAATGTAATTGTCATTGTTGTTTAGTGTGGTCTCACTATATGGCAGAGGTTTATGACAGTGTTGGCATTGTTTATACGGTCACCCTTACTTCGAGGTAATGCCCTTGGAGCGAGATTAACGTTGTTTGTCTGCCATGGTTAATAAACAAAAAGACGGTAGTGCGCATGCGCATGACTTTGTGTTGCCTTACATCCATTAACAAATGACGGGGTTTATAAAGGAGAAAGGAGACGGAATGACTAACCGTCTGGAATTTTATCGCGAGTTATCATTATGCCGTTGACCATTATATCCCTTGTCCATTAACAAGTAAAAAGTCAAAGGCGGTCACGGCAAGTTGTTGCCGCAAATGTTGGTCAATTTTTCTAGGGCACTGCGGCAAATGAGAGGGCGGTCGCGGCAATTCCGAGGTTTTTGTGGTTAAATCCGAGCCGTGTGCTTGTTGGGCCAGAATTGGGTGAATTAATCTCACAATTGGGTATATTTTGTTTTTTTCTGCAGTTGTGATTGCATTGCAGCATTTTCCAGAGTTATTTTATAAAAACACTATCCTATTCTTACCTTATTTTAAAAAATATGTATTGTGCAAATTATGTTGTATTAAGTGTGGTTTGTTTAGTGGTCACACTTGTATTTTTGTCAAGGACCAAATAATGTTCGTTTAACCTCTTGGCATTCCATGGTTTTTGGCTAAAATACCTAAAAAAAACGAATGCCCCAAAATTGTGAAGCTGTCCTCGGCTCGAACTATTTGGAACAAACACATTGCTTTGTTGTCTTCTGAAGTGAACAATGGCAGTCAGAATGACCACGAGTACTAGTACAAATACACTGAATATGATTTGTTTTTAGTTTTCGCTATATTTTTCCAGAAACGTGCCTTCAAAATTACTAGTTTGAGGGTATGCACTGCAAAACCCGATGGGTCTGTAGACCTCTATTGTTAGAATAAGATATTCAAAGGTGTTCCTTTTTGAGACACTTGTTCAGGGTTTTCACTAACTTCCATGCAAACAAAACCCTTTTGGTTACTGGTACTCCGGCTTCCTCCCACCTCCAAAGACATGCACCTTGGGGAGAGGTTGATAGGCAACACTAAATTGGCCCTAGTGTGTGAATGTTGTCTATCTGTGTTGGCCCTGTGATGAGGTAGCGACTTGTCCAGGGTGTACCCCGCCTTCCGCCTGAATGCAGCTGAGATAGGCTCCAGCACCCCCCGCGACCCCAAAATGGACAAGCGGTAGAAAATGGATGGATGAAAATACTGTGAGGCTTTGAAGTGGGGCGTTATTAATGTTTGTGTGCAACTAGTGTAACAGTCAACATGACGATAGTGGCAGGCCGTCGTAAAGTTAAGGGATTTAGCATCGGTAGGGCCCCATGATTACCACGGAATCGTAATCACAAAATTGGCCAATAAAACGTAGAGTCTACTTTTAAACGTGAAAAGTTGTGAAAGTTGACTTAATGTGACTGAAAGGTTGTCAGGAACATGTCAATGAATGTTCTCATTCATCCAGGTCATTGTCATCTCAGGGCATTCAGTCGGTTGCAACTGGACTGTTTGGTTTGTCTTAGAAGACCATTCGCCGCTCATCCAAGTAAGCTTCATCAGTTCGTGTTAACAGACGTAGATTGGTCAGATCTAGTCCAGCGGCTGGTGCCAAAACCCCAGATGGGCCTCCTTCCGCCTGTTTTGTCCGGGCTTGGGTTCACACTTGACCAAATGAACCGAACTAGCAGAAAAAACAAGACTAAAGTTTGTTTTACCTTGACCAAAAATGACAAGTATTAATGCACCCTGAAAAGTTAGCATGAAGTCATGAAAAAGTAGTGCAGTTGATGGCTCAGTTAGGTTGAAATATTATTGTTGTTGTTCCAGACAAACACAATGCTTCAGTGTGTATTTTTGTGTGTTTTTTCAGGTCAGTTTAGACATCGCTATGGCGCAGGAGACCAATCAGAGTCCAGCTCCTATGCTCTGTGCCACAGGCTGTGGTTTCTATGGCAACCCCAGGACTAATGGCATGTGCTCTGTTTGCCACAAGGAGCACCTGTCAAGACAGAACAATGGAGGAGTCAGTTCTCTGAGTGCTATGGGTAAGACCTGCTGTTTTTTTATGTCCACTTGCATGGACTTAAGTTATTATGTGCAGGTCTTCTAACCTGAACCCGTCTGAATTGAAGTTAATTGTCAATGATCAACAAACCTCTTGGATTATATGTCTGCCTACACTCCTTCACCTCCCCACCTTAAATCAATCAGTAACATTAGTGAGCATTAGGTCTATTTAAAGTACCAGAAGAGTGGAAAAAACAATTTGACTTAAATTGCCTGTGTTTCATTGTATCCATTAAACCGTATCCAATTGTATTTACAATCCACAAAGTATGCGAAAATACCGTCTAATCATAAAAAAATGCCCCAAATTCAATTGGCCATTTTGAATATTCCACTCAGAATATCTTCAGCAATTTCCGTAGATTCTACGTCACTGTAGTAATTCTTCTGCATTATGACCATATCAGATCAGTCATCCTGGAAATGTGAGATGTGCTGTTTATCATTCACAAGCCTTATGTAAAACAAGAACACATATGCTTGACTTTTTTTATGCATTCGAAATCATAAATAAATAGCTAACACTTGGGTCAACAGATCGAAGGTCCTCTACTGCACTCATTATACCCTTTTAAACATCCAGAAACCACCAACTATACTCCATTTACATGTCATGATCTGAAAATTAACCAAATATTAGTGATATTGTTGTAAGCGCAAACGGCCCATTCTAGCAGTGTATATATGATAATTGCTTCAATATAGAGGCAACTTGTTTTTCCACTCTCCTGGCACTTTAAGGAATGTATTTACTGCACACACGTGCAGAGTAGCTAATAAAGTTATGCAGGTATGTTCTTAAGTTAAGTGTGTGAATGCTCCAAAGCAGTCAAACCCTAGATATAATGTTGCTATAGAAGACTTAAGATGTGTGAGCACTGAAGCAGCAGGCTATGTAACATGCTTCTTGTTCTTTTTGTGTTTGTGCCTTCAAAAACCACAAATTACCCAGACACTTTGCAAATGTGCAGTGCTATTGGGCTACTGAACCAGAGAGTTATGTTGTTGTAAATAAACAAAACCGTGATGGGACATTTTATTATTGATGTGCCCAAAAGGGACAAGCGGTAGAAAATGGATGGATGGATGTGCAAACATTCTGTGCAAACACAAAAAGCTGGAAACAACAAACTCAGTAATTATTTTAAGAGTAAACTGGGAAATTAAGTACACATGCAGCTAGCCCACAGTTTGCATGCAAATGTTCAATCACTGTTGCTTAATCTAATACAATTGTGCATTTCAAGCATTATAACGGGCTGAGCTTGATTGCATAATTGGTAGGGTTGGGCATCAATTGATGCAAACCGTGTGTTGCATTCCAATTGTCCTGGAATTCAAACGTAGATTTTGATTTCTGACGCTTGGTCTGCCGACTGGAAAAATGATTTAGCTGGCACAGCTCCATACACCTTGTGTAGCCGCTCCACTATATCAATAATCCTGCATTGTGGCAAATAGTCTGCACTTCTTACAGTGGAACTGCACTTTTTTGGGAATGTTGCCTATCTTTCACAATCATTATGAGCGACAAGACGAGATATGCTTTTTTATTTTTTAGTGCATTCTAAATATGAAATAAATGCTATCAAAAGTTCACTTAAAATGGAGCCTATGGGAGCCGCTCAATTCCGCCTATAAAGCCCTTTAAAAAAACATCCAAACACCTCCATTAAGATTATTGTAGGGAAGGGGCAAGAGTGTCGTTCTCGCCAGTTTTGGGTCATAAATGGCCTTCAAAGGGTACCAACTTTTCTAAATACTCGGACATCTTCTGTCCAGGTGAGATGCATGATTTATGATCGACAATAAACTTACATGGAGTGAGAAAGCAGCAGACCACTCGATGATGTAAACATAGGGACACACAATAGTGATCACGGCGCCGCTATAAATAGTTTATCTGCGTTAGCGCTTATAATACCGTGTTTTCCGCACTATAAGGCGCACCTAAAAACCTCCAATTTTGTCAAAAGCTGACAGTGCGCCTTATAATCCGGTGCGCCTTATATATATGGACCAATATTGAGCCTCCAACAGGTAAAAGTTTCAATCAATCGCAACTACGGTAAGCAGCCGCCGACTTAATTTTCCCCTGTCTTCATTTTCCCCCGTAGAAGAAAAAGAAGCGCACGGTGCATGCTGGGATATATGACTGCGTGAGGCGTGCCGTTTCATTTCCATTTGTTTGTTTATGTAAAGACCCCAAAATGGCTCCTATTAAGAGACACGCTTACGACACAGAGTTTAAACTTAAGACGATCAGTCACGCAGTAGAACACGGGAATAGAGCAGCAGCGACACTGACTCGATTAATGACGACTTCAACGAGACGGAGCCGGGCATGTTGGATGCCGTATTCGCCCAACTGGTTAATTCGGACACTGAAGAAGAAGAATTCGAGGGATTCGTGGATGAGGAATAACTTCATACAGTGAGCTTTACATGTTTATTTTGTGTGTTGTGTTGTGTGACATTAACGTTTGAGCAACGTTGAGTTATTGATATATTGTTATTGCTCTGCACTATTTCGAGTGTTACTATATTGTGATTGCACTAAAGTTTGATTTACCGTAAGAGTATCACTGTTTTTTATGTGTTTATTGAATCAGGGAAAAGTTCCCCTCCACTATGTGATATAAATGTTGCACTGCATGTTATACCTTGCTGTTGTTAAAAGATAAACAAAACACCACGTCACTGACTTTACCTCGGGGAAAATAATAAAAACAGCTGTTTATTCATTTTGGGAGTGAACAGAGTTGTCAGAACGCTGGTTTGTAATCTATTGATAAAGTTTGACTGACCTATCTGACTGATTTGTTGACATTCCCTTTAGCGCAGCTCCATCTAATGGATGCATAACGTAACCCCAGCCTCTACTGTAGCGTCTATTCTATGCGCCTTATATATGAACAAAGTTTTAAACTAAGCCATTCATTTTAGGTGCGCCTTATAATCCGGTGCGCTTTATAGTGCGGAAAATACAATAATAATATCACTAATACTTGATTAATATTCAAATGAAATGTAAATGGAGTATTTTTGGCGGTTTTTGAATGGTTATTTATTGGATTTTATGGGTGAAAGGGAGCAGCTCCTATTGGCTCCACTGTAAGCGGACTTTTTTTTACAAGTTAGAATGCTTTTTTTTTTTTAAAGCATCCGTCGTGTCTTTCATAATGAAAAAAATGTGCAGTTCTCCTTTACATTTTAATATCACTGGAAGACTGGAGAATCAGCAGCATAAACCTTGATTGGATCATTATCTCTAACACATAAACTATAGTACCGTATTTTTCAGAGTATAAGTCGCTCCGGAGTATAAGACGCACCGGCCGAAAATGCATAATAAAGAAGGAAAAAAAACATATAAGTCGCACTGGAGTATAAGTCGCATATTTGGGGGAAATTTATTTGATAAAACCCAACACCAAGAATAGACATTTGAAAGGCAATTTAAAATAAATAAAGAATAGTGAACAACAGGCTGAATAAGTGTACGTTATATGACGCATAAATAACCAACTGAGAACGTGCCTGGTATGTTAACGTAACATATTATGGTAAGAGTCATTCAAATAACTATAACATATAGAACATGCTATACATTTACCAAACAATCTGTCACTCCTAATCGCTAAATCCGGTGAAATCTTATACGTCTAGTCTCTTACGTGAATGAGCTAAATAATATTGTTTGGTATTTTACGGTAATGTGTTAATTTCACACATAAGTCGCTCCTGAGTATAAGTCCCACCCCCGGCCAAACTATGAAAAAAACTGCGACTTATAGTCCGAAAAATACGGTATATGTGTAAATGTTTTTTATGAGTTTTCAAAAAAAAATGTTTACATTTTTGTGAGCGTTTACCCCTGTGAAAAGAAACTTCATAACACACAAGTTTAACAGATTTAGATTTATATACTGCTTGGAAATAAACCCATTAGAATAATAACCTTTTCACCCTGCCTCTTGAAAGAATCAGAATCAAGAATCATTAGGAACCGAAATTGAAACAAGCAACTGGAATGGGACCGGCATCGTCCAAAACGATGCACAACCCCTGATCATTGGAGACATGCCAGTCAATGCCAGTATTTGTTGCTTCTGTCATCTTTCAGCTGTTTTATGTCGTGCATCATGTTCCTCAGGCAGCAGCATGGTCTCCCCAGATGTTTCAGCAATCCAGCGGTTGGAGGCCACCTTGAATAATGCAGCAGCAGCAGTGGTTGCAGCTGAGGCCGCAGCTTCAGCAGAGGCTGCTGCAATCGAAACTCTCAGGTATTTTCAAAATGTGTTAAAGTGTGTTTGTTGCATTAGCTTTGATGAACATGAACTAAATTTTATATTTTTGTTTTTAATGTCCTCTCTATTGCAGTAGGATGTCAACTATTTGTGTAACACAAAAGATGACTGAGATGAGTCTTTCCTCGGAGGACAAAGGAGCATCCATTAGCAAAGCAGACCTGACGGGGCTTGGTGCGTATCAAAACTTTCTTTGAATATTTCTTTAACAACTGACTGATATAGTTTTACTTACTTTTGATTGCTCAACTCATGTTCTTTTAAATATAATCATTTTAATTTACATTTGAAATATGTTCAACCAGTTATGAAAGTTATTAAAAGATGTCCGCCGATTAGATATTATTTTAATATCCTTGCTTCTAATTCCTATCTATTGCTGACCAGAATATTTCAGCAATTTATTTAGACTTTTAAGTAATCGAAACCAGGCAAAATACTTGAAACTAATTGTCATCCATTTTATTTACTCAGAACTTTCATCAGCTGCTAATTTGTGCTGTTTCTTGCTTCAACTGTATTTTTTGATCGCTTGCATATTTTAAGGTAAACCTGTTCAATGTGTTGTTTTTAGTGTCCACAGACACAGATATTCATCCCTCCACTGCTGACAGTCCAGTATTCAGTGCTCCTGATCCCCTCAAACCCAAGAAGAACCGTTGTTTTATGTGCCGCAAAAAGCTTGGTCTTACAGGTGAGTCATGTGAAAATAGCTTTCCAGTAGAGGTACAAACGTGTTTAGGGTTTTACTCTCCTTCAGTCTTTTAATACATTAATTAATATTCTAGAAGCAAAAGGTAGGGAAGGGCTGATGATTCTAAGGACCCATTACCAACCTAACAGTAGATGAGACTTGTGGCTGCTGGTTTTGTTCTTGTTTTTATTGTCTCCAAATCTCTGGCAGCACCCCTGCTGTTGACTCGTCTCTGTTCTAAAAAAAAGGCCACTAAGATGAAAGCAAACAATGGTGTAAAAGACCTTGGAAGGTGAAAAAAATTTCCGGGAAAAATAGTAGAATGTGTCTAGATACTTTGGTCTTTAAATTCTTAGAGCATTCAATCAATAGAAAATGGACTGTTCAGTTGGTCTTAGACGTTTCGCCTCTCATCCGAGTCGGCTTCATCAGTTCATGCCCACAGACTTAGGCTAAAGTCACACTGCAGGGTCGGATATCCAATTCAGATATTTTTGTCCCCTCGGCCACAACCCTGCCCTTAGGTTTCCAATAGCATAATCCAGGTGTGTTAGTCCGATTTTTCAAAAGCCGAACACGATGGGATTAAGATGTTTCCATCGGCTGTAGGAGGCTCATTTAGAGCCGAACTATTTGAGAAATCGGAATAATTTAGTGCATGTACACATACTGATTGTCTCCTTCATTACCATAAACAGTAATAATAATACTCACAGACTCCGCCATTAAAAATACTTTTTTTTTTCGGAAAATCCATCTTTTTGTGAAAGGTTGGTGGGTGAGGCAGGACTCTTCACACTAAAAGCAACTTCTTCACAGTTAAAGGCACATGGCCATGAGTTATAAACGTTTAAAGTAAGGCACTTTTTACGTCAGAGGAGTGAGGGTTGTGTTGTTCTCTTGGTCCTCCTAAAGTCTACGACGACCTGTTTTGTTTTGGCGGTAGAACCAGGTCTTTGTATGTGTACCAATCCTCCAGGTGTTGGACCGCCTGCCTGTAACAGGTCTCATTGTTGTCAAATGAGGCCTACCACTGTAGTGTTGTCTGCAAAGTTCACTATTATGTTGGAGGATTGGATGGGGGCGGAGTCCTGGGTGAAGAGTTTCAAGAGGGCAGGACTGAGCACAGCCCTGCGGTGTGTGCTTGTGCTCAGGATTATGGTGTCAGACGTCCGGTTCCCTATCCTGACATTCTGAGGCCTGTTGGTCAAGAAGTCCATAATCTATGTACACAGTGTGGTGGGGAGTCCAAGGTTGGAGTTTGTGGACCAATTTATTGGGGATCATAGTGTTGAATGCACTGCTGAAGTCCACAAAAATCATCCTGACATATGTGTTTGGCTGCTCCAGGTGGGCCAGGGCTGTGTGAAGTGCAGTGGAGACAGTGTCCTCTCTAGATCTGTTTGTCTGGTAAGCAAACTGGTTTTCATCTAGGTCTGCAGGGATGCTGACCTGGATATGTACTAGGACAATCCTCTCAAAGCACTTCGTTAAGATAGGGGTGAGGACAACTGGGCGGTAGTCATTAAGTGATGTAACAGCAGGTTTTTTGAGGACAGGAACAATGGTTGTGGAATCTGAGGCATGTGGGGACTGTGGCTTGCTGTTGGGAGAGGTTAAAGATGTTGGTGAACACCCCTGCCAGCTGGTCAGCGCAGGACTTCAGTAGGCGGCCTGTGACCCCATCCGGTCCAGCTGCCTTTGTGGTGTTGATCCTTCTCAGGGTGACTCTCACCTGGTGCTGCTCAGCAGGCTGAGCTCTTCCGTGCTGTTTCTCAAAACAAGCAAAGAGGAGGTTCAGTATGTATGGGAGGTCCCTATCCTGACTGACCTGTGTGGTGTTGCTCTTGTAGTCAATTAAGGACCTGATTCCTCTCCACATGCTGCGGGAGTCCTTTTTCTCAAAGAGCCCTTCAAAGGCGTTGACTGTAATTGTGTTTGGCATCTTTGATGCCCTTTGTCAGGTTCTTTAGGGCTGTGCTGTAGTCCATCTGATTTCCTGACTTTTAGACGGTGTCCCTTTCTTTTAGCAGTGCCCATACAGTTCTTTTAAATCAGGGCTTCTGGTCTGGGGACACCTTGATGGTTTTGATGCTTCTGTGCAGAACTTAATGCAGTCCCGCACAGCCGCCGTGAAGCCTTCCAGGTCAGCTCCTTCAGCAAACACATCCAGTCTGTGACCTCAACACAATGCTGCAGAGATGCAGTGGCCTCCTCACTCCATACCTGTACAATCTTTGTGGTGGGTCTGCTTCTGCCCCCTACTGGTCTATATGATGGTGTCATTAGCAGAAAAATGGTCTGATATTCCCAGGTGAGAGGCTGCTGCAGCTTTGTAAGGTCCCTTGATGTTTGTATACACCTGGTCTAAAATATTGCTGTCTCTTGTGGGGAAGTCTATATGCTTGTGGACCTTAGGCAGCACTGCTTTGAGCTCAACATGATTAAAGTCCCCTGCCGCAGTCACCACTTCCTCTGGATGGCCAGGGCGAGCATGGCATTAGCGTGTGGTGGGATTTAGACCGCTATAATGGAGACGACTGAAAACTCCAATAAGTAAAATGGCCTGCATTTCACTGCTAAGTATTCCAGCTCAGGTAAGCAGTGAGTCGCAGTTGTGTCTCCCAAATGTTTATGTACACACACACTCACACACGATCCTGCCTCTCTTCTTGCCAGAACATACAGTCCTGTCGGTCCGGTAAACAGCGCAGCCAGCTAGCCCGATAGGGAACGTTGTTATCCAGCCAAGTTTCCATAAATACCGTCACACTCCAGCAGGTCTTGTCAGAGAATATCCCTAGCCTTATTTTGTCAATCTTGTTGACAAGTAGCCAGTAGTTGGACAAGAAGAGACTCTGTAGTGCTGGTCAATACGGGTTAGCTCTTAGCCTAGCCTGCAGACCGCCTCTCTTGCCCCCTCTTCTGATGCCGTTGTCTGCATCGTCTGAGAGGTGGGATGAAGAAGGTTCCTCCGGGGTTCTCTGTGTGCTGTTGCCTGATCTCTGATGGAATGTCCAGTGAGTTTGGTGTTTCAGTAGTGTATGACCAGGACTGTTTGCCCTAGGAGAAGTTTAGCTCGGTTATAGTGGAAGTTAGCATTTACGTCAGATAAAAACACGTATAACATACTAAAAAACAAACAAGACTACTAAAAGACGGATAGTGCCGACATCTTGTTTTAAATTATTCTTCTGTAGAATTTAATAATGTGCAAATTACACAAAAATGTAATATTTACTTATTACATGCAAAATGAGATATATAAATTCTTTATTGGTTATAATTTTGATGAACTTTGAATTGAAAATCTCAGAAATGTAAGGTTTCACATATTAAACCATGATGAACAGAATTATAACAAATAAAGGCGTGCATGTAATAACTTAAAATCATAGATTAGTTTTACATTTTAAGGTAATAGCTGACATGAATGGACTTTTACACAGTATTCTAATTTTCTGAGTTTCACCTGTATAATATAATGACAGAGAAAATCTGATTGCAGGAAAACTTTCTCAGACTACAATTGAACATTCACCCACCGAAAATGCAAACTTTCGACCACAAATTTAGTCGCTGGTTGGTGACATTTGTTTTGCGGCAGACGTGAACAGGGGCTGCCCGCATCGGAGCCAGTCAGAATCTGTCTCTCGTCATGCTAATCTACCGTATTTTTCGGACTATAAATCGCTGCAGAGTATAAATCGCACCAGCCGAAAATGCATAATAAAGCAGGAAATAAACATATATAAGTCGCTCCAGAGTATAAGTCGCATTTTTGGGGGAAATTTATTTGATAAAACCCAACACCAAGAATAGACATTTGAAAGGCAATTTAAAAAAAATAAAGAATAGTGAACAACAGGCTGAATAAGTGTACGTTATATGATGCATAAATAACCAACTAAGAACGTGCCTGGTATGTTAACGTAACATATGGTAAGAGTCATTCAAATAACTAACATATAGAACATGCTATATGTTTACTAAACAATCTGTCACTCCTAATCGCTAAATCCCATGAAATCTTATACGTCTAGTCTCTTACGTGAATGAGCTAAATAATATTATTTTATATTTTACGGTAATGTGTTAATAATTTCACACATAAGTTGCTCCTGAGTATAAGTCGCACCCCCGGCCAAACTATGAAAAAAACTGTGACTTATAGTCCGAAAAATACGGTAAATGAGAAGGCATTATTTTAAATTTGACAAATAATAACGCTAACTAACGCGTTAGTTTGAACCTGTTGTATTCAGATGACGTGCTGGCATTACTGCTGCTGGGATTAAATAGGAGCGGTTCAAAACGCGACTTTCATTTATAATTATTGCATGAAGTGTAGGGGTCAGTGGCGTGCGGTGAGGTTCATGTCTGGTGAGGCACTGACTTCATCACAGTCAGATTTACAAAACATATGAACCCTAAAGAGTATCTTATTCACCATGTGATTGGCAGCAGTTAATGTTTTTAGTTATGTTTTATGTTTAATTATATTATTATATATTATATTATATATTATATTATATATATATATATATATATATATATATATATATATATATATATATATATATATATATATATATATATATATATATATATATATATATATATATATATATATATATTATATATATATATAATATATTATATATATATATATAATATATTATATATATATATTATATATTATATTAGTTATGTTTAATGTTTTAAGTTAATGTGTTTAAAAGCTCATACCAGCATTCTTCCCTGCTTTGCACTCAGCATCAAGGGTTGGAATTGGGGGTTAAATCACCAAAAATTATTCCCAGGCACGGCGCCGCTGCTGCCCACTGCTCCCCTCACCTCCCAGGGGGTGAACAAGGGGATGGGTCAAATGCAGAGGACAAAGTTCACCACACCTAGTATGTGTGTGTGACAATCATTGGTACTTTACTTTAACTTTACACTTACAAACTGTAGCATGCACACAAAAAAGCACATTTAATTAAAAAAAACGTTATTATGGTCTTACCTTTACTTATAAGTGCGGGAACAGTGGTGTTTGTGTTGGAAGAGTTGTGAATGAATGAAATATGAAATCCGCGCTGCCGTCTGCAGGTGTACCTAATGTTGTGTCCCTGTTCACGGCTCCTCCGGCGCGCCGCTAGTCATTATTAAGTACTTATTAATGCCTTTTTCGGCATGGTTCTTAACCTTGTTGGAGGTACCGAACCCCACCAGTTTCATATGCGCATTCACCGAACCCTTCTTTAGTGAAAAATAAAATGTATTTTTTTTCAAATTCAAGACAAAGTTACATGTTTTTGGTAACATTTTAGTATGGAGAACATATTTTAAGTAACAAAGACTTAATTTAGGACACTAGAGGACCATATTCTAAGTAATAAAGACTATATTTAGAGTTATTTGGTTAGGGTTAGGGTTAGGGTTAGAGGGTTAGGGTTATAACAAGGCCATTAATAAGTACTTAATAATGACTAGTTAAGAGCCAATGTGTTATTAATTTTTAGGTTAATAAGCAACTAATTAATGGTGAATATGTTCCCCATACTAAAGTGTTACCATGTTTTTTACTGGTGCACAAAATGAACCGTGCATGAACATCACCTTGTTCAAAGAACAAAACCAACACAGTGCATAAACTCACAACAAATTACACACCTGCAAATCAGTGTGACTTCTGCTGTTGTCGTATCCGTAATACGCAGATAGGGAGAAGTTTTTATTTACACGATGAGTCGGGTGTCTCTTGACCTCCGCCAAACCCCTGAGCCCGACTCACCGAACCCCTAGGGTTCGATCGAACCCAGGTTAAGAACCACTGCCTTATTATAACCCGAACCCTCTAACCCTAACCAAATAACTCTAAATTAAGTCTTTGTTACTTAGAATATGTTCCCCATACTAAAGTGTTACCAAAAACATATAACTTTGTCTTGAATTTGAAAAAAAACATTTTATTTTTCAATAAAGAAGGGTTCGGTGAATGCGCATATAAAACTGATGGGGTTCGGTACCTCCAACAAGGTTAAGAACCACTGCACTAGGTACTGGTTCTGAACAAGAACTGGTTTTCGATTCCTATCCCTATGTAGGGGAAACCCTGCAATAACAAAAAAAAAATGGAATCCTGGAATGTGTGTTACAAAATCTATAGAAATGTAATTACCTCCCGAAGCGTGCATCCATTTTTGAAGGAATGTTTCACATGAGTGCCATCTCTAAAATGGAAACACAAGGCCAAAGCTGCGGTTAAAATCGACTGGCCTCGGAAGCTCATCAGCTGATCACAAATCAGTTAAAAAAGGCAAATATCAGCCTTCGGGTCGGACCAAATTAGGGGTGAACATGAAGTGATGAAACGTCAAACATAAACTGAACAGTCCAGTTGTGATGGATTAAATGTTCTGTAAAGCAAAGATCTGATGAATGACAACAACCATATTTATTCTTATAAGTAAATGGCTAACTGTCTATTGTGGCGTTGCAGATTTTGGCTGTCGCTGTGGGAACTTGTTCTGTGGCGTTCACCGTTACTCCGACAAACACAACTGTCCATACGATTATAAAGCTGAAGCCGCGGAAAAGATTCGCAAAGAAAACCCTGTGGTTGTTGCTGACAAGATCCAGAGAATATAAGACTTTAAAAGATTGGATCTTTACTAAATGGATTTGTGCCCAACTTTCCCTTTGTTTTTTCACCATTACAAATGTTTTTTTTTTTTTTTTCAAATAGCAGCTTTCGTTATTCTTTGTATGCTTTTTTTTTGGTCTTTCTAGAAGTGGATGTGAACACTATGTACATGTGTGTATCAGAGCAGATGTTGGTCAGTATTTATCTGTAGGCTGAAGAGAATCCATGCATCCACTTTGTACTCCTGTTTAAAAGAAGATTTTTAAAAAAGGTAAATGTATTTGTTGAAGGTTGTGATCTTGAGGCCTCTGTTGGCCACTGAAGCCAAACTACCTGCCCTTCAATCGACAGGCATATTTTTTTCTTTTCTAAAAAAAATCAAGAACTGAAATCTTCTGACTGGTCAGATGTTGCACCTGCCTTTAAGTCTGAGCCACTGGATCCACCCTCCTCACACAGCCATGTTTGCTAAGCTGACATGTGCCATCTGATTGTTGCTTTGTGTCTGCTAAATTAGTACCTATTATTATTTTGATCTCCCCGTCACTACAAAATAGGTTTAATGTCATACGAAAAATTGGCTCATTTTGTTCGGATTTTTACAGGGTTTGGTCCCACTATTTTCTTCTGTCACTTCACTTGTGAATATTTTCTGCTGTTTAATGTGTGTTGACATGTTCACAATGTTAGGAGTGTCACATTCACAGGATATTTGTGGGGAAAAATGTGTATGCTGGATGATTATATGAGGTGAGTAGTTCCATTTTCTTTTATTGATTTTAATTCTTTCTGTGAAGGGGGGCAAGGCTTAACTGCTTAATGTGGTTTTGTTTATTTTTACCCTTTTAGTCATGCGAGTTTGTACAAACATTTTTATTTATATACTACAGTGTCTGTAATCCTCCAATAATACACGTGTGTCTGTGTGTTGTAAATAAACAGTGTTCACAAATAATATACTAAAAGATGTCGGTCCTTAATTTTCATAGAGGGCGAAAACAAAAAACTTCCAATAATTAAAGTTTGTATGTTTTTATTGTTATTCTACTTAAACTTTTAACATTTACGTTTATTGTACTTGATCAGGATGGAGCAATTAAAGGACGAATGCAATTTTATTGTCATAACAAATTTAGGACCACACATTGAGATGAGTTGAGTTCATGAAAAGTTTTACTGCAAATAACCATTACCAATTGGCCCAAACAACAAACAAGTATTTTTTATTTATTTTTTAAACAAGATACATATACTGTTCTATTTATTTATTTATTTTTTCAGTAGGGCAGGGAAAAATAATAACATTATAGAGGTAAGCCAAAGAAAGTTTTTAAAAAATTAAATAATTACATACGGTGGGGTGCAGGGACCCTAAGCAGTAGTTATTGGTTCCATTCGTACACTCTAACATTGATACTTTACACGTGGGCCCATATAATAATAACCCTGTGCAATGTTATTTGTCTAATCTTGAACGGGTTTGTGCAGAAAACAAAATGTTGTTGTACTTGTGCAATGACAACAAAGATCATTCCATTCCATCCATTCCAATTTCAGTTGTTTTTCAATTTAAAATAGTTTATTTCAAAATTAGGCTGTGCATTTCAATTAGTGTGTTTTATTATTCAAAGTATTTAAATTTTATTTGGCATATTTCAATTTGTGTATTCCATGATCAATTAGTGTATTTCAAACGGTCAGTACACTTCAGTTAGTGTATTTCAATTAGACTGCATTAATATAGTGTTTTTTAATTAGTCAGGGTATTTCAATTTCCAAATGCTGTATTCCAATTTCAATTGTGTATTTAGATTTGTTAGTGTATCTCTATTAGTGCATCTTAATTAGTCAGTGTATTTCAATAACTATTTAAATTGGTGTATATCAATTTCAATTAATTGGTGTATTTCAATTAGCTTATTTCAAATAGGCAATGTATTTAATTTCCATCCATTGTCCACGCAGTGTATTTAAATTAAATTAATGTATTCCAATTCAGATAAGTCATTTAATTCAATTAGGGTATTTTAATTTAAATTGGTCAGTGTATTTCAATTACTGTAATTCAATGAAGTCAGTGTATTTCAATTAGTGCATTTCACTTTCAATAAGTACTTTTATTTCAATTCCTATATGTCAATATAGTGTTTTTTTTTGGTGTTTTTCAATTTAGTCGGTCTATTTAAATTTAAATTAATCAGTGTATTTCAATTAGTGTATTTCAATTTATATTAGTGTATTTCAATTTAGTCGGTATATTTAAATTATCCATCCATCCATCTTCTTCCCTTATCCGAGGTCGCGTCACAGGGGCGACATATGTTGCCATCCAAGCGACGTCTTTATAATGGACGCCCCTGCTTATTTCAGCAAGACAATGCCAAGCCACATTCTGCACGTGTTACAACAGCATGGCTTCAAAGTAAAAGAGTGCGGGTACGTGATGAAAACAACGCTCATCCACTCTGTCACAAAGGTCTTCGATCTGCCCTTTTTCTGATCCCCCTCACCTCGGACCTGTTTGCCTTGGGAGACCCTACCAGTGGGCATAGACGCCCCCAGACAACATAGCTCCTAGGATCATTGGGACACTCAAACTTCTCTACTACGATAAGGTGGTAGCTCAATTAATGCATTTCAAGTTAAGTTAGTATATTTCAATTAGACTATGTCTTTCAATTTCATTATATTTCCTGATCTGAATAAAATATATCCTTAAGTGTAAAATGTCCAAATAGAGCATGCTGTATGTACTTCACTGTGCAACCTACTAATAAAAGTCTCAATCAATCAATCAATGTCAAACCCTCAAATAGTAAATTACTTGACGATAGGTCCATAAAGGACGATGACCAATATGATCAGTTATTGACCTGTGCTGTAAACCTTATAAAATGTTATTGAGCACATTTTAAATTCAGTTGTAATTAGTTTCATGATCCAAACATCACATCCTGTCAAAGTATCTTTTGCAAGTGAATTTACTTGTGAAATGTCGCCCTCTGCTGGATGCATCGACGCAGCACCAGATAGTGCCGTATGGAGGAAGAAATAAAATGATTTTTTTCCAAATATGATGACAATTATTGAGTCTACTTAATGGCGTAATTCTTACTGATTCAAGGTGAGTTTTACTTCTCAGAGAGGTGTTGGTGGTCTATAATGATTGCATCAGTGTGCTTGAAATACAGAACCAGTGACGTTGGCACGTTGTGTTAATCGTAAATAAAAACAGAATACAATGATTTGCAAATATTTTTCAACTTATATTCAATTGAATAGACTGCAAAGACAAGATATTTCATGTTCAAACTGAGAAACTTAACTTTTTTTGGTTGCAAATAATCATAAACTTAGTATTTAATAGCAGCAACACAGTGCAAAAAAGTTGGCATAGTAGCATTGTTACCACTGTGTTACATGGCCTTTCCTTTTAACAACACTCAGTAAACATTTGGGAATTGAGGAGACCAATTTTTGAAGCTTTTGAATGAATGAATGAATGAAATAAGTTTATTTCGGTCATATAATCAACCATTAACCATTTTGTGTGACCAGATTAACAGTACAGATTAGACATATTTAACAATCATACACATTTATACACAAAAATAAAATTAAAAAAAATGACCGAAAAATAAATAGGCTGAAGCCAAAGCTTATATTTGCCTATCCTATACCTCCACTGAAAATAAGATTGCCTGGAACATCAACGTTAAAAAAAATAAAAATCAATGGGATGAAAGTAATCGTTGCTATATTTTATAATTTTCAATTATTTCACCTTTCAAGGTTTTCTTGAACCTTAACAAAGAACTACATGTCTTCAGCTCATCACTGAGCTTGTTCCACCATTTAACTCCTAAAACTGAAATACATTTGTATTTTATATTCATTCTTACTTTACATATTTCAAAAATCAATATCCCCCGTAAATTATAGTTTTCTCCTCTTAATTGAAATAACCTAAGAATACAAACTGGAAGGCTGTTGTTCTTTACTCGAAACATCATTTCCATTGTTTTTAAAAACCCAATATCTGAAAATTTTAACACATTTAGAATGGAATTATTTCCCATTCTTGCTTGATGTACAGCTTAAGTTGTTCAACAGTCCGGGGTCTCCGTTGTGGTATTTTAGGCTTCATAATGCGCCTTACATTTTCAATGGGAGACAGGTCTGGTCTACAGGCAGGCCAGTCTAGTACCCGCACTCTTTTACTATGAAGCCATGCTGTTGTAACACGTGGCTTGCTGAAATAAGCAGGGGCGTCCATGATAACGTTGCTTGGATGGCAACATATGTTGCTCCAAAACCTGTATGTGCCTTTCAGCATTAATGGTGCCTTAATCACAGATGTGTAAGTTACCCATGCCTTGGGCACTAATACACCCCCATACCATCACAGATGCTGGCTTTTCAACTTTGCGCCTAGAACAATCCGGATGGTTCTTTCCCTCTTTGGTCCGGAGGACACGACGTCCACAGTTTCCAAAAACAATTTGAAATGTGGACCTCGTCAGACCACAGAACACTTTTCCACTTTGTATCAGTCCATCTTAGATGACCTCGGGCCCAGCGAAGCCGGCGGCGTTTCTGGGTGTTGTTGATAAATGGCTTTCTCTTTGCATAGTAGAGTTTTAACTTGCACTTACAGATGTAGCGACCAACTGTAGTTACTGACAGTGTTTTTCTGACGTGTTCCTGTTCCATTTTGTTGTTATTTACCATTTACACAACGTGCCACCTTCACTGGTTTTGGGGTGTGTAAGTCATATCTGCAATACGGTGAATATCCATAAATGAAGCGTTCCTCCAGGTGCACGCAAACAGACGTTTACCTCATGCGTGCACGTGCACATGTGTTGAAACAGGATCAGCTGCAGTGAGCGTGCACGACCCCGGGTCACGTTTCCTCACCATGACAACACATTCAGACACACCAATGAAGTTCTGAGTATTGCCCGATATCAAAGTATCGGTTCCAGGATGGTGTGTGTGATATCAGTGTGGCCTCCCAATGAGAGCGAGGAGCATTCGACATTGAGCTCTCAACTTGATGTGTCTTAATGTGTCAGAAAGTGACCTTTACTATTACTAACGCACACACATCTGTTTTTGGATCGATATCAGCCTGATAAAATCTATATTTTTCACGTTTGAATTATGAAATAATTACAATTAAGAGGTCATTGCACTCCTCACTACACTGCACTGCATTACCAACATTGCCGAGTTTGCGTTTTAAGATGTTGTCCGAGTAGTTAACCAGCTTTGGTCTCAAGGTTTTATTTTTTAAATGCAAGAACCGAACTTTTAAATATTACTGGAACTATTTTTCTAATAGGCAAACAAGAGGATTTAGCTACAGTATTTAGAAACCCTAATGGTCATTAAATCTTAAAGTGACTGGCCTTTCTCTCTCTCTCTGTGTGTGTGTGTGTGTGTGTGTGTGTGTGTGTGTGTGTGTGTGTGTGTGTGTGTGTGTGTGTGTGTGTGTGTGTGTGTGTGTGTGTGTGTGTGTGTGTGTGTGTGTGTGTGGTCTTCAGCAAGTGAGAGTCTCTGCAACACTTTAGTTAATAGTGTTCTTTTGCAATGTAAACCAGCAGTTCCCGAACTTTTTTCATGAACCACTTCAGAAAATACTTGGTTCTCCAAAAGCCACCATAAAGACAGACATAAAAACAGTAGTGTAGTAGGCCTAAGTATTAATTAAAACAAGGCAGATGTTTTATTTACCAAGTATATTTAATTTTTTGGGCCACTGTAACATGCAAAACTGTTTGAACAGTAACACTGTGTTTAAATCAAAATTATTTGGCGTACCGCTAAATGTTTGGCATACCACGACCTATATTCAATTGAATAGACTGCAAAGACAAGATACTTAACGTTCAAACTGGTAAACTTTGTTATTTTTTGCAAATATTAGCTCATTTGGAATTTGATGCCCGCAACATGTTTCAAAAAAGCTGGCACAAGTGGCAAAAAAGACTGAGAAAGTTGAGGAATGCTCATCAAACAATTACTTAGAACATCCCACAGGTGAACAAGCTAATTGGGAACAGGTGGGTGCCATGATTGGGTACAAAAGCAGCTTCCATGAAATGCTCAGTCATTCACAAACAAGGATGGGGCGAGGTTTAAGTTTAAGAACAATATTTCACAATAAACTATTGCAAGGAATTTAGGGATTTCACCATCTACGGTCCGTAATATCATCAAAAGGTTCAGAGAATCTGGAGAAATCACTGCACGTAACATTGAATGCCCATGACCTTCGGTCCCTCAAGCGGTACTGCATCAGAAACCGACATCAGTGTGTAAAGGATATCACCACATGGGCTCAGGAACACTTCAGAAAACCACTGTCAGCAACTACAGTTGGTCGCTACATCTGTTAGCGCAAGTTAAAACTTTACTATGCAAAGCCAAAGCCGGTTATCAACAACACCCAGAAACGCCTTCTAAGATGGACTGATGCAAAGTGTAAAAGTGTTCTGCGGTCTGACGAGTCCACATTTCAAATAGTTTTTGGAAACTGTGGACGTCGTGTCCTCCAGAACAAAAAGGTAAAGAACCATCCGGATTTTTCTAGGGGCAAAGTTCAAAAGCCAGCATCTGTGATGGTATGGGGGTGTATTAGTGCCCAAGGCATGGGTAACTTACACATCTTTGAAGGCATCATTAATGCTGAAAGGTACATACAGGTTTTGGAGCAACATATGTTGCCATCCAAGCAACGTTATCATGGACGCCCCTGCTTATTTCAGCAAGACAATGCCAAGCCACGTGTTACAACAACATGGCTTCATAGTAAAAGAGTGCGGGTACTAGACTGGCCTGCCTGTAGTCCAGACCTGTTTCCCATTGAAAATGTGTGGCGCAATATGAAGCGTAAAACGGACTGTTGAACAACTTAAGCTGTACATCAAGCAAGAATGGGAAATAATTCCACCTGAAAAGCTTCAAAAATTGGTCTCCTCAGTTCCCAAACGTTCACTGAGTGTTGTTAAAAGGAAAGGCCATGTAACACAGTGGTAAAAATGCCCCCGTGCCAACTTTTTTGCAATGTGTTGCTGCTATTAAATTCTAAGTTAATGATTATTTGCCAAAAATAATTAAGTTTCTCAGTCGAGCGTTAAGTATCTTGTCTTTGCAGTCTATTCAATTGAATATAAGTTGAAAAGGATTTGCAAATCATTGTTTTTTGTTTTTATTTACGATTTACACAGTGTGCCAACTTCACTGGGTTTGGGGTTTGTAGATTGGAATAATTCTATTAATCAACACTAATTTTGTATTTGTCAGTAAACATTTACATAAGTAAGCTGCTGCCTTGTTAAGTCACACTGACTGCAGATTTAAAAAAAATAAAATTAAAAAAAAGAAGCATGTGGGTGGCGTCACGTGCAGCCGTCGTCATGGTGACCATTACTATCATTAATTAATGGTACTGTGAGATGCTTGAGTTGGTTCTGGCAGGCAGCCTATAGAAGGAGCCAAGCAAACAACTTCTAGTTCGACTCAGACGACGACGTGACTTTTTCTTCTCCATCATGCCCAGAAAGAAGACTGTGTCAGCAGACGAAGGTGAGCTTGATGGCGTTGTTTGGTGATAAACGCTGAATAAGCAGAAAACCATGAATTATATACAAAAAGTGTACAGGTGTCATTTATGCAGTTTGTTTTTTAATATTAAACTTAGACACTAAAAAATGTTGGGTTAAAAAATAACCACATTTTAACCCAACTGCGGGTTCAGAAAGGGATGAACCCCTTATTTGAGTTATTTTAACTCAAAATTTTGGGTTAATTTTTTCAATCCAACTTTTGCGTTGAATTATTTAACCAAAACGTTGAGTTATGTTAACTTAATGTTGGGTTATTCCCAACCAAACTATTGGGTTGAATTATTTAACCCAAAAGTTGAGTTATGCTTACTCATTGTTGGTTGATTCATAACCCAACTATTGGGTTGAATTTATTTCACACAAAAGCTGAGTTATGCTCACTACAGTGTTGGGTTATTCCAAACCCAACTATTGGGTTTCGCAATTTAATAATAATATTAATAATAGATTTTGTTTGTAAAAAGCACTTTACATTGAGTAAACAACCTCAAAGTTCTACAGTGTATTAAAAATAATAATAATAATAATAAAAAGATAATAAAAATGTAATAAAAATAAAAACTAGAACAGCCAAATAGCTAAAACTAGTTTGCATACATCTAAAAAAAAGCTTTTTTAAAAAGAAGGATTTTTAAGCCTTTTTTAAAAGCATCCACAGTCTGTGGTGCCCTCAGGTGGTCAGGGAGAGCGTTCCACAGACTGGGAGCGCTTCTTGACTCAATTGTTGGTTGTAAATTATACATTTTACTGCTGGTTTTTCTTACTCCTGATCAAAATTATTTTTATTCCATTAAAATATACTCAAACTAAGATATGAGTGACTTTTTTTTTTAACAAGAATCGCCGCTCATCGTAGTTCTATACAGCATGCTCAAATATTTTCATCTACATAAGATGTGTGATTGTAAATAATGCTAATGAGATAAACCCATAATAAAATTCCCTTAAAAAAAGTAACTTTTTAATGAAATAAAAATTGAAAAACAGCACAAAAATGGTTCATAATTTTGAAAACCCAGAAATTGAGTTAAAATAATACCCGTATAACCCAAAAAATGGATTGCTCTTCAAAAAAATAATGTAACCCAACACTAGCAACTCATGAATTGGGTTATCAAAATAACCCAGCATTTTTCAGTGTAGTCCTCTATACTATTTGTACTTTAAATATAAGTAACTAGAAGTACTCTGCCTCTGTGTTCAGATAATGATGGTGCAGGTAGGGAAAATGTCAAGACTAATAAATGAACTAAGTCAGAAAATTAAATTGCTTATCAATAGCAGCAATAAGTCTTTCCTCAACTTTTTTATTCAGAACCTTAGATACCTTTCAGCATTTCCAAAGGTGATAGAATTTGCAAAGGTGTTTGAATCATTTGCTGGGCTTCTGCACTCATTGAATATTTGATAAGTATTTCATTGTACACCATGAGGATGGACAGACACTCCCTACTCACGGTATTAAATACCCTCCAAAACTTGTACTGAACCCAGCACTTAGGTTTACGGTAATGAACTAGTACTAGACCTCAATTTTTATACGCCCAACATTTAATATATTTCAGTTTTCAACAGAACATGTCACCAAAATGTAGACCTGGTTTTTGTATAAAATTACACAAAACAAAAGAAAAAAACAATCTAAAATTACAGAAAATAAAAGATGAAACAATTTACAAAAGCAGAAACCAGGTTGATATTCAGCCTTTCAGCTGAGAAGGCGTCATCTGTTCATGCTGTCAGAATTAGATTGTTCAGATCATAAAAATGATTAATTTCTCAAGTTTTTAAGACTGTTTTCATTTATTTCAGTTGTAAAAAACAATATCACAAATGTTAAAAGTTTTGTTGTTGTTGCCATAACAGTTCAATAATAAGCCAGATTTCTTGCTAGAAATCAACTGGGATAGGCTCCAGCTTATGAGGGGCCGAATTTTAAAAAATCACTTACACTTTTCTAGCAGACGTATTTTTCACATTTAGCGCACTTTTCTCACATTTAGCTCATTTTTCTCCAAATGTAACTCTTGTCTCACATCTGGCTCATTTGCATCACATTTAAGTCTAAATTAAATGACTGTAAATGTTATATCTAAATGTTGAATCTAAATCGAAATGTTAAATCTAAATCTAAATATAAATATAAATGTTTAGTCTAAATCTTAAATATAAATGTACATGGTAAATCTAAATGTTAAATATAACCCTAAATGTTAAATATAAGTATAAATAATACATCTAAATGTTGAATCTAAATCTAAACATTACATCCAAACCTAAATGTTGGATCTATAACCTAATGTAAAAAAAGTTAAATCTAAATGTTAAATCTAAACCAAAATGTTAAATGTAAGTCTTAATGTAAATGTTAACTCTAAATTTAAATGTTAAATCTAAACGTAAACATTACATCTAAATGTTAAATCTGAATATAAAGGTTACATCTAAATGTTGAATCTGAATATAAAGGTTAAATCTAAATGTAAATGTTAAATATACATGTTAAATCTAAACCTAAATGTTAAATCTAAACCTAAATGTTAAATCTAAACCTAAGCTAAATCTAAATGTCAAAACCGAAATCTGAATCAAAATCTTAGTCTTGAATCTAAATCCAAATGATAAATCTGAACGTACACATTAAATCTAAATCCATCCATCCATCCATTTTCTACCGCTTGTCCCTTTCGGGGTCGCGGGTGGTGCTGGAGCCTATCTCAGCTGCATTCGGGCGGAAGGCGGGGTACACCTTGGACAAGTCGCCACCTCTTCGCAGGGCCAACACAGATAGATCTAAATCTACATGGTAAATCTAAATATAAATGTTAAATCCAAATATAAATGTTAAATCTAAACCTAGATGTAAATGTTAAATATACTTGTTAAATCTAAACCTAAATGTTAAATCTAAACCTAGATGTAAATGTTAAATATACATGTTAAATCTAAACCTAAATGTTAAATCTAAACCTAAGCTAAATCTAAATGTTGAACCTAGATCTGAATGTAAATATAATTGTTAAATATAAACATACAAATTAAATCTAAATGTAAATGTTAAATCTAAACCTAAATGTAAATGTTAAATATACATCCATCCATTTTCTACCGCTTGTCCCTTTCGGGGTTGCGGGTGGTGCTGGATCCTATCTCAGCTGCATTTGGGCGGAAGGCGGGGTACACCCTGGACAAGTCGTCACCTCATCACAGGGCCAACACAGATTTATCTAAATCTACATGGTAAATCTAAATATAAATGTTAAATCCAAACCTAGTTGTAAATGTTAAATATACATGTTAAATCTAAACCTAAATGTTAAATCTAAACCTAAGCTAAATCTAAATGTTGAACTTAGATCTGAATCTAAATATAATTGTTGAATCTAAACATACAAATTAAATCTAAATCTAAATGTTACATCTAAACCTAAATGTAAATGTTAAATATACATGTTAAATCTAAACCTAAATGTTAAATCTAAACCTAAGCTAGATCTAAATGCTAAACCGAAATCTGAATCAAAATCTTAGTCTTGAATCTAAATCCAAATGTTAAATCTGAACGTACACATTAAATCTAAATCTACATGGTAAATCGAAATATAAATGTTAAGTCTAAACCTAGATGTGAATGTTAAATATACATGTTAAATCTAAACCTAAATGTTAAATCTAAACCTAAGCTAAATCTAAATGTTAAAACCTAAATCTGAATCTAAATTTTACTCTTGAATCTAAATCTAATTGTTAAATCTAAACGTACAAATTAAATCTAAATCTAAATGTTAAATCTTAATCTAAATGTTAAATCTAAACCAAAATGTAAATGTTAAATATACATGTTAAATCTAAACCTAAATGTTATATATAAACCTAAACTAAATCTAAAAGTTGAACCTAAATCTGAATCTAAATATAAATGTTTAATCTAAACCTGAATGTTAAATCTAAATCTAACAACTTTAAATGTGATGAAATCTCTCTAAATGTGTGAAAAGTGTGTTGAATGGGAGAAAAGTGAATTAAATTTGACGAAAGTGAGCTAAATGTGAGAAATATATCTGCATGAAAAAAACCTAAATTTTTACATTACTTTCCCATACCAGCCTACTCACGACCCCAGTGAGGGTAACTGTATAGAAAATGGATGGAAAAAGATAATTGTGCCTGCCTGGCATTACTCGAACATTAGAGGTTGCAATGGGAAACAAGACTTAAAAATGTCTTGATAATCAGTACGCTTGACTTGAGTTCTGGAAACTTCCACAGGACTTGTGTCAAAGAGTACGAAGCATTTCGACAGATTTAATGTTTTTCCTTATGCGAGTATTCTAAAGTAAATTCTTATAAACAACAAACACTATGTTTAAAAAAACAAACTGTGCCTCAATCGTTGGACTTTTTCCTAATTTCTTTCAAAATTGTTGTTTATTCTCAGTTGGGATTGATATAGACGATGACAGCCCTGATGGTAAGTTTATCCTCTATATCCTTTAATCATAATGCTTGAATGTACTTATTGTTGATAAATGTATTTATTGTTTAAGAACAGTGTTGGGACTAACTTACTGTAACGCCGTTATTTTCGGCGGTAACTAGTAGTCTAACGCATTATTTTTTATATTCAGTAACTCAGTTACCGTTACTACATGATGCGTTACTGCGTTATTTTACGTTATTTTTTATATAGTATTGGCTAGAAACTGAGAAGATCTGAGTGTGTTTTATTGGAGAGCTGCAGTGTCGTCCTTCTGAATCTTCCTGTGTCACAAGAGGCGCGCTGTGTGTGTGTGTGTGGGGGGTGGCGTGGCGTGTCTGTGTTTACTAACAAGACATCATGGCGGAGCCAAAGTTGAGTTTCTTAACATGGAGATATTCTCACTACTTTTCTTTTGTCGAGCACAAAGAAAAGAACATTTTAGTTAAATATAAGTTGTGTCTTGGATCAAAGATCCTATCTACTGCCCAAAACAGCAATTCAAATCTGCTGAAAAACCTACAAAAGCCACATGCTTCGACAAAGCTATTAAAGAGAGAGACAATTCACCTCCACCTCCACCTCCACCTCCACCTCAGCAACAGCGGCTGGATTTTAACGGAGGGACTGCTAGCCAGGACAACATTGATAGAGCCATTGCAGCGTATGTGCTAGAAGACATGCAGGCTATTTCTACAATGGAGTCACCCGCTTTCAGGCAGCCGGATACAGTGGATAGTGAGTACATAAACATGGAAAGCAAGTTAAAGAAGACACTGCAAACTCTGCCTCTGCTCATCATTCAGCACTGAAGGTACACACACTCTGTCAATTCTCTTATATACTCTTTCATTCTAGACTTCTAGAGTGTTTGATTATCACATCACTCTAAATGTATAGACTATAAAGTTCACAAACATAAAGAGGGATCCTAGTGGGCCAGGCCAATCTTTCCTTATCTCTAAACTAAAACTGGTGAAATGCGTAGAGTGTTCTGGGCTTCAGTACAGTGTTGATCTCCTGAAGACATGATTTTATTTCACAATTCCTTGAGAGAAAAAAAGGCCTGGTTAGGCGTGTGTATAGCAGTATGTGTGCTGTATATAATAATAATAATAATGGATTAGATTTTATATCGCGCTTTTCTATTATTAGATACTCAAATATAGTGACATGACATGTTATCATGTCATGCGTGCCTTCCTTGGGTGAAGCCAGGTTTACAGCTATGTTGTTATTATGCGGTTTGTTACTTATGTATGTTATGTTGTTGTTGTTCTGGCCCGAAATAAATTGGCCCTTTGAAACATATCTTTGTCTTTATGTGTTGTACGTAGACCACATTGCTTAGCAGAGTTCAGTGATGCAAATGCATGTCAAGTTGATCAACAGATTGTATTATTCTCCAGTGCAATAACAGTACTGAAATGAAGGCTAAAAGGGCATTTATGGTAGCCTTAAAAAAAAGAAAAAAGAAGTAACTAAATAGTTACTTTTCACAGTAACGCATTTATTTTTGGTGTAAGTAACTGAGTTAGTAACTGAGTTACTTTTGAAATAAAGTAACTAGTAACTTTAACTAGTTACTGGTTTTCAGTAACTAAACCAACACTGTTTATGATATATGTATTGTTGATCAATGTACTTGTTCTTGATAAATGTTCTTGTTGATGAATATATTTATTTTTGATAAATATATTCATTGTTGATGAATTGACTAATTGTTAACAAGTGTATTTATTGTCTATAAATGTATTTAAAATTGATAAATGTATTATTGTTACATGTATTTATTGTTGAGATGGCGCCACCCGGAGGCGAGGAAACAGAAGACAAGTGAAGGCAGCCAAACAAGCAGCCAGTGAGGATGAGGATGAGGAAGACACCATTGTGGCTTCTCGAAGCCGGAAGTCAGCAAAGAAGCCCGCCAAGAAAAATGAAGAAGAAGATGAAAGTGAAGATGAGGCTCCCAGGAAGAAGAAGAATGGCGGGGCAGCAAGCAGGAAGAAAAGGGGAGGTAAACATGAAGACAGTGAGGAAGAGGACAGTGATGAAGACAAAGGAAAGAAGAGGAAGAAGGGAGGCGGAAAGAAAGGAGGAAAAGAAGAGGAACCAACTAAAGCTAAAAAAGGAGAAGCTAAAGGAAAAGACAAACAAAAAAAGAAGAAAAAAGTGGAAAGGTATGTAGTGTGTATACTGTTACACATAACACTTTTATAGCAGCTTTGTGTTGTGACTTTTACTGTTTAAGTCATGGGTGTCAAACTCTGGCCCGCGGGCCAAATTTGGCCCTTGAGGCGATATCAAATTAAAACTAGAGCTGGCCTGCCGATTATACACAGCGGTGGTGCCACGGTAACACCTCATTCACCGCTAATTCTCATACTTGCCAACCCTCCCGGGAGACTCCCATATTCCAATGCCCCTCCCGAAAATTGCACGTCCGCTTTTTGTCCAGTCCAACGAGTGCTGGCCCAGTTATATAATGCAGTATGTGCTGCCTTGGCACGCACATTTAAGTGAATGCAACGCATACTTGATCTTCATTGATACAGGTTACACTGAGGGTGCCCGTATAAAAAAACTTTAGTGGTAGTGTATTTTGTAGCGTCCCGGAAGAGTTAGTGCTGCAAAGGGTTCTGGGTATTTGTTCTGTTGTGTTTATGTTGTGTAACGGTGCGGATGGTCTCCCATAATGTGTTTGTCATTGTTGTTTGGTGTGGATTCACAGTCTGGCGTATATTTCTAACAATGTTAAAATTCCTTATACGGCCACTCTCAGTGTAAACTGTATCGCTGTTGATGAAGCATGCGTTGCATTCACGTGTGTGTGCGTACAGAAGCCGCTCATATCTTGTGACTTGGCCGGCACGTTGTTAGAAGGGATGAAAAGCGGACGTGACGACAGCTCGTAGAGGATGTTAAAAGCAGTACCTGTAAGGCATGCCCCCAAGACTGTGGAATACGAGATATAATGACTGATGAACACCTCCGTTCGATAATGAAGGTTGCCTCAGCTCAAAGCCTAAGCCCAGACATCAATGAACTAGCATCCAAGAAAAGATGACAGGTATCTGGCTTGGGCACATCAGATTAGATCAGTGTGTTGCAAACTGAGCAGTTTAAAGTCCTGAATGGTTGGTTTATTCATTATTTTATTTTCAAATGTATTAGCCTGTGGAAAAAGTTAATGTTGATATTTACCTCAGAAGGCTGCAAATAGAAAAGAGGCATTCAGTTTTTATTTAAATTGTATTTGATATGCCATTGATATTTTTTAATTATTATTATTATTATTTGAAACTCGATTTTGCATGTCACTATAAAGTTATATAAGCCTTGCTTGTTCAATATTTAATGCAAAACATGTTTGGGTTCCTATGAAAAAGGTTAATTTGTTCAACCTTGGCCCGCGGCTTTGTTCAGTTTTAAATTTTGGCCCACTCTGTATTTGAGTTTGACACCCCTGGTTTAAGTGTTTGAGAGTGGTGGTCACGTGACAGTCATGTGACTATCAGAGGACATGGCTGTCCCAAAATGGCGGATGGAGTTTGCTAATTCCCAAAAGAGAATTTTTTTCCTATCAAGGTTATTTGTTTTCTAACCATTCGAATGCGTATGGCGTCAAATATTACAATTCAACGATTCTTGATAAATGTATTGTTTGATTTGTATAAAGCAACTACATTTGGAAAGAATTGGCACAAACAGTAATTAGACTCTTGATTAACGGAATTAATATTAATAGTAGTATATTTTGTAGTGCTGTCCAATGATATATTTTTTAATTCAAATTGATCACACTTTTGAGTTTGGATTAGTCATGATTAGTCACAGTTTATTACTCACATGCATAATTTCAATTACTGTATTTTTTGGACCCTTGGGTGCAGCAGATTATTTATTTATTTATTTATTTATTTATTTATTTATATGAATTAGGACAATGCATATTAATTGACATAGAGCAACAATGTAAATATGCCGGAGTTAGCACAATAGGTAATTTTCATCCGTTGTCCTAAGGCAGGTTAATACAGTAAACATTGAACAGGTCATGATACAAAAGAATACATAAATCACAAAACATTACACATTACAAGCATACCGTAAGCACAGACCATGGACAAAAAAATAAAAAAATACAAATAAAACAAACAACCAACAAGTGAATAATCTAATTGTGCGTGTATGTCTGATTAGTTTTCAACCACTGTTCCAGTGCAGTTTTAAATGTTAAATAGGTGTCACAGTTTCTGACATGGGCTGGCAGCCTGTTCCATGACTGTATGCCTTTGATAGACCCCATCATTTGGCCAAATTTAGTCCTGCGCCTTTGTACGTTGCAGTCCCCTCTGGTCACGGCTCTGGTGTTTACTTGACTGCTATTTTTTATAAGGCGCACTGCTGATGAGCGGGTCTATTCAGGTTTTATTTTTATACATAAGGCGCACCGGATTATAAGGCGCATTAAAGGTATCATATTAGGATTTTTTTTCTAAATTTAAAACACTTCCTTGCGGTCTACATCAGTGGTACCATCAGTGGTACCCCCACAGTCAGTGTGTTGCAAACTGAGCAGTTTAAAGTCCTGAATGGTTGGTTTATTCATTGTTATTTTATTTTAAAATGTATTAGCCTGTGGAAAAAGTTAATGTTGATATTTACCTCAGAAGGCTGCAAATAGAAAAGAGGCATTCAATTTTTATTTAAATTGTATTTGATATGTCATTGATATTTTTTTATTATTATTATTTGAAACGCGATTTTGCATGTCACTATTAAGTTATATAAGCCTTGCTTGTTCAATATTCAATGTAAAACTTGCTTGGGTCCCTATTAAAAGGTTAATTTGTTCAACCTTGGCCCATGGCTTTGTTCAGTTTTAAATTTTGGCCCACTATGTATTTGAGTTTGACACCCCTGGCGTAATGGGTAGAGCGGCCATGCCAGAAACCTGAGGGTTGCAGGTTCGCTCCCCGCCTCTTGACAACCAAATCGCTGCCGTTGTGTCCTCACACTGATGAATGAATGATAGGTGGTGGTCGGAGGGGCCGGAGGCGCAAATTGGCTGCCTCGCTTCCGTCAGTCTACCCCAGGGCAGCTGTGGCTACAAATGTAGCTTACCACCACCAGGTGTTTTAATGAATGATGGGTTCTCACTTTTCTCTGAGCGCTTTGAGTATCTAATAATAGAAAAGCGCTATATAAAATCTAATCCATTATTATTAATATTATTATAAGCGTTAACGCCGACTAAGTATTTTTAATGCCACATTGTTTACAGAGCGCTAACTAGTTTATGCTGCCGTGTTAACATTATCAGTCGACAACCTAGTGGTGAATTGCCTCTGATTGCCTCTTGCTACAATTCTCCGGGGACAGCTTCCCCTGTAGCTTAGCTACATTTAATCGAGAGTAACTTGTACACTGCAAAAAGTCAGTGTTCAAAAACAAGAAAAGAAATACAAAAATTAGGGGTATTTTACTTGAACTAAGCAAAAGTATCTGCCAATACAACAAGAAAATTCAGCTTGTCAAGACTTTCCAAAACAAGTAAAATTAGCTAACAAAAATACCTTAAAATAAGTATATTCTCACTAATAACAAGTGCACTTTTCTTTGTAGAAATTGTTTTTATAAGACCTTTTTGCTTAATATGTTGAAAAATATTCTTCAATAAGTAAATGCTAGTGCCATTATCTTGACATAATGATATGCGCTCGGCATCATGATTTTTTTTTTCCGTGCTTGAATTAAGAAATTATTACTTTAAAAAAGTAGTTTTATACTTGTGAGTGTTGATGACACAGCTTTGCATCAGTTGACATTCTAGTTTAAAGCATGTTTTACTCAATATAGGTCATAAAATCTCAGCAACAAGCTGTAATATCTTACTGAGATCATTTAGGACCAAAACCATTAAAACAAGTAAAAAACTCTAACATAAAATCTGCTTAGTGAGAAGAATTATCTTATCAGACAGAAAATAAGCAAATATCACCCTTATTTGAGATATTTAATCTTACTTAAATTTCAGTTTTTGCAGTGTTGCTTGGCTTACTACATTTTCCAAGTAGCTTGCCCGTCACTGTCCAATATGCATTCGATGCAAAACAAAGTTAGATGTACACTACCGTTCAAAAGTTTGGGGTCACCGAAACAATTTTGTGGAATAGCCTTCATTTCTAAGAACAAGAATAGACTGTCGAGTTTCAGATGAAAGTTCTCTTTTTCTGGCCATTTTGAGCATTTAATTGACCCCACAAATGTGATGCTCCAGAAACTCAATCTGCTCAAAGGAAGGTCAGTTTTGTAGCTTCTGTAACGAGCTAAACTGTTTTCAGATGTGTGAACATGATTGCACAAGGGTTTTCTAATCATCAATTAGCCTTCTGAGTCAATGAGCAAACACATTGTACCATTAGAACACTGGAGTGATAGTTGCTGGAAATGGGCCTCTATACACCTATGTAGATATTGCACCAAAAACCAGACATTTGCAGCTAGAATAGTCATTTACCACATTAGCAATGTATATGGTGTATTTATTTAAAGTTAAGACTAGTTTAAAGTTATCTTCATTGAAAAGTACAGTGCTTTTCCTTCAAAAATAAGGACATTTCAATGTGACCCCAAACTTTTGAACGGTAGTGTATATGACCACTGTCCATCTGCACACAGTTCATCCGATTCAAGTTCAAGCTCAGACGAGGAAGAGGAGTCTTTGTCAGAAGGAGAGATGGCTTTGCTGATGGAGGAGGTGGAGGAGAAGAAGAAACTGATAGCTATTATCAGGAACAAACCATGGAGGATGAAGAGGAGGCTCACACATCTGAAGTAATCTTTTCTCCTTTGCTATATATCCTGGACATATACATATAATATACATTTGATATGCATAAAATACACCAGACGATTCCAACCATTGCGTCATGACTAGGGTTGTACGGTATACCGGTACTAGTATAGTACCGCGATACTAATGAATCATATTCGGTACTATGCCGCCTCTAAAAAGTACCGGTCCCCGCACCCCCCTTTTTTTTCCATTTTTTTTTTCAAGGGGCATGACGGTGCGTCGTCACATCGTGACATTGCTGTTTTTACGAGCAGAGGAGCATGTTCGGCAACGCACAATCACGGAGTACTTACAAGCAGACACAGTGTGTAGACAGAAAAGGGAGAACGGACGCATTTTGGCTTAAAAACTAACGATAAAGGTGAAGTTATAACACTGAAACGCCCTAAGGAAGCGGTGCTTTAAGACATGGCTAGCTCGCTAAATCACTAATCCTCGCCTCCCTGGCGACAAATAAAGTACGTTTCTTACAAGTATCATCCCTGCAGGACAAGGAATAGCTAAACATGCTTCACTACACACCGTAGCTCACCGCCGTCACAATGTAAACAAACGCAATGCGTGGATCTACACCTGACATCCACTGTAATGATACCAAGTACAGGAGCGTATCTAGTCGATAATACTATGATTATATCAATATATTTTAGCATCACAAAATCTTTTTTCCTTTTTTTTTTAATTTATATTATTTTTATAAAAACAGGAAATACGTCCCTGGACGCATGAGGACTTGAATTATGACCATTGTATGATCCTGTTACTACTTGGTATCGGATTGATACCCAAATATGTGGTATCATCCAAAACTAGTATAAAGTAGACTAACAACAGAAGAATAAGTGATTATTACATTTTAACAGAAGTGTAGATAGAACATGTTAAAAGAGAAAGTAAGCAGATATTAACAGTAAATGAACAAGTAGATTAATAATTCATTTTCTATCACTTGTCCTTTATAATTTGGACAAAATAATATAATGATAAATGACACAATATGTTACTATTTACATCAGCAGCTTAATTAGGAGCCTGTGTTTGCTGACTTACTTATAAAAGAAAAGTTGTCTCGTATGTTCATTATTTTATTTAAGGACAAAATTGCAATAAGAAATATATGTTTAATGTACCGTGAATTTTTTTGTTGAAATAAAGACAATAATGACATTTTTTGTGGTCCCCTTTATTTAAAAAAGTATTGAAAAGTATCGAAATACATTGGTATCGGGACAACCCTAGTCGTGACACATTAGTGTGCCGTGAGAGATTATGAGGTTATATTATTTGTATTTTTTTTACATGACTTTATTTTGTAAATATATATACATATATAAATTATTACTTAAATGCAGGGATGAATATTTAACATCACTTTTTTTAACTTTGTTGAACACTGTTGGTGAGGTGAAGATCCGCACAGAGGTAGGAGGGAAGAGGTAACCTTGTACTTTGCTACAAGTTGTGTTTTAATTCAATAGTAACCGTTTCTCACCTTTTTTTTAATCTAAGTGATGGCAACCACAACTTTTTTTGGCCTTTGGTGGATTATCTTGTAGTCATACACAATAAAAAATATTCAGAGATTGAGTTGCCGACATGTAATTCTTTTTTTGGACGTGTGGATAATTTAGTATCCTAAAAGATTTCCGCAAAAAGCGAATCATATGAAAAGTGATGTAGTATTTGTACTCCAAATACTGTAGATATAAAAGTCAATATGTGCCAACGAGCCTTCGTTTCACCTCACAGGGAAGCTCAAGAGTTTGTGGACAAGTTTGAAGGAGCTCTCGGCAAAGGAAAAGGCAGGAAGTGGTACGCCTACAAAGTGATGATGACAAAGGTGGGAAATACAGAAAATGACACTTTTTATCATTCATGTTTATTGGCTCCTTGATTTTTCTTTTCTTTTGTTTTGAAGAAATGGATTAAGTTCCAGAGAGATTTTGACAACTTCAAAACAGCATGTATCCCCTGGGAGAGGAAGATCAAAGATGTGGAAAGTAAGTTTTTTAGAATTCCTGCTCGTCTTTGTGCTTAGCAGTGAAACAGCAGCCCCTTGTGTGGAGACGAGAACCTCTTCCTGTGTCCCCAGGTCACTTCGGCTCATCTGTAGCTTCTTACTTCATCTTTCTGCGCTGGATGTACGGCATGAACCTGGTTCTGTTTGGCTTCACTTTTGGACTGGTGGTCATTCCTGAGGTGAAGAAGTGACTTGATAATATTTGACTTTTTTATACTTCAGTGCAAACAATAGTTTACAACAGTGATTCACATAACTGCATTACGGGCTCCATCTGGTGCAGGGGTCGGCAACCCAAAATGTTGAAAGAGCCATATTGGACCTAAAATACAAAAAAATAAAATCTGTCTGGAGCCGCAAAAAATTAAAAGCGTTAAAGTGTTATAATGAAGGCAACACATGACGAAAGTGTCTATATTAACTATAATAACCTACTATCAAAATGACTATGTGTCGCTAGCTGAAGCAAACCTTCGTTGACAGAAATGTTGAAATTTAATATTTATTCTACACATTTTTACAACATTAGAAGCCATTAGTAAATCAGAGGCTACTCAGAAGGAGAGATAATTCCATGGAAATTCCTGGCTTTTAATGGCCAAAGGTATAGATGTGTGTGTCCAAGTTAAAGGAAACGGCAGGCTGTCTTCTTCTAATGGATGTATTACAATCTTTGGCAAGCTAGGAAATGTTTGCTGTGGTCTGGAACAACATAGCACACAAACAGCTATCTGAAATGCAGCCAATATTACATACAGATAATGTGTCATGAGACATGCAAAACTAATTATAACAAAGAGGATAAAAGTAAAGGATATTAAATGAGCTCAAATATACCTACAAATGAGGCAAAAGTATGCAATATGTACATACAGCTAGCCTAAACAGCATGTTAGCATTGATTAGCTTCCAGTCATGCACTGACCAAATATGCCTGATTAGCACTCCACACACGTCAATAACATCAACAAAGCGCACCTTTGTGCATTCACGCACAGTATAAAACTTTTGGTGGACAAAATGAGACAAAGAAGGAGTGGAAGATTTTATATGTTAACAAACTATTGCATCACAATCCACACTATAGTGAGTTCAAGAACCGCCGAAATTAGTAGGACAAAACGATGTTCACCAAATACTCTCATCAGTGAAGCATACACAAAAACATATCAAACAGTGGGCTTTCTAACAATTGGGAAGGGTTGTGTCATGTTTGTTCTCAAACAAAAAACATACTAAAACCAAAAAAATATTTTTCCCCCATCTTTTTCCATTTTCATTCGAGAGCCACTAGTGCGGCACTAAAGAGCCGCATGCGGCTCGAGAGCCGCGGGTTGCTGACCCCCGATCTAGTGCTATGCCAAATAATCACTTTATTAAAGTACGGTGTTTATTTTCCTATATTCAAAAACAGTGTTACTGTTCAAACGTTGTGTAAAGTTACTGTGCCCAAAAAAATTATAAATATACTTTTTAAATAAAACCAATGCCTTGTTTTTAATGAATACTTAAGCCTACGACACTACCGTATTTTAATGTTGGTCATCATGGTGGTACTTAGCGAGCAACGTTTTTTCTGAGGTGGTACTTGGTGAAAAAAGTTTCAGAACCGCTGGTTTACAAGTATGTTCATGTAAAGACATAACTTTCAGTTTTTCTTTTTATTGCTTACATGGCAGGTTCTAATGGGGCTCCCCTATGGATCCATTCCCAGGAAGACGGTGCCAAGAGCAGAGCAGGCGACCGCTCAGGACTACTCAGTCCTCTTGGACTTTAATGTGAGTTGTTTATGAATGTTATTATGATTATAACTAATATTAATTGTTGATGATGATACATTAAGTATGACTATTTTACCATGATGTAGGACCTATAATATGACTGGTAAAGTAACACTTTATTACAACTCAAGTAATTAATACATATAGGGCTGTCAATGTTAACACATGTGATTTCTTTTATTATTACAAAATAATAATTGTTTGCAATAGTTTTTACAGTATTTTTTTCAGTGTAGCCACTAAGATATCTTGAAACAACATGCTCGGTAAAGTTTAAGAAGTGTAAATGGAAGCGCATTACAGCAGAAAGTAAGCAGATATTAACAAGTAGATTAATAATAGTTAGACAGAAGATAACATAATTATGTCGGTTGCTGTGTAGCGACCAGGTGCACACATAAGGTTAGGGCGGATCCTTCCATGTATCGGTAGTGTCGATAACAAGGGTAGTATCAGTATTATGTGATTGATATTAGACCGATTATTTTTATTTTCACAAAATACTTTTTTTGTGTTTTTTTTTATGAATGTTTACAAACTCAGTGAATAATTCAGTGGACAAAGGTGGACTTTTTAGGGCGAAAACCAAGAGATTTAAAATAGTAGATAAAGTAGTTTTTGTTTAGTTATTGTGTACTATTAACTTTGTTTTAATTAAAATAATTGCATGTAATAAAAGAAAATAAATATTAGTTGATATTGTTACATTGTCACAAGCACTGTATAAATACATTAACACATTTACAGTTAATAAATGTGATCGTATCGGACGATCTCAGTCATGGATGATCGGTATCGTAATATAACCTTGCATAAAACCCTGATCGGAACATCGCTAATTTGAATATGAAAATACATTATACATACTTTTGTTCTTCAAATGTCTTGTTTCTCTCATTAAAACATGATGATGGATGAAAATATTTATATTTTGTGGATTACAGCCACCTCTGCCTATTGCAAATTGGCCATCGCATTAAAAAAGACTATTTTATGACAAAAGAAACGAATGCATATTTTTTTCACCCGAGAGAATAAATGCAGAAAGATTACATCTTAATATCTAGAGGTTAATACAGTACAAATTAAATGTGAGTGTTGCAGCTCAATTGAAATTAAAGTCTGGACCGGATGGTCAACTGACGCTAGAATTCTTTGAACTCTCTGCTGGTTTCTATTTAGAATTTTAATACTTAACTGTAAATGTTTACAATGGCGTCTCCTTCTCGTTTGCCATGGAAGAAGCATTTCTGTTTTAATTTTGAACCGTGAGTTCCTTATCAAAATAAAAGTATATCCAGTGATACAACTTTCAAAATAACAGGAAATACAGGAAAAACGGTAATCTTCGCAAAATAGCGTGTTAACGTTTGTCATTTACAGTGAGCATTACTACATCCCACCAGGAGAGGGAGACTTTAAGTTAAAGAGATGTTGTTCCCAGTAGAATAGTTTTATTTAGAATGAAACTTAAACTGCATTATTTCTTTTGTCAGGGATATTGCAAGTATTCCGTTCTGTTTTACGGATATTACAACAGCCAGAGGACCATCGGCTTGCTCAAGTTCCGGCTCCCTCTGGCGTACCTCATGGTTGGGGTCGGAACGTTTGGCTACAGCCTGATGGTCGTAATCCGCACGTGAGTCATGAGCATGAAATTGGAATAATGTTGAGGATCTTTCATGGCACACCAGTGTGTCAATGAGCCAATCAAAGAGGTACAAATCATTGTGGGTGGGATAATATATATTTGTAAGTGTCAATCACAAATGAGTTTGTTAATGTTTGTTACAAGTCCTGTATGGATCGCATACATACTCATTGGCCAATTCTTCTTATGCTCATATTCTCATGCTATTTAAGATATTTCTGCCTTGATTAATAATTGTCTGCCTCTCGTAACTTTGCAGCTGGAAGGCCCTTGATTTTCCTATACGTGCTATGCAGGGCTGGCTCCTGGCAAAATCGAATATACCGAAAATATGGTCTGATTACAAGAACATTTTAAAAAGTATATGACTAAGAAGACATAATGAACCTTTTTGAGCATCCTGGCAAAACACTAGGTTTTTTTAGGGCCACAACCACCACGGAAGACACATCATAATGTCTTTATTGTTTTAGTGACATTATTAAATTAAAGTTATTTGTGATTTATTAATTTCTTTCTTTTATTGCATTTATTGTGTTTGTTTAGTAGTAACTGCATGTGTCATGTGGTAGGACACAACTAGAATCCCCTTTAGGGGCCACAAAAAGCCTAACTCTAAGAAAGAGATGATGTTTTAGGGCCCCGTTTGTACTTCAGTGTTTTTTTTTAAGTGCTTGAAATTACGCACGTTTCTCTTATTCAAATTTTGCCATCCATCCAGGACAAGGCCATCCAACGTAAAGGAGAGAAAAGAGCTTAAGTCATGAATCAAAGCGAACTCATTATTAATAAGGCAGACTCTGCCATGACTAGGGTTGCAAAATTCCGGGAATATTCATAGTTGGAAACTTTCCATGGGAATATATGGGAATTAATGGGAAATTAATGGGAATAAACATTGAATGCAACATGCTAGATCTTGCAGCATGATTATTAGCTAAAACAACCTGATTTAATGAAAATTCAGTAGAATTTCAACCCTTCACTGTGCATTCCTCCATCACATGCAAAGATAATTCCCAGCATGCTACACACTACAGCAGGGCTATTGAGGCCACACTAGTATTTGAGCCCAAGGACTTCATCCAGTCAGGTAAGTGTTGATGATATTACTGGGGTAAATATATTTGATATATGGTATTTAAGTTTAATAGAGGTGTAATTGCTTAATTCCCATTTATTCCCATTAATTCCTATGGACGGTGTCCAACTTTGAATAATTAAAAAATGGTCAATATTTCCAAACTTCCCGAGCTTAACTTCCCGTGGTAAATTTCCGGAAAGTTTCCGGAAATTTACCGGAAACTTTCCACCCCTTTGCAAGCCTAGCCATGACACATTTTTGATTGTGTGAAAATAATGGCACACAAAGTTTTACTAACACGTGAATGTCATTAAAATCCTTGAAAAAGATCACTCTTTGAATTTGAAAATATTTTATAAATTCAGGCAGTGCTTGTCACATGAACATGTGTGTGTATTCACGCTACGACAGCTTCTTCTTCGTAGCTGGATTATTTACTTGTTATTATAACCCTCCTGGTGCTATTTGTGATGAGAGTTTTGTTTAGTTCAAGTATTTGTGAAGTTGTGATGTGTCAAAGAGGCTTAAAATACAGCTGTTTGTGTGGGTGTGTGTGTGTATGTGCATGTAATGTGTGTGTTTGGGGGTAGGGTGTGCTTTTCAGGGGAGCGTGACAGCTGACAGTTTGATATTTACTGTTAAAATATATTTAGAATCAATTTCTCAATGCTAAATTATGCATGTATTTTCTATTACTTTCTAAGACGATAAAACAACATTGAGAACTTATTGAATTAGGTCCTGACGTTGAGCTACTCAAACATGATGTTGAAACAACATGCTTTTTGACGACGTTTAATCAATGTTGGGTTCTGATGTTGATTTGACCATTGAAACTTGGTCATTTTCCAACCAATGTTCTACAACATTGAAACAACATGCTTTCTGTTTATTCAATGTCAGGATGTGATGTTGATTTCCATCCATTTTCTACCCCTTGTCCCTCTCGGGGTCGTGGGGGTGGCTGGGGCCTATCCCAGCAGAAATTTGGGCGGAAGGCGGGGTACACCCTGGACAAGTCGCCACCTCATCGCAGAGCCAACACAGATAGACAGACAACATTCACACTCACATTCACACACTAGGGCATGTCTTTGGTAGTGGGAGGAAGCCAGAGTACCCGGAGGGAACCCAGGCAGTCACGGGAAGAACATGCAGACAGAAAGATCGAACCCAGGACCTTCGTATTGTGAGGCACTCGCACTAACCCCTGTACCACCGTGATGTTTATTTAACCTTTGAAATTTGGTAATTTCCCAGCCAACAACGTGGATCCAACGTTGGACATCAACGTTGCCTCAATTTACAAATACAACTGCTTTGCAATGTAGTTTTCAAGGACATGCATGTTTAATCAACGTTGTATCAATGTCTTGTGCCTACCATGAATTGATTAACGTGGAGCCCGACTTAAACAAGTTGAAAAACGTATTCGGGTGTTACCATTTAGTGGTCATTTGTACGGAATATGTACTGTACTGTGCAATCTACTAATAAAAGTTTCAATCAATCAATCAAAACTGGGATAGTTCAATGATCACGGTCAAAATGTATTGAACGTCCGTTAGTACCAGGTTGTTGAAACACGGCAGATATACGAGTACTTAAGTACTTTTGTTCTTACGCACTTCTGATGCTGGAATAAATCCAGCGCCCCAAGAAGTTGAAGCATTATATTGCACTTGAAATTTGGATGCAGTGTACATCACACATTTTCCAGAAAACTATCAAATCTACTCTAATCAATTCAATTGAGACAAATGGAAACATCCATTGGGATGAGTATAAAATAACCTAAATTCCACTCTGTATTAACTATCAAAAATCAAAATGCACATTGTTGTCTCGTGAGTGCAACCACCACAGTATGCAATGGGATGCTGGGTTTTGGGTGTGATTCGGAATGTGCGGGGGATACACAGTGGCTTTTGTGGGTAGGCGGCTTGCCTTTGCCTTGGCTTTTGGGTACACTTGTCTGGTGGTCTGAAGTGTTGGTGCTTTAGCACAGCATGCTGTTCTCTAGCAGGAATTCAAACTGTCTGTTGATGGAGCTCTGGGCTCAGTGGCTGCTTTTTATTTTGAGCTTTACATAGGTATGGTACTGATGGTTAGATGCCGTCTGTCGTCTCAAGATGTGTAGCTATTGGCGCTACGATGAGTATTATGAAGTGCTAACTCTGATTGGACCATCAGATCTATCAGGCTGGTCGTGGATCACATGATCGCATGTGTGTTTTGTTGGCCTCCTATAGTAGGAATGTGGGTTGTGCAACGGTGCTGCATAGTTTAAGTTGCTTTATTATTGTCCATTCTTAACATGTACAAGACATATAAGAACTGAAATTACGTTTTCAATACAATCCCACTAAGAGCAGACATACATTACAGGGAGACCAGAACAGAACCGCAGACGGGTCAGCCACTTACCCTTAAAAAGGTGGGAAACAGGTGATATTGGGGGAGGGGGGTGAGTAAAAAATATTCCGTCAAAGGCTGGACTCCTGGGAGAGGGTCCACACTGAAGCCAAGGGAAAAAACCTTATAGCCATAGCACACATAAACATGTTACATAAAATCACAAAACTTGCAACAGAGGGAGGGATGGGAGCTACGGAGGCCGGCTGCAGCTGTATCAGCGCTACTGAACCGTACATCGCTCCTAAAGGGAATCAAGCTGTGGTGAAGGCGTGGGGTCGGGAGATTTGTGCATATGCTCATTGTCCAGGGTGTAGTGATGTTGTGTCTATAGGCCTGGAGCCGCAGTGCAAGCAAAGTTCAACTCCCAGGCGTTGTTGAGGAGGGAGGGAGGTCAGAGCGTTCATCACCGAGGTGTCCTCTGGGGATGTTTTCAGAACAGCCTTCTTCTGTTTTGCAGCGTCAATGCCATTCGAGGGAGTTAAATCGTAGATTAGGATTGTTGTTTTTCCAGGCGAGCAAACATTTCTATGGCTTGTCTGTTCTAATCGTCCATGCCGGCTCTCGTATCCAATTTTTGCATTTCAATTAGGATGGCCAAGAATGCAGACCTTGGCGGTGGAGACGGCGAAGATGGAGAGTTCACCTTTGGCTGGAAGATGTTCACCAGCTGGGATTATCTCATTGGAAACTCTGAGACTGCGGACAACAAGTATGCCTCCATCACCACCAGCTTCAAGGTAACCAGAGCAACCAATACATGCATGGAATATAACATAAGAATACAAATTCAAGGTTGCTCTTTCAATAAGAGAGACATAGTTGCGTTATTCTGTGAAGAAACAGTTACACCCACTAAACTTGTAACCATCCTTTCAAATAACAAAGTGGATTACCATGACATGAAAGCATGTTTAGTCCAAAAGAAAAATGCTTTTCTACAAGGTTTTTTTCACCCGCTTCAACAACAGCAGCACAGTCCGCTTCACCACAAAGGACGCTATCCTCCACAAAGCCCATCTCCCACGTCTCTCTACTCGCTTCCAGAACATCTCTCTTTGCAAAGCTGATGATTGGGCGCACCTTCCAACAGATGACGACAAACGACAATTTCATCAAAAATCTGTTGAAACCCTACTACCCCTGTTTTATCCCAACTCAACCTACTGACAGGCCCAACGGAACCTGTACATACCACTGATATGCCGTGGCCCCTGCCAGTTCCTCCCACTGCAATTTTTACTCCCATCCTCAAATCTTCATCCCCATCTCAACAACTTGCTGCAGCAGAGAAAACCATAGCTTCGGCCGGTCCTACCGACCTTCAAATCTTCACTGATGGCTCTATGCTGAATGGCACCCAGAATGGAGGAATGCAGGTGTGATAGTTCTTTGTGAAGATGACATCCTCCACTCTTGGCATGCTGCCACTGTGACCTTTAGCAGCTCATTTAAATCTGAAAAAACATGTCTTGGATGCATCAGTATGACAACTAGTCCTCCATCATCAGCGACTGCAAGTCCCTGGTCCAAGCTGTCAGCAACCCCAACACCACAGACCCCTCCATAATATCAATCCAATCCTCCCTATCAGCGTTCCCATCTTCAAAACGGATGCTACTCTGCTGGGTCCCGGGCCATTGCAACCTATCAGGCAACAAGCTCACCAATGAACAAGCAAAGCTCGGCTCCTCCCTCCCCCATGATCACAACCAACTCGATCGATCAACTCGCCATGCAATCTTCCGTAGGAGATGCCTACCTCCCCTTCCAACCATCCCCGTCTCATCTCCCAAACATCCCAAAAAACCAACTCTCAAGAAGAGTCCTCGTTGTCGAAGAAAGACCTCACCGACCTCCTTTGATTCCGATCCGGTCACCACCCTGCTCTCCGAAGGTGGCTTCATCTGACGGGAAAGTGTGAAAACGATCGATGTCGCCTCTGCGGTGAGGAACAAGAATCTGCCGAACACCTCTGGCTACGGTGCCCAGCACTGATGACAGGGCGGTATCAGCATCAACTTGGTAGCTCATTTGGTGAACTTCAAAGCCTCCCAATAGCAAGTCTAGCACTCGGGTGACAAAAAAGCAAACAAACAGCAGCACACCAACAAACTGGACCCCTTTTTACCCCCAGCTCCCCCTCCAAGCTCTCACTATTGATGAGCAGTTAGTAACCTCCATTCTGCACGGATTAAACCCGCACAAAGCCTCTGGCCCTGACAGGCTCAGCGGCAGGGTGCTCAAAGAATGTTCCCAGCTAGGTGGGGTGCTAACCAAGCAGTTTCAGCACCTTCTGGATGCCCGCAGTGTCCCCAACCAGTGCAAGGAATCCACCATCATTCCAATCCCCACAAACACTACTTAAGGAGCTGAAGGACTGCAGGCCAGTGGCCCTGACCTCAATCTTGTGCAAGTGTATGGAAAGAGCAGTGTGGACATTACTGTTAGGTGGTCTGTCAGACAAACTTCATCCATTCTAGTTTGCATACAAAGCAAAACAAGGCACTGTGGATGGGGTTTTAAATCCAGTACAATGGTTTTAAAACAGGACTGCCTCAGGGCCGTGTTCTATCTCCTATTCCCCTCTCTGTCTACACCAACAGCATCTCCCATAGCAAAGAAGGAATGACCCTTGTAAAGTATGCGAATGAAATGGCTGACCTGACCTGACCAACTCCCAAGCCATGACACAGTATCAGCAGGACATATACACTTTGTTTCAAAATTTTGCCGGAAGCTCATTAGAGATGAATATATCAAAAACAAAGGAGCTGCAGCTCCAGAGGGAAAAACCCAGAGCACCTGTACCAACCGCTAAGCATACAAGTTCTGCTGGTGGAGCAGATATAGTTTTAAATATCTTGGAATGGAGATTGACACATGCATGTCCTTCTCATAACAGGCTGACTCGGTCTACAAGAAGGACACATTTCTGTTTTTCACTGTAGAAACAGACAATAAAGCTATATTCTCTTTTTTCGGTTCCACCTGAGCTGTTTGTGACAGATTTGTCTGTTTTCCACCAACTTGTACAAGAACAGGAGTCCATTGTGGATGAGCAGGAGAACCAGAAGGATGAGAACATTCATCTGCGGAGGTTCCTTAGGGTGCTGGCTAATGTTCTCATCACCTGCAGTCTGGGAGGTAGTGGATACCTCATCTACTTTGTGGTGAAGCGCTCTCAGGAGTTTGCCAACAGAACTGATCTCAGCTGGTATGAGAAAAATGAGGTGAGGACATTTTTTACCTATACAGTACAGAAAATATTACCAATTCTCACAATTTGCTCTCCAAGGATATGTTTTATTACCATTTGTGTGATTTCCACCTAATTATTTCAACCTAAAACAAACACAACAACCTTAATTGCATTTCCCCAGTTTTAGTTTACATTGTGAACTAATTAAAATTGTTACGATCTCAGTATTTATTATATTAATCTTCATATTTTAGCCGTATGCAGGAGTTGGCATCTATGAAAGTTAAAGTTAAAGTACCAATGATTGTAACACCACACTAGCTCTAGTGAAATTTGTCCTCTGCATTTGACCCATCCCCTTGTTCACCCCCTGGGAGGTGAGGGGAGCAGTGGGCAGCAGCGGTGGCCACGCCCGGGAATCATTTTTGGTGATTTAACCCCCAATTCCAACCTTTAATGCTGAGTGCCAAGCAGGGAGGTAATGGGTCCCATTTTTATAGTCTTTGGTATGACTCGGCCGGGGTTTGAACTCACAACCTACCGTTCTCAGGGCGGACACTCTAACCACAAGGCCACTGAGAAGGTTGTACAATTGTACAATTTGATTGCTGATCCAAATTAGGATTGTTGGTCCGATGTCTAAATCCTTTAATGCCATTGAAGTTAGGGAGTATCCCAGTTTACACACTCTGGATTGGTATCAGTTTGATACAGGTCATAGAGTATTTACTGGATCGAATATTGTTAAAAAATAAATATATGTAACTATCTGATATGATTCAAAAGCCCAAACCATCATGTAAACGCTAATGATATGATATAGAATTTAGATTTACTAAATAGTCTGTACAAAGTATAAAATTGTGTGTCCTATTAGTGGGTGTGTTGCAGGTGATCTCCTACAACTGTGTGTTCAATTGATAACAAGTGCAAAAGTAATGCAGACCGGCATATCAAAATGAGGATTTTGTGTGTACTACTGGATGTGACATGGATAAATTAATTTAGGGCCCTATTCTCCTGGTTGCGCTTAAAGGGGTCCTAATATGCAAAACCAACTTTTCTTACCTGTTGGTGTTGGTTCTTGTTTTTGTGTATTTGAGATCCCTGCAAATCCCCAAATGTTTAACTGAAACCACGGCAGTATTGCGGAGGATAGAGGATAGATTCGTTTACACACCTTTCATTGATATAAATCTCAAAGTGCCACAATAAGAAAAATATTAAAAATTATCAAATAAAATCAAACTTGCTGCAAACGAGGCGTTTAGAATTTGAGACTTTAGTGATGTTATGTCAGTGGATAGCTCCATATATGGCAGAGGTTTACCTGAAGAGCTTTGTGCGAGTCCGCCATATATATTCAGTTGTAGTCCAAAGTTGTAGTCAATATATGGCAGAGGTTTACCTGAAGAGCTTTGCGCGAGTCCGCCATATATATTCAGTTGTAGTCCAAAGTTGTAGTCAATAAGTTACTTATTTCATATACTTAAGCAAAAACATAAAGTGTTAACATGTTACAAATAAAATAAGTTTTCATTTTTATCGTTCCTTATCTTTTTGTGGAGCAGACTGCCTCATACATGCACAAGCAAGCTAAAATCTTCCACTGTTGCCATTTCCAATCAAAAAGTAGCTTATAGTTATAACTCCCATCTGTCAATGCTGCAATGAGGGGTGGCACTTTCTTGACTTATGCGCTACGTGTAATACTTTTTTGTGGACTTTTTGAATCTGCACTGCAACCACATACAATTCCCCCAGTCTACCCTATCCTGTCCTATCCTATCACGGTCCACATTAAATGTCCATTAGTACCAGGATGTTCAAACACGGCGCGCCCCCCTTCTTTTATTTTAATAGTTTTCCGGTAGTTTATTTTATAATTTTATTACGTTTGATGTACACTGCATTAGAACTTCAAATGCAATATGATCAATGTTTTACCTTTCAGGTCCGCTGGACTTATTCCAGACTTAGAGGCACGCAAGAACTAAAGTACTTAAGTCGATTGGAGAATACGTGGCATGATTTGACAGAGAACTCACACATTTACGCTTGCTCAAAAAAAGTTTGCATCTTGGGTGAAGGTGCAGAGTGACAGACTAAAGCCTGGCAGAATATGGTCCTAAGTGCACATCCATGGCATCATGCTCCTACCTTTGCTGTTTTGTTATGTTGTGAAACAGTACTTGTTATAATACTAAATGAATGGTAACTATATTTAATGTTCACCATCCAAACGAATGCTGGAACTGCATGTAGCCCGCATCTTTGCAGCCTAGCAATCGCAGTGTAAACTACCGTATTTTTCGGAGTATAATTCGCACCGGAGTATAAGTCGCACCTGCCGAAAATGCATAATAAAGAGTATAAGTCGCATTTTTGGGGGAAATTTATTTGAAAAAACCCTACACCAAGAATAGACATTTGAAAGGCAATTTAAAATACATAAAGAATAGTGAACAACAGGCTGAATAAGTGTACGTTATATGATGCATAAATAACCAACTGAGAACGTGCCTGGTATGTTAACGTAACATATTATGGTAAGAGTCATTCAAATAACTATAACATATAGAACATGCTATACGTTTACCAAACAATATGTCACTCCTAATCGCTAAATCCCATGAAATCTTATACGTCTAGTCTCTTACGTGAATGAGCTAAATAATATTATTTGATATTTTACGGTAATGTGTTAATAATTTCACACATAAGTCGCTCCTGAGTATAAGTCGCACCCCCGGCCAAACTATGAAAAAAAACTGCGACTTATAGTCCGAAAAATACGGTATTAATGTCAAATAGAAAGCAAAAACTATGTGTGACGATATGCTGATTTTAATTCACTTGATCCAGTTGGAGATCATCATGTCTCTGCTGGGTCTTCTCTGTCCTCCACTCTTTGAGACTATTGCGGAGTTGGAGGACTACCATCCTCGGATCGCTCTCAAGTGGCAGCTGGGACGCATCTTCGCTCTCTTGCTAGGGAACCTCTACACGTTTCTTTTTGCCCTCTTTGACGAGGTCAACAACAAGGTGTGTGATCTTACTCTTGTTCCACGTTGGAGGAATCTCTTCCAGTGATGTCACCTTAACTTCTCTTTATGTCTTAGCTGAATGATGAACAGTCAATCAAGAACGCCTCCATCTTGGCCATGCAAGAACACTACGCTAACTTCTCTCGACTTGTCAATGACACAGAGGCAACCCCACCCCCCATGAACCCTGCCGATGTCATTAGAGGACCTTGCTGGGAGACGGCTGTTGGCATAGTAAAGACAGACTTTTACTTCATTGGATATCGCTACATCTGCACAATCTAATACGATTATTGTATTTCTTTATGTATCTACAGGAAATTGGAGCTCTTAGATTGGTGCAATGCAAACTGCACTTTCAATAATCAACACATTTTTAAATTCTAACCTCTAAATCAGTGTCAATTAAAATCATATATTTATTATGTTTTACTAAAATACATCATAGTTGATATAGCTCTTATTGTTTGGGATCATTGTGCATGTGTAAAAATACAAAACCCAAAACCAGTAAAGTTGGCACGTTGTGTAAATAGTAAATAAAAACAGAATACTATGATTTGCAAATAATTTTCCACTTCTATTCAATTGAATTTACTGCGAAGACAAGATATTCAATGTTCGAACTGAGAAAGATGATTATTATTTTTGCAAATAATCATAAATCATAAATCATAAATCGACTATGTTGATACTACGGGTAGTATCAGTATATGCTTGATATTAGAGTGATTAGATTGATATACAGTATAAATTTTCCCCAAATCTTTTTTTTTGTTTTTTTTTGTTAATATTTACAAACTCTGGGAATAATTCCTGGGACACAGGCGGACTTTGAAGGCAAAGACAAGTATATAAATTAATAATTTTGTTTAGTTATTGTGTACTATTGACTTTGTTTTGATCAAACAATTGTAGGTTGTAAAATAAAATAAGGCACTTGTTTAAATATTGTGTTGACATTGTCAGTAGCACTCAACATAAAATAAAAAATAAAGTAAAAATATGGTTAATAGATTTGGTCGGTATCTGGCAATTTCACTCATGGATCGTAATCGTCAAACGAAAACCCTGATCGGAATAGTGTATAATATGTGTAAATGTTATTTATGAGGTTTTCAAAAATAAAACTTTTGGGAAAGTGTATTCAGAATCGTTAATCACCGGAATAGAAACGAGTAACCGAAATTGGAACTAAAATTGTCCAAATTCAAATATTGCCCAATCCAAATTATAATTGAACAAAAGAAAGCATCTGTACATATTCGGAATTGAGTCTAAATAATAGTATTAATCTTTTGTATGTTTGTGTTGCAGGAGTTTGTAAAGCTGACAGTGTCAGACATTCAGGTCACCTATCTGACCATCTTGATAGGGGACTTTGCCCGAGCTGTCATTGTGCGTTTTCTTAACTATTGCTGGTGCTGGGACCTGGAGGCTGGATTTGTAAGTACTGTACATTAAACTGGTAGAATTTGGTAGTTTAGCTAATATCTAGTTACTAGACAGCGACTATTTCAATAGTTCAGTAACAGTTGACGTCACTGATAAGCCATTTTGAGTGCATGCTTAACAACAAATGGAATAAAAAATGTGAGGAAATAATGTGATGATGGTTTGTTATTATGGTTGTTATGTGTAATTGCGCAGATATTTATCGATAATAGGATGGCAAAGTAATCTTAGAATATCTGCAGATTATAGTGGGTGGAGCTTTATAGGATGAAGAGAAATAGTGATAGAACTGTTTTCTGCGTGGCACCTTGACTGCAGACCACTATGTTTGAAACGCAGATCTTGGTCAGGTTGTTTATAATCCAGCTGCAGAGAACACTTCCAATCCTGCGTGTTCTAACTTGTCCCTCAAAAGATCAAGTTGGATTGTGTAGAATGTATAAAAAGTTATGGATGGATTTTGATGAAACTTTCAGGAAAGGTGCGAAATTGATAGAAACTAGTGATTAGAGTTTGGGGGCGGTGCAGATAACCGAAAGGATTCAGGACTTTTTTTTTAAGCGTTCTTTACTATTTGGAGAACGCTTTTTTAGTTACATCTTAATCAAACCGGAAGTTTTGCATTCAATTTAAGTTAGTAATGTTATCATATGTTGATGTCAAAGTCCTAGCATTATTGTAACTATTTAAAAACTGCGTATTTATATATTATATATATAGTATATATATAATTTATTTTATTTATTTATTTTTTATCGTGTTCTGTTTGTGTTGTGTTGTGTTTGCTCGGTTCTCGTATTGTCTTTTAACCTGCCCATTGTACAGCACTTTGGCTACCCCTGTGGTAAATTTTAAATGTGCTTTATAAATAAAGTTGATTTGATTTGATTTGATTTATTTGTTCATTTTAGCCCTCATATGGAGAGTTTGACATCAGTGGCAATGTTCTGGGACTGGTCTTCAATCAAGGAATGATCTGGTTTGAACTTTTTTGATTCTGTAAATAAAATGATTTGTATTGTGTGTTTCCCAGTACAGTGAGACCCGTTTATGTTGACAACCTGTCTATGTCGACAAACTCATCAGGTCTTGTTCCAGCGTGTTCTTAATATTACTAAAAAGTGCCTGTTTAAATTGACACACATGGTCAACCGCTTTTGTTAACATAACATTTGAGAGCCTTAGAGGTTATTACTACGAGAAAGGGTTTGTATAAGTCAACATGTGTTGTTGTATTGTTAACTTCATCATAATCGCTGAGCAGCATGAAACCACAACAACTACCTTCTAGTTATACATGTACGCAGTGATTTCCTGCTCAGTGCAAAGTCAGCTTTAAAATAAATGCATTAAGAGACTTAGACTTCCTTTTATTGTCATTCAAATTTGAACTTTACAGTACAGATAAGAACGACATTAATCTTTAATTTTGTTGCATTAGCTCATGGTAGTAGCCTATCACAGTAACTAACAAACACTTGATTTTTTAAGTTTGTTAGCCAACGAAATAAAACAAATTTACCACAGCAGCTGAGACAAGAGTATAAGTTATATGAAAATGGAAGAATCTAAATTTAAAGGCCTACTGAAATGAGATTTTCTTATTTAAACGGGGATAGGAGATCCATTCTATGTGTCATACGTGATCATTTCGAGATATTGCCATATTTTTGCTGAAAGGATTTAGTAGAGAACATCGACGATAAAATTCGCAACTTTTGGTCGCTGATAAAAAAGCCTTGCCTGTACCGGAAGTAGCGTGACGTCACAGGTTGTGGAGCTCCTCACATCTGCACATTGTTTACAATCATGGCCACAAGCAGCGAGAACGATTCGGACCGAGAAAGCGACAATTTCCCCATTAATTTGAGCGAGGATGAAAGATTCGTGGATGAGGAAAGTGAGAGTGAAGGACTAGAGGGCAGTGGAAGCGATTCAGGCGGGTGGGACCTGATATTCAGCTGGGAATGACTAAAACAGTAAATAAATACAAGACATATATATATACTCTATTAGCCACAACACAACCAGGCTTATATTTAATATGCCACAAATTAATCCCGCATAACAAACACCTCCCCCCTCCCGTCCATATAACCCGCCAATACAAATCAAACACCCACACAACACACTCAATCCCACAGACCAAAGTACTGTTCACCTCCGTAAATATCATACAGCACATATATTTCCCCAAAGTTACGTACGTGACATGCACATAGCGGCACGCACGTACGGGCAAGCGATCAAATGTTTGGAAGCCGCAGCTGCGTACTCAACGGTACCGCGTATCCAACTCAAAGTCCTCCTAGTAAGAGTCTCTGTTGTCCCATCTCCACAAGCATGCGTATCCAACTCAAAGTCCTGGTGAGAGTCTCTGTTGTCCCAGTTCTCCACAGGCCAATGGTAAAGCTTGACTGTCATCGTTCGTAAACAATGAAACACCGGCTAGGACGTAGCCGCTACGTGTTTGTGTTGCTGCAGCCGGCCGCTAATACACCGCTTCCCACCTACAGCTTTCTTCTTTGCTATCTCCATTGTTCATTAACCAAATTGCAAAAGATTCACCAACACAGATGTCCAGAATACTGTGGAATTTTGTGATGAAAGCAGACTACTTAATAGCTGGCCACAATGCTGTCCCAAAATGTCCGCTGCAATCCGTGACGTCACGCGCAAACGTCATCATTCCGAGACGTTTTCAGCAGGATATTTCGTGGGGAATTTAAAATTGCACTTTACTAATCTAACCCGGCCGTATTGGCATGTGTTGCAATGTTAAGATTTCATCATTGATATATAAACTATCAGACTGTGTGGTTGGTAGTAGTGGGTTTCAGTAGGCCTTTAAATATGTACACATGGAGAAAAATGATGTAAACAACCTTTATCATCCACCATTTTGCTTATGTCTCTGTCCAAAGTCACAAGTACATCCGCTGCTGATGTCTTATAGCGTCAACATAAACGGGTTCCACTGTAGTACCTTTCCCTGCTTAATTGATGATTTGTCACGGAGAAGATATCAAAGTAAGTGAAAGATGAAATCCTTTAGGATGGGAGCGTTTTATGCTCCCGGTCTGGTCGGGATCAACGTGCTGCGCCTGCTCACCTCCATGTACTATCAGTGTTGGGCTGTGATGGCCACCAACGTCCCCCATGAGAGGGTCTTTAAGGCCTCCAAGTCCAACAACTTCTACATGGGTCTGCTCCTCCTCATCCTCTTCCTCAGTTTGTTGCCTGTGGTCTACACCATCATGACTCTGTCACCCTCGTTTGATTGCGGACCCTTCAGGTAACGACACACGTCTAAATAAGCAAGTGTTGATATTCAGATATATTCCTGTTGCTGTTTGTAGCGGTAAGGCGAAGATGTTTGATGTCATCATTGAAACCATCAAACTGGACCTGCCATCCTTCATTGGGACATTGTTCAGCTATGTCGCCAACCCAGGCCTCATCATACCGGCTGTTTTGCTCATGGTGTGAGTACAGACATAGAAACAACGCATTAGAAACGCACATTTAATTTATTTTGTGCAATAAGGCTTGATCTTTGCTGAAAACCATTAACACTTTCCTCTTCAGACTGGCCATCTACTATTTGAACTCGGTTTCAGAGGCCTACAAAAACTCCAACTTGGATCTGAAGAAGAAGATGCAGATGGTAAATGGAGATTTCAGTAATGCTTATTGTTTGTATTTTGTCCCAAGGTAGGACCAGCTTTTGTCGGACGGTGTTAGTGGTGGGTCTGGAGTGCATCAGTATGTTGTTTTTGGGGAAAATCATTCTTAGTTTCTCTGACAAAGCAGCCATGGACAGGAACACCACATTTCGCCTCCTGTTTCTATCTTCAGTGTAACTCGACATGTCGCCATCACGTCTCCACCTCCTCGTTGCCACCACAGCCTGGGGGGGGCAATAGACTACAGACTCTGATTACATTGAACACATATTTATATAAAAAAATTACCAAATAATATCTTATAATAAATAAAAATATTTAGCATTTCAAAATAATATCCATTTGCTGAATGGCGATATACGATATATATCTCGATATTTTTTTCCGTAAAGTAAAAACAAAACAGTCCTAGTTGGGGCGGTATAGCTCGGTTGGTAGGGTGGCCGTGCCAGCAACTTGAGGGTTCCAGGTTCGATCCCCGCTTCCGCCATCCTAGTCACTGCCGTTGTGTCCTTGAGCAAGACACTTTACCCACCTGCTCCCAGTGCCACCCACACTGGTTTAAATGTAACTTAAATATTGGGTTTCACTATGTAAAAGCGCTTTGAGTCACTAGAGAAAAGCGCTATATAAATATAATTCACTTCACACTTCACTAGTTACCTGAGGTACTAAGTATGTCATTATTATGACTTAGTAAGTCAATATTTTGACTTAGTAATTTAATAAGTCAAAATAATGACTTACTAAGTCAATGCTTTGACTTAGTAATTTACTAAGTCAAAATAATGACTTAGCAAGTCATTATTTTGACTTAGTAATTTACTAAGTCAAAATAATGACTTACTAAGTCAAAATAATGACTTACTAAGTCAAATTAATGACTTACTGTAAGTAAGCGTTTGAAAAAAAGAGTTAAAAGTGGGGCCACATGCTGACATATGCTCAACTCATCATGCTTAATTCATTACAGCATTTGGGAAGCCTGTAGTTGATTTTTATTATGTAAATGTATTATTTTTATCAACATGTGATAGCAGGGACCCTGCCATTCAAAACTAGGCTGCTACATTACTAACGATTAATGTAACTATAGCTGAAAAAATAGTACAATAGCAATAGGAGAGACTATTCATCCCTGAACACCATGGAGTTCATGTAGGCTTTATGATGCAGTTACATTATCATATAAACTATCAGAGACAGCTTCAGGAAACTCTTCATTTAACATAATGTCGTTTTTTCTGCTCCATCACAGCTCAATCAACATAGAAAAGGGTAAAGTGAAATAACTTAGTTGTTAACTGTAGGTCAATAATGCTTGTCTTTCTCTCAGACAGACAGGGCTTTGATGTCCGTTTCATGTGAGGCGCACGCACACACACACATGCGCACACGCACGCACACACACTGCACAGTGAGCTAACGTTACGCTAAAAGCTAAAAAGCCTTCACCTCAAGGACTGCGAGCGAGCTGAGCTGCCGCTTATGTTTCTAGAACGTCAACGGGCTCATAGTGATGTTACTAGTAGTTGAGTTGTAGAGGACTCTGAGGTGTTTATTATAATTTGGGGAGAGTCCGCTGCCTTATGCTTACCTGCTAAACACTTATCTGCTCCCCCCACCGTCTCTCCTCTCTGCCTGCCTGTGCCATGTGCTCTGAATATGCACTGCTGATTGGCTGTTACCGCTCTGCGTGTAACCAATCAGATGGTTCTGTGGGTGGGACAATGCTGGGGGACAGCAGCACAGCAGAGAGACGTACTGACAGGGGAGGCAGAACGAAGTGGAGCAGCTTGTTAAGACGTTAGTTTAGGCGGTGGCGCTGCGGGAAACCCTGGAGTTGCCATGTTCAAAAGATATTTTGTTAATCAATGTAAAACCAATGCCCCTATTATAATAAAACATCAAATAACTGGCCCCTTATCGTTACCGTATGAAAACAAACTCATTAAGTTTGCTATCGTTTTGTATTTGTCAGTGTCCTTATACCTTTTTCCCTGAAATTAAGGACTGTTTAGACGCTAAATCGACTTGGTACAATTAAGACCATGCATGGACAAAATTAACAATGGCACATACATTATGTTGTGCTTAATGCATAAGCAGTCAAATCATTCCGTAGGTTTGGTTTCTTGGTTGTTAGAGGAACTTTCACGGTTAGTAGTATTTTTTGACTTCCTTGATTTTGCAGTTCTTGTTGGCTCTCCTTAGCCATGTTTTGTTCACAGTTTCCCTGTGCTTGTTTAGTGCATATCCCTGTTGCACTCTTCCTTGTATTTTTGGAGATTAAACCCTTCTGAACCTGCAAGCTGCCTGCTGTCCTCTGCCTTGTGAGGTCACAACCTCCACCAAGAAGAGCATTCCTGACAAACAAGTATTGTGCTGATAGAGATAAACATCCCATCAGTCTGCATCTCAGTGAGAGCGGACATCGTACAATAAATAGACATAGACTTAGACTTAGACAAACTTTATTGATCCACAAGGGAAATTGTTCCACACAGTAGCTCAGTTACAAAGGATAATGCAGGTATAAAGTAGACTAAAATGTACCATAGTAGCAATATAAAATATAACATATATGTAATATTTACATATTATATATACAGTATATAATATATACTGATAAATTATTATATTATATTATATTTTTATTTAATAGATACAATATATAACAAATCCCAATGACCATGTACAATATTACAGTATATGTACCGGTAACAGCTGCAGCAAAAAAAAAGGGCAGCATAAATAGAGAGTATATCCTGCAGGAAATATACATTATAAACAAAGAGAGGTAACTAACATAGAAGCGGTCAGGTAATAGACATATCTATTGCTGTTTGGTGAGTGATTATACAGCTGGATGGAGTGCAGAATGAAGGAGTTCTTGAATCGAACACTGTGGGAATGGAGCTGAAGGAGCCTGTTGGAGTATGAGCTGTCCCTCAAATGTCTGGTGGAGTGGGTGGGCAAGATTGTCCATGATGGCGAGCAGTTTGTCCAGTGTCCTCTTGTCCCTCACTGACACAAACGCCTCCAACTGCGTGCCAATAGTTTGGCCTGCTTTCCGGATCAGTTTGTCAATCCGGTTTAAGTCCCTTTTGCTGGTGCTGCTTCCCCCAACAAACCACTGCAAAGTACAGGGCACTGGCCACAACAGACTGAAACAAGATCTCCAACAGCTTGCTGCACACATTAAAGGCCTACTGAAATGATTTTTTTTAATTTAAACGAGGATAGCAGATCTATTCTATGCGTCATACTTGATCATTTCGCGATATTGCCATATTTTTGCTGAAAGGATTTAGTATAGAACAACGACGATAAAGATTGCAACTTTTGGTATCTGATAAAAAAAAGGCTTGCACCTACCGGAAGTAGCGTGACGTAGTCAGTTGAACATATACGCAAAGTTCCCTATTGTTTACAATGATGGCCGCATGAAGTGAGAGAGATTCGGACCGAGAAAGCGACAATTTCCCCATTAATTTGAGCGAGGATGAAAGATTTGTGGATGAGTAAAGTGCAAGTGAAGGACTAGTGGGGAGTTGAAGCTATTCAGATAGGGAAGATGCTGTGAGAGCCGGGGGTGACCTGATATTCAGCTGGGAATGACTACAACAGTAAATAAACACAAGACATATATATACTCTATTAGCCACAACACAACCAGGCTTATATTTAATATGCCACAAATTAATCCTGCATAAAAACACCTGCGTGTTTGTTACGCTAGCTCCTAGCTCCTCTGCTAGCTCCTAGCTCCATAGAACACGCCAATACAATTCAAACACCTGATCAACACACACAATCACTCAGCCCAAAAGACCGTTCACCTAACCCAAGGTTCATAAAGCTTATATATTTTTAAAAAGTTACTTACGTGACGCGCACATACGGTCAAGCTGTCAAATGTTTAGCAGCCAAGGCTGCATACTCACGGTACCTGATATTCAGCTGGGAATGACTACAACAGTATATAAACACAAGACATATATATATATATACTCTATTAGCCACAACACAACCAGGCTTATATTTAATATGCCACAAATTAATCCTGCATAAAAACACCTGCGTGTTTGTTACGCTAGCTCCTAGCTCCTCTGCTAGCTCCTAGCTCCATAGAACACGCCAATACAATTCAAACACCTGATCAACACACACAATCACTCAGCCCAAAAGACCGTTCACCTAACCCAAGGTTCATAAAGCTTATATATTTTTAAAAAGTTACGTACATACGCAAAAAAAAGTTGCGCACATACGGTCAAGCGATCAAATGTTTAGAAGCCAAAGCTGCATACTCACAGTAGCACGTCTGCGTCTTTGTCATCCAAATCAAAGTAATCCTGGTAAGAGTCTGTGTTGTCCCAGTTCTCTACAGGCGTCTGTGTATCGAAGTCACAGGTCCTCCTGGTTAGAGTCTCTGTTATCCGAGTTCTTCCATCTTGACTGCATCTTTCGGGAATGTAAACAAAGAAGCGCCGGCTGTGTACTGTTGTTGCTGACTACGTTCGAAAAATACGTCCATTTCGCACCGACAACTTTCTTCTTTGCTTGCTCAGCTTCCTTCTCCATAATGCAATGAACATGATTGCAACAGATTCACGAACACAGATGTCCAGAATACTGTGGAATTATGAAATGAAAACAGAGCTTTTTCGTATTGGCTTCAATGTGGAAGGCATACCCGTGTTCGCCGGTCTACGTCACGCGCATACGTCATCCTCAGAGGCGTTTCGAACCGGAAGTTTAGCGGCAAATTTAAAATGTCACTTTATAAGTTAACCCGGCCGTATTGGCATGTGTTATAATGTTAAGATTTCATCATTGATATATAAACTATCAGACTGCGTGGTCGGTAGTTGTGGGTTTCAGTAGGCCTTTAAAGGACCTTAAGCTTCCTCAGGACCTAAATTATTATTTTATGTTCGTAATTTGTATTTCTTCTTTAGCACTTAGCAATAGTGCTACTTGATGGTGGATAGTGTTTCACTAAAGTTAGATCTGCTTAGCACCCAGCTTTTAAAACTTGTAGCTCAACCTCTGTATATTCAGGCTAAAAAAGATAAGGTTTTGGATCATCAATTGTCCCAAAGTAGTTGTTGTTGGCTCTCATTAAGTCTGCCATGATTAGTAGTTATAGTTTAAGGATATAGCAAACACTCCTATGTGCTCTGTTTATTGTTTATTGTTTGTTTATTGAATGGATCCCCATTAGCTGACGCCAAGGCGACTGCTAGTCTTCCTGGGGTCCATATAGGAGCATACAAAATAAAAATACAAAGAATACATGCATTACCAAACATTATACAAAGGAAAAATACAACATAAGATAAAAAAGCTAGTTAAACCCAATATTAAAAATTCACGTCATGTGGGCAGCTGCTATAGGTGTATCTTCAAAGCTGTCTTGAATGACAATTTACTTCGTGAGAGATTAATGTGAGATGGCAACCCATTCCAGAATGACTGTATGTTTGAGGAGATTGGTCCTGGGAGCAGGAAGTGCCAAATAGCCATTGCTGGCATTGCTAGTGTCATGAATATGGGTGTTACTTGATTTTAAAAACTGTAAAAGTAATCTGGTGATTGATCTAACATGATAGTTCTAAAGAACATAAAGAGACTAAAATGCATCTTTTGTTCAACAGACAACCAGGACAGGCGTGAATACGTAAATGAAATAGTGCGCAAAGAACATTTAAGTACCAGTCTAGCCGCTTTGTTCTGAACAAGTTGCAGTTTGTTCAGGTCAGACTTAGTCGTAGCGGACCATATTATAGGACAGTAATGAAGATGACAGAAAACCAAGGACTGTATGACTTGACCCATTGTTGAGGATGTCAAGAAGGTGGAGCACTTCCTGACCATGGCTAAACCTCTTCCCATTTTCATTAAAATACCTGTGAAATCAATGCGCCCAAAAAATGTTCTGGCAATGCTTAAAATGATCATGCTTAAAATGAATACTGTTAATATTATGAATGTGCCTGTTACTACATTGCATATATACTTACAGAATGTAAATGTTTGAGGTTTTTGGACGTTTCAACGTTGCTCTATTGTGAAAATAAAAACTGCATTGTTAGCCGCTTCTTGCTAGCGTTTATGAATTTAAAATGCACAAAATGATATATTTTTGTCTTAGAGAGGGATTGTGGGTAACATTTGAAATAAGTAATTTTTTTTGATGAAACATCTTCCACAACCAAGAAGAGTCCAGTTGCCTCCTTCAACCACAGCAAAGTTACACATCCTCTCTCTTCATATGATTTCTTAAATCATTCACACCTCTTTTCTGGCGATCCCCATTCTGACTAGGCTCGCGATGAAGAGAAGAACCGAAGGAACAACACAGACAGCACCAACCAGGTCATGAAAGATTTGGAGGATCTGCTACCAAACGGTTCTCTGGCACCTCCTCCTCCACCACCAGAGCCTGGTCAGTAAACACTGAATATAATGATCAATGATTATTAGAAACAAGTGTGAATGGATCATTGATGTTAGGTATTATTGATGGTGCATTAGTTTTAGCGTTTTAATCAAAGTACCGCCTTCTTTGCTTCGTTAAACAGAAAAGTCTTCCAATGCAAAGCCGACCAAAACAAAACCAGGTACAGCTGGAAAAGGCGTTCACCTGCAGAAAGATGTGACCCTTGCGTCATCTAAACCTGCTCCCCATGAGCCAATAACCCGAGCCCCACGAGGACGGCAACCGATATCCGGTCCTGGTCGAGGCCGCGGGAGAGGAGCCCCTCCTAGAATATGACACAGTAACTATCACCATAGGCTCAACAACCATATTTGTTGTTACGACTGCATATATTGTTGTCCTTATCCAAATTAAAAATTTAGATAAGGATTTTTAAAATAAATCAGGATGACCATTTCTAATAACCATATTAGATAGGATTGTTTCAAGTTAACAAAATCTAGAGAAAAATATTCTTTACTAGTCACAGTGTAACTGTAAATAATAAATGACTGAAATCTATGAATAGTTACGTCTATCTCTGTCTTGAAAATGTTCAGCCCTAACTATGAATCACATTTAAAAATACAGAAAGTTAAGTCATCCAGTTCTTGATATATTGATTACACACCTACAGTTTGGATTTATGATTAATTCCATTGTGTTTCATTGATGAATGAAGTTGTGTAGAAATGAACAAGAATACTTATGCTAGGTTCACACCAACGGCGCTTTGACGGCGCTTTAAAGTGGCATGCAAAGCGGTGTTAAAGCGTAACAAAGCCTGATTAAAGCGTGAGGGTCGAAATGGATCGTGGGAAAGCTTGTAGTGAAGCGGGACATGCGGCAAGTTCGCCAAAATTTTTTAAACGGTTTAAAAAAATTTGGCGCTCTGTCAAGGATGGAATAAAGCGCCGAGAGCGTATCAAAGCCTGACAAAGCCTGACAAAGCTCAGCAAAGCTTGACTCAAAGTGTAGGAAAGCTTAACAGATCTTGGTTCAAAGCGCGGACCCCAGTCTACAACTACAAATAGGAAGTGACTGTGATATTGACTAATGACATTGAATATAAAAAATAAAAGAAATGCCTTTTATTGTCAACTAGCATAAGAAATGAAAGATAGATATTTATTAAGATGACAAAGAAATAAAATAAATGAATTTAAAACATAATAAATAATAAACATAATATAACGAAAAAAGAAGAGAAATTTAAAAAATAAATGAATATAAAACATAATAAATAATAAACATGATATAACGAAAAAAAGAGAAATTGAAAAAACAAATGAATATAAAACATAATAAATAATAACCATAATATAACGAAAAAAGAAGAGAAATTGAAAAAATAAATGAATATAAAACATAATAAATAATAAACATAATATAACGGGAAAAAAAAGAGAAATTGAAAAAATAAATGAATATAAAACATAATAAATAATAAACATAATATAACGGAAAAAAAAGAGGAATTGAAAAAATAAATGAACATAAAACATAATAGATAATAAATAATAAACATAATATAACGAAAAAAAAAGAGAAATTAAAAAAATAAATGAATACAAAACATAATAAATAATAAACATAATATAACGAAAAAAGAAGAGAAATTGAAAAAAATAAATGAATATAAAAAATAATAGATAATAAATAATAAACATAATATAACGGAAAAAAAAGAGAAATTGAAAAAATAAATGTGTGGAAAACAGTATACTGAGTTTTTCACTTTTTTTTTTACTTATTTGTTTATCATATTTCTCTTTTTTATTACATTATGTGTTTTATCCTGTGTATAATAAAACAAAAAGAGAAATCAAATAAATAGATAAATCTAAAAAAATGTGGGGAAAACTTAGTATACTGAGTTTTTCACATTTTTTTTTACTTATTTGTTTATCATATTTCTCTTTTTTATTATATTATGTGTGCGCACACAATTTATTCATCAAATTCACAAAATAATAATCACAGCATCTTCCAAATTGCACATAATTACATAACAATATCACATTTCAAAGTCATTATTACAAATTAATGTTCATAATGTTCATGACACATTAATTCCAATGCACAACAGAGCTTGATAATCGTGTCAGAGCCTGATTTAAAGCGTCAGGATCGCATCAAAGCATAATAAAGTTCAATAAAGCGTAATAAAACGTATCAAAGCGTGATTTAAAGCATATCAAAGCGGGATCAAAAAGGCATCAAATCGTGAGGAACGGTAATTCGTCCCCCCAAAGCGGCAACTAATTTGTATCAGAGCGTATCAAAGCATAACATTACTTCGGAGATCGGGATATTCGTGGAAAAGTTTACAAAAATGACGGCGCTTTGCTCGCCGCTTTAAAGCGCGGCAAGCGCCGTTGGTGTGAAACCAGGCATAAATGAAAGAGGCAGTTGTCTCCAATCCGTTCATCACGATCAACCAGTATATCTTTGGGACTTTATTGGTAGATCCCAAAAATATTAAGAAAATAAATGCATAATCATCGCCTTCCCAGAAAGTGACCAACAGACCTGGTAACATACACTTAACTTCCGTACTCAGCACATGTTTTGACTTTTGAATGGAAACTAATAAACTCTGCACTCCAATAACGCATTTAGTTGCATTTTATTGGTTTCACTTTTAATTTCAGTCAGTGAAACTTGGATAATACTCCTGTGTCGAAGTGCTGGCTTACACGACACCTTCTTGTCCTGCAAACCTGCGTTGTGTGACGTGCATCTTTGGAATAAATCCTCTAGCTGTGCCTGTCTCTGTGGATCGTTGAAACTATATTGCATCGATTAGTTCCAGCTGCAAAAACACTGCACTCTCTTTACCACTGTATGCTTGTGACAGGAAGCTAACAAGCTAAATAGAGTTGTGGTTGTTCCCAGATTTGTCTCGTCACACACTCAACTTTGATGAAGAGCTACACAGGCAGGGGTTTCCAAAACGTGACCAAGGTGCTCGATTTTTACAATGACTCGCGGTACACGTTAGAAATACAATTTGGGGGTAGATCTTGCCTTTTAGTTCATGGCCGGGATCAGGGAGGGGCCTTGGGATCAAAGTCTTTGGTGGTCAATGGCCTAAAGATAACATGTAAGGACTGAACAGTATTGGTCCAAGCGTGGATCCCTGTGGAACGCCATGGCTATCTTCTGCATATACAGATTTCTCTTAACCGATTGTTGCAAACTGTAACAACAAAATTAATTTAAACCTCTTTAAGGCAGTTCCTTTAAAGGGTTGATCATAATATTTTTTTTTCTGTTTTTAAAGCATTTTGGTCTACATAGCATGTAATGATGATTCTTTGTTTGGAATTTTGCATTGATTTTGCTGTAAGACATTACTTTCTGGCTGCTTCTAAAAACTGTTCGTTTTGAGAGGCTTAGTAGTTCGATGCAAATGAACCCCTCTTTACCACGGCCCCTAACGCTGACTACGCTTTCGTCCCCGCCCCACAGCCATGTTTGGTAGTTGTTTTTGTTTTGCTAAGATTGTATGGAATTTGGACACCGGTGATTCCCACCGTCTAATTTTTACTTGACTTTCACCACAACACAACATCTCAGATGGGGTTCCTGCTTTGGAAATAATTTGTACCCCTTTCAGATATCGCATTTAGTTCCCACTAAAACATTCACATGTTGCACAATGAGATGTAAACATGGGATCATTTGTACATTCCTGTAACTTTCTGTTTGTAAAATATATCTTTATTTGTATTTCTTTAATATAATAACATCATTTAATGATTATTATTTATAAATTAAGATACATTTTTTAAAGAAAAAACATTTTATTTTTCACTAAAGAAGGTTTTGGTGAATGCGCATATGAAACTGGTAGGGTTCGGTACCTCCAACAAGGTTAAGAACCACTGCTATACAGTAAACCATGCAACGAGCTACATCGCAAACATATTAAGGGATTATATTACTAACTGGTCCACTGCCAAACATAGTAGACACTGATCCAAATAAAAGTTTTGAGGAAAATCATTATTTTGCCAGAGGTTGAGATGCTATTGTCTTACAGTGGAAGGCTAAGCTAGCTACACAGTAACTCAAGCCAACATTGCTGCTAACGTATCATTCACACATTTCTAACGTACTGTTATTATTTACAGTTTCATTGTCTCCTTCATTGTCATAAATTGTTTTCACTGAGCCTGCCATTAAAAGTTTTTTTTTTTGTTTTGAAAATCCATCTTTTTGTAAAGGTCTAAGGTTGAAACAGGGATTATCTTTGCACACACTTGAAGCAACTTCTTCATAGTTGGAGGCACGTTGCAACAAATCATAATAGTTAAAAGTAAAGCACTTTATACAAAACCCAAAACCAGTGAAGTTGGCACGTTGTGTAATTTGTGAATAAAAACAGAATACAATGACTTGCAAATAATTTTCAACTTATATTCAATTGAATAGACTGCAAAGACAAGATATTTAATGTTCCAACTGAGAAACGTATTTCTTTTTTTGCAAATAATCATTAACTTAGAATTTAATGTCAGCAACACATTGCACAGGGGCATTTTTACCACTGTGTTACATGGCCTTTCCTTTTATCAACACTCAGTAAACGTTTGGGAATTGAGGAGACCAATTTTTGAAGCTTTTAAGGTGGAATTATTTCCCATTCTTGCTTAAGTGTCTTGTCTTTGCAGTCTATTCAATTGAATATAGGTTGAAAAGGATTAGCAAATCATTGTATTTTGTTTTTACTTATGATGTACGCAACGTGCCAACTTCATTGGTTTTGGGTTTTGTAAAATATGGAAATCAATTGTGTCAATATTGGGTAGTTTTTGCCTGTTTTGTTGTTTTATTACAAACAAATGCACATGTGTAAGGGCTGTCAATATATGTAATTTCCAGTTATTAATTTTGAGTGCAATTATAGGCATAAACGACTACAAAGGAATATGGTCATACTGGTACAATGACATCATGTTTGTTAATGCTTGGTCAGCAAGTACAACGTTTTGGCAACACTGTCTTATTTGTGTCTCTTCCATGTCTCTGATAAAGGTTTTATCATTCCATAAATTCATCAAACAATGTTTATTTTCATCTTCAGCAGTCAGATGCTACACAACGTCAACTGCAGAACTTTTCTAGTTTGCCTTAAGAAAGCCTCAGGTTGTTTGCCAGGAACGGTTTGTCATGAACATGAGTGTCATAACATTTGACAATTTAGTTTTTTTGTTGGTTATTTTATCCAAATAGCACATACAGTCGTGATCAAAAGT